>NC_082711.1:68596109-68901212 GCF_030144855.1 Hypanus sabinus | reverse complement strand
CAGGACTCACCACACCAAGTTCAGGAACAGTTATTACCCCTCAACCATTAGGTTCTTGAACAAAAGGAGATAACTTCACACATTCACTTGCCCATCTCTGAAAAGTTACCACAACCTATGGACTCACTTTCAAGGACTCGTCGTTCATGTTCTTGATATTTATTTTTTGTTTATTTATTAGCATTATTAATTCTTTATGTATTTGTACAGTTTGTCTTTTGCACACTGATTGAACACCCAAGTTGGTGTGATATTTATATTCTATTATGGTTATTATTCCATTATGGATTTATTGAGTATGTCCACAAGAAAAAGAATCTCAAGAGTTGTATATGCTGACATATATGTACTTCGATAATAAATTTACTTTGAACTTTGCTACATTACTTCCCTTTCATGTCCCAATGCCATTATTTATGCATTTTAATACTTCCTTAATAAACAGTTCTATCTTATCAGGTTTACTGGTCTATAGTTTCTCATTTTTCCCCTCTCTCTTTCCTCAAACAGCGTTGTAACATTTGCAACTTGCATCCACTATCTTCATATCTACTTCAGTTTTTCCTATCCTACCCTTGAATTATGCTTTCCCTTTTCAATTAGTGTCTTTGTATTCTGAAATCTCCCAGTCCTCATGATTACTGCTTTTTGTGGCAACATTGCAGTGAGTACAACTGCTATCCTACTGAGGTTTGTTTTTGCCTTAAATGGGATATATATTACCTATAAACTATATACAAAATGTTAACTATTAGCTGTGGCTTGTTTACTCTCACACATTTTAATGTAATTTCACAACCTATCACAGGCAGCTCAAATGTTTGTCTTTGTGGTTTTCTTCATTCAGACTTAAGGGACTGGTTTCAAAAAGGACTCAATTCACTTTCAATTTTTACATAAGATTCTATCAAATTATTAATTACTTTCTCCTTAAGGCCCCTTAACTACCAGTTCATCAAATAATCTACTCTCATTACATAATACCAGATCTAACATATCATGTTCCTTCATGCACAAAGTAAAAAGGTTTTAAATTTTGTACCTTTATGTTTTATGTTTAAAAAATGTGGGAAGATATAATTGGATCAGATGAACTGCTATAGCCCTGATTTCACATAGTTAATCAAGAACTGTGACCTTCTGCTCTAAATGAATATTAGGGAACATAAGCAAATTTAAAGAAAGTAAAAGCAAATGCTTAAGAGATGGCATCACCTTGTCCTAGCATAGCTATCTGCTCACATATATCAATGTGAAAGTTTGTATAGATGATGATATGGTTTATCTCTAATTCCCAGTTAATATTCATGCATACAATTTTCAAAACACCTCCCTGACTGCTTAAGCTGCCCACCTAAAAAAAGTTTTTTGGTATGTTGGAAGACACTGCCTCATACAATACTCTGATATATCAGAATATAAGTTACACTTTACTAAGAGGTAACAATTAACACTATTCTAAACAGCATCATAACACCACACCTTCCTTCATCAATGTCAACACAAGGTAATAATGTTCTAATTTAAAATGGAATATGAAATAAAGCAGACAAAATACTAAAATTAGGAACATAGTAACTTTAATATTCAAAATTTAAACTGCCCAAGCCCACTCCTTGAGCAATTGGAAACAAGTGCGATTTTCTTCCAAAATAATTAAGCAATTTCAAGCTTTCACTTCAAATTCTCTCGCATTTATTTATCTCAGTATTCAGAACAAACATCATAATTTGCAGCAAATGACACAAGAAAACTGCACTTAAACCAGTTCATAATTAAAATTGTTGAACAATTCTGTGTCTGTTTGCTACTAAACATACCCATCCATTTCAGTTTGGCTCTTTGAAGTAAAACGTGTAACTGATGTGCAAGTACGTAAATAGTTTTAAGTTAATTTTACTGGAGTGCAAGTTGTTTATATAGGTTCTTGACAAATTTTAAATTACAGTGGGTGAAAAGGAGCAGCTTTGAAGTAATTCCCAGCATGGTGTAATATGGGATGAACTCATAAAATTATAACTGCAGTTCACTCAAAAATCATTAGCCTTAACTATAGTGCACATGCCTTCAATATGTAGCAGAGATTAAAAAAGATGGTGATGGTAAAAGTTATAGAGTTTGGAGTGGATGGTTTAAGAAAGAAAGATGCAGAAAATTAATTGGACAATATTTCCAGTCAACAACAAAGCAACAGCATTTCCTACCAACCTTGCTACAAGTTCTCTCTACAAATCCTGTGATCATTATTTCCACTTCTCTGATAGTTAGCATTGCCATGTACCAGTTCAGCTGGGCCTCTAGCATCCAGCAGTTGTGATGCAATCAAGTTGGCTGAGCAGCTAATCACACTAAAGCATTCTCAAAGGCATGAAACTAATGGAAATTTTTAACTAAAACTGGAAAATGTTGGCAGTTAGGTAACATTTGGAGGTGGTGGGAACTTACAGGGCAGAAGGGCAGCCAGTGCCCTCTTGAAGGGGAAATCTGAAGAACTTACAAACCTTGATTTTATCCTTGACATTAGCACCCTTGATTCCGGGCCACAGGAAAATACCTGATGCATTCACACTACCTAGTAAAGTTGACTGAAAAAAAAACCTTCAGTAACTGCTTAAGTATTTCTGTTCAAGTTTCAAACCATGATGGAGTCAAATTCACAGACTTGACAAAGGAGAGCATGAGACTGACATTCTTGCCGTGGGCAGATGGGAAAAGGCAAGTGCATGAATTGTGACGATGATAAGAAACATGTAGCGGATCAGTTAAAGGTAATACAATTTGGCAGCCACAAACATGTCAGCAATAGCAAAATGATGGCAAATTCAGCACATAAAGTATACAATTTAGATTAGTCCAGAAATGGAAACTTGACTTAAGTGTAAATTTAAGGCTGTTTAGTGCAGGGGTTCCCAACCTGGGGTCTATAGACTCCTTGCTTAACAGTATTGATCCACGGCATAAAAAAAGTTAGGAACTCCCTGCTTAGAGATCGCTCAACTTTCAGAATGTGTTGAAACCTTGAGTTGCTCTTTAAATTTGGTAAAATATCAGCTTTGCTTCAGACACTAACCTGGATCTGGCTGCAGAGACACAGTTTACATGGTCATCAGGTATCACACCTTTCCCCATTGGAGTAGGCAGAAATGGCAATCCACAGACATCTACAAGCTTGCTAATGTATTCCTCAGCACGAGAATAGGCTGCACCTTTAAGAAAATGAAGGAATATGTCTTCCAATTCATGTGTGCACCCATGAACAAATGCTTCCAATATAACTATGATAAGAAAAAACAATAGCTTAGAAATTCTTCTGAGCTCTTTAAGGGTATATTAGCTCAATGGTGCAAATTTTTTCTTAAGGACACAAAGCTGCAAAAATAGCACAAACCATTGTGCACAACAGATTGTCTAGTTTGAGCATAAAAAAGCACCTTTTCTCTCCATGCCATACAGAACCCAGGACGAGGTGAGATGGGATTGCCCTGCACGGGAGTTTCAAATCATTGGTCACAGTGGATCAAAACTAGGAGGGGCAGGTTACAAACAGTGGGGAGAGCAGCTGGGAAAATGGGGAGGGCTCATCGTCACAGCTGGTGAGGCCAGGACCAGGGTCGGGTGTGTGGTAGATATAAACTAGGGAAATGACTGGTGAATATTAGGCTCATAATTGTGAGGTAGGGTGCCAGAGTTGTAATTTGGGATGAGGGCGTAAAAGGATTGGTGAGGATTTGGGGAGATTGAAAGAGAAACATTGCAAGGGTCCCATTCAGTTTGAGCCCATTTTCTGTGCTAGATTTCACTTCCTGGGACCAGTTACGATCTCCATTAAGTAACATAGAAGCCACCACGTGTGTGCTGTGAAAGCCTCTTTGTACACAAGTGGCCTGCACCATTCACAGCTACAGTGCACAGAATAACATTCACAGAAATGTTGCTAAACACCACAGCGCATGTCTAGAAGTCCCATATATTTGCACATCAGATCCATGGAGAAGCCAGAAGGAACATTGCAGATGTTTCAACTACAATTTTAATTACCTGGTGTTGAGATCTTTCTATGTTATTTAATTGTTGCAAAATTCAAGGGATGAATATTAAACCTAAATTAAGTGGTAGGTGGTCCCTCATATTACTGTTTATTCCAGAAACAGTAATTTACCTTTTTCCTGAGATGAATACATAACATCCCAGAAATTCCTCTGTACATTAAACTATGTACAGCATGTCAAACGAATCTAGAGAGGAATTTCCAGCTCATCTAGAACAGGAAGTCAGACAAACAATCAACCAATTCACAGATTCTAAAACAGAAACCTAACAGGTCAAGCAGCATCTGCAAAGGGAAAAGGAATAAATCAATATGTTGGGTTGAGATTTACAAGGATATTGTTTTACCATTGCCACAGAGAAGCCAAATTCAAATTGAAAGAACATCTGGTTTTGGGTATTTTCCAAATCAATGGCACAAATACTGAGTTTTCCAATTTCAGCAGCCCCCGCCTCTGGTACAATCTTACAGTACAAACACTCACCTGCTCACCGAGTTACCTTATCCTTTAATTGATCCCTCCCATTCCCTTCCCCCAGCTGGTTCCATCTGCTCATCTTCCCCTCCCCAGCTGGGCCCCATATATCATTTACCAGCATTTCATCTACCCATCCCACATCTAGTTCCATTCACCCATTAGCCCTTCCCCAAATGGTTCCATCAATCATCAACAATCCTCCATCCCATCTGCTGCATGTTGATATATACAACCGGTTCTTTCTTGCTCCCCCCCAGTCTTGACATAGGGTATCAATCCAAAATGTCAATGCCACTTGCTGAGTTCCTCCAGCACTTTTTGTCTGTAGGTTAATACCATGTCCCTCCACGGATGCTGCTTGAACCACTGAGTTCTTTCAGCTTTCTGCTTTTCATTCTAGATTCCAGTTTTGTCTTCAATTCGGAAATACTGAAGGGTGAGAGGGACTGCAGTGGAGCTGGGTGTTCCAGCCCACACTGGAATTTGAAGTGAGATTTTAAAAAAGCCATTTTAGGTGATACTCTGGCTGACTTCCAATTTTAGAAAATAATTATCAATTCTATATTTAAGATGTCTGTACTTTGATCCACACACTCCTCCTCTTTGGAGCCACAGTTTTAGTTATGTTGCTTTTTCCAAGTCACAGAGTTATACAGCATTGAAAAGGCCCTTTGGCCCAACTCATCCATGCCAACCAAGGTGACTAGTCCCATTTGTCAGAATATGGCCCACATCACTCACAGCTTTCCCTATTCAGGCACTTATCCAAATATTGTAATTGTACCCAACTCTACAGCTTTATCAAGCAGCTCGTTCCATACACCCAGCACCTCTATGTGGGAAAAGCTTGCCCTTCAGTTTCTCTTTAAATCTTTTCTCTCAAACCTGCACTTTAGCTTTAGACTACTCCCCCCACCTTTGAAAAAAGGCTATGACCACCTAACTTATCTATGCTCTGCATGATTCTATAAACCTCTATAATTCACCAATCAACCTAATCAGTCCCTCCTTAAAACTCAAAATCTCTAATCCTGGCAACATTCGTATCAATATCTCTGCATCCTCTCTAACTTAACCACAGCCTTCCTATAGAACGGTGAGCAAAATTATACACAATACATCAGGTATAGTGTTACTAAAGTCTGACAGAATAGTTACAAAATCCCCAACCAACGAAGGCAAGCATGCACATATCTTCACCATCATCTACTTTTATCAACTATTTCAGGGAGTTACATACTTGCACCCCTAGCTCTCACATCCCAAGGCTATGTCATAGAGCCCTTTGGCCCATCTAGACCTTGCTGAACTGTTATTCCGACTAGTCCCATCAAACCGCATCTGCACCACAGCCCTCAATCCATGCACTCATCCAAACTTCTCACTAATGTTGCAATTGAACACACATCCAAAACTTCCGTTGGCAGCTCATTCCATACATGCACCACCCTCTGACTGAACCCTCTTAGGTTCCCCTTAAATATTTCACCTTTTACCTTTAACCTATGACTTCTAGTTCTAGTCTCCCTATCTCAGAATTCTACCTCTCGTAATTCTGTACACTGTACCTCTATAAAATCTCTCATTCTCCTACATTCCAGAAAAAAATATCCTAGCCTGGTTAACTTCTCCCTATAATTCAGGTTCTCAAGTCCTTGTAAATTTTTTCTGGACTCTTTCAATCATATTGATAACTTTCCTGCAGGTAGATTACCAGAACTGCACACAATACTCCAAATTTGGCCTTACCAACATCTTATAAAACTTCCATATAACATCCCATCTCCTACACCCAATACTTTGATTTATGAAGGCCAATGTGCCACAAGCTATTTTTATGAACCTGTCTACCTGTAAAGCTACTTTCGAAGAATTGTGGATCTGTATTCCCAGATCCCTTATGTTCTACCACACACTTCAATCCCCTACCATGCAATGTGTATGTAGCAACTACACCCCAAACTGACTCCTGTTCGTCTAACTGGCGGTGACCCCACCAACACTGTAATTTCACTGGTGTGGATAATGTGTGATGCTCCACGGTACAAACCCACAACTTAAAATATGCAAGTAAATGATAACACTTTATAATTATTTCTTGGTGATGGGTTAGTAGAAACAAATAAAATAAAGGCACCAAATCAGTAAAGTTATCAGTTTTGTGAACAAGAAAGTTTACTGCGTTGGAGCTCACACCTCCGGATCCTCCACAACAACCTCCGAGCCTCTGACAACCTCCGAACCACCAAATCCCAGTATCCGCTGTCCTGGGACTCTGTCCACTCCCACACGTCCATCCTCTTCGCCTGCCTCCCTGACCCAGCGCGCGAAAACCCAAGTTCCCAGACATCAGAAAGAATAACACTTCTCCTATTGGACAGTAAACCCATTATCAGTATAACAACCAAAACAAGCTGCTGCCGAGAACAACAGAGACCCCATGTTAATTTACATTACAGGGAAGCCATTTTATTAACCTTAGCAGTTAACATGGGACAAAAGACGCTACTACATGTATGTCCTACTCTGGTTTGATCCTCACACTTGTCCATATTAATTGTCCTAATTCTGCTCCTATGTCTCATGGTCTTAATAAGCAGGGGAATGATGATAAGAGGGAAATAGATCAGCCATGATGAAGTGGTGCAGCAAATTTGATGGGCTGAATGGCCCGGTTCTGCTCCTACAACTTATGGTCTTACAAACTCCTTCTGCCATTTTTAGCCTATTTTTCCAGCTGCTCCAGACCCCAACGCAAGCTTTGACAGCCTTCCTCGGTATCCACTATGCAAGTTTACTGATCCAGTTTACCATATTACCATCTAGATAGTTAATATAGTTGACAAACAACAATAGATCCAGCATCAATCCCTGCAGCACACCACAAGTCACAGGTCTCCAGTCAGAGAGGCAGCCATCTACTACTACTCTTTGGCTTCTCCTTCAAGCCAATGTCTAATCCAGTTTACTAGCTCAACTTGAATGCCATGCGACTGAATTTTATTGACCAGCCTCCCATGTGGGACTTTGCCAAAGACTGTCATTTACTATTCTCCGGTTTAATTTCCCAAAATGTTTCATTTCACACTTGTCTGACTTAAATTCCATCTATCATTCCTTTTCACAATGTCCCCATTGATCTGGATCCTACTGTAACCTCAGACAACCTTTTTCAATGTTCACCACACGTCCAATATGAGTGAAATCTGAAAATCTACTAATCATGCCATATGCAGTATCATCCCAACTGTTCGTATATATGGCACTTGATCCCTGTGCAACACCAGTGATCACAGGCCTCCAATGTGATAAAAAGGCCTCAAGTACCGCCCTCTGGTGCCTACCATCAAGCTAATTCTGTATTCTCCTAGATCCAACATGATCTAACCCCTGGACTAGTCTACCATGTGAGACTTTGCTGAAGTCCATCTACACAACATATGCAGTCCTGTCCTTGACAATCCTCTTCAGATAAACACAATTAAAACCCTATTTCACTTTTTAAAACCTTCCATTTGCCTGATGTCCTTTTACCTTGTAACAGCTACTCCCAATCAAATTTACAAGTTCCTGCATAATACCATCAAAACTGGTCTTGCATCAATTTAGGGCTGTAATTTGTAGACTGGTACTACTTTTTCCACAACCATTTGAAAACTAATACAATTATACTCACTGATCTCAATGACACTTCAGCCACCTGCTCAGCTTTCTTTCCAGTGGAGGTTGAGTGCTGTCCTCTCTCCAGAAGGGCAATCTACATTTTGCTTGAGAAAAACTTCTCTAGACACACTTAGCAAATTTTGCCGCATCAGAACACTTTGCACAATAGCAGTCCAGGTCAATATTAGGAAAGTTAAAATCATCCTACAACTATATGCGATTTCCATAAGTGTTTACTTTTATCACTCCTACCCTTTCAGTATTGTCAGGTGTTATTTGGCTCTGTGGAGTGAGATGTTGGCAGACAATATCCAATCCCTCCCCTAGTGGCTTTTGCCAACACAGAGAAGGCAAACAAACAACTATTACCCCCATCATCCATCTGTCTCTTTCCACAAATTCCCGGGACTCAAGGAAATTGGACATCTCTGCCAGGTCCCGTTATTATTTGATGTGTGACCCACATTCTCATTGCCCAGTAAAGCAATTTCAAAAATGAAGAAGTTTGGAAGCTGATTAATACTCATAAGGTCAGTTATCTTTTTAAAAAGTCCCTTGTATCTGCCTGTTTATGAACTGCAACTGCATAGAGAGCTAAATATGCACACGAGGTAGAAATGGAAAATTTAACCCACTTCTGCATTAAGATGATTGTTGAGGAAGCCAAACGAACAGGTAGGCTACCACCCCCTGCATATGCTTGAAGCCCCCCCACCATGTATTTACTGTAAATTTC
Organism: Hypanus sabinus; assembly: GCF_030144855.1. Classification (NCBI taxonomy): domain Eukaryota; kingdom Metazoa; phylum Chordata; class Chondrichthyes; order Myliobatiformes; family Dasyatidae; genus Hypanus; species Hypanus sabinus. Next base: position 68,892,287 of record NC_082711.1, on the reverse strand, counting down.
ATTTGCTGTGCAGTTTCTGCACCCTACAGTGTACAACTCAGAGTGCTGCTGCCACCTACTGTTCAGAAATGTAGTTACCTGAAACAAATCCTTTTTAAACAACTTTCTTATTGTTCATATTGGGAAGTGATTAGTTTTGTACAATTTATTCTTAATTACCATTGCCTATATGGAATCCATTAGCAAGAAGAATGAATTCCTTTATCTGTATGCCAGAGATTCCAATTCCTTTCTTTTAAAATACGATGTTTGATCACCATACCTTTTCCGATGATAACAAGGGGCTTCTTGGCATTCTTAATGATCAAAACTGCTTCTCTCACTGCAGTGGGATTTGCTGAAGCCAATGGAGGATGGGGACAACACGGAACAGTTCTACAGGGAGAAAGTTAATTAGATTGATTATCCTGTCTCTTATCGTCTTGAAACACACAATAAGCTTCAACATTGGAGAACAAGCACCCACTATAGGGTCATAGATGCATGTTTCATTGCAAAATCAATCACATTATTCTACAATACACCATTAACGTCAAGAACAAAAGGTGGCATTTACAAGTGTGTGATAAATTAGGTCTAGTAATTTACCTCACAGTAAAAGCCAAGACAAAAATTTCAAACGTTCATGGTTTTTTAATAAAACTATGATTAAATGACTGAAACTGTAAATTGGTAAAACAAAGAAATGCCAAAACTGCAAAACATGCTGTCAGTGGATCAAGTTTCAAGCTACTGTTTCAAGTAGCTCAGGGTTGTGAAATTTACTACCAAAGAGGAGTTCAAAGATCCTGTGTTCAAAGAATTCCTTCTACACTAGATAAAAATCTCAGGACAAGAAACATCAGGAGCATAAACAATCTGAATTACCAGCTGTTTTCATTTCCACACATGCTGCTTGGCATGCTAAGTTTCAATAATATTTTTCTATTTTGATAAGCAGAATTACTGAATAAATTAAAATTTCTGAAACAATCACCATCACACCTCAGCACTAATCAACAAACTTTGAAACCCTGGCTTCTGCACCTTCTTCTGCAACTGGATACTTGACTTCCTCATTGGGAGTCTTCAGTAGTCTGGATCAGAAATAGCATCTCCTCTTCGCTGATAATCAACAAAGGTGCGCGTTAGGATGCGTGAGTAACCCACTGCTTTACCCTCTCTATACCCATGACTGTCTCATTGGGCACAGCTCAAATGCCATCTATAAATTCATAGATGACACAGCTGTAGTTGGCACTATCTCAGATGGTGAGGAGGTGTACAGAGTGAGACAGTGGTGGTGGTGCAACAAGAAGCTTGACCTCAACATCAGTAAGACTAGAATTCATTATGGACTTCAGGAAGGGAATATCGAGGGAACACACACCAGTATCAGCAGTGATCAGCAGTGGAAAGGGTGAGCAGTTTCAAGTTCCTGTGAGTCAACTTCTCTGAAGATCTATCCTAAGCCCAACATCTTAAAACAATTACAAAGAAGGTACACCAGCTGCTATATTTCATTAGAAGTTTGAGGAGATTTGATATGTCACTAAAGACTCCAGCAAATTTCTACAGGTGTAGAAACAGGAGATTTCTGCTCCTATGACATATGTACCATGGAGAACATTCTAGTTGGTGTGTTACTGCCTGGTATGGAGGCAACAATGCACAGGATCAGAAGGAGCTGCACAGGGTTATAAACTCAGCCAGCTCCATCATGGGCATTAGCCTCCCCAAGATTGAGAACGTCTTTAAAAAGGGATGCCTCAAAAAGGTTGGATCCATCATTAAGGATCCTCAGCCTCTAAGTCATGCCCTCTTCTCACTACTACCATCAAGGAGGTGGTACTGGAGCCTGAAGATACACACAATGATTTAGGGCAACTTCTTGCCTTCCATCATCAGATTTATAAACAGCCTGTGAAACTATCAACACTACCTCATTATTTTGCTCTCTTTTTGCACTACTTATTTTTCTTATAGTTCTTACTTACTGCATTCTATTACTGCAGTAAAACATCAAATTTAATGACGTATGTCAGTGATAGTAAACCTGAGTCTGAGTTTGAACAATTGACCAACATCTGACTAACTTGGCATGCACACTTACCTCAGCGAGGCAGTGTGGATTTTTGAAGTCACCATATCTCCAGGGATATCAACATAGCAGGCTCCTGGACGCCCATACATACTACTTCTAACTGCCTTTAAAAAATGGTAAAAAATTAAAAAAGAATGACATGTATTTACGTAGCACAGATCACCATCTCAGAATGACACAAAACACCTAAAGTCAATTAAATAACTTTCACGAGTAGTCACAGCATTAAAGTCAAAAATATGTCAAAGTAATTACTTTGTGGAAAGTTAGCTTCCACAAACAGCAATGTGATTAAAAGAATCAAAATATCTACTTAGTAAAGGATGTTGATGGGAGAAAATATAGGTTAGGACATCTGTATAATTTTCCTGTGTGACTTTGAAATTGTCTTTTCCAACTAATCAATATAGCAGGACTTAACAGACCTTCTGAAAGTGCCATCTCCCAAGACACAGAATTCCCTCATCAATTAACTGAAATCATTATAATTTCTATGTGCATAGTTATATATTTACTTTGTACAGAGATTTATTCATAAAAATGCAACAAACTGCTTCCCGCGGACGAAATTCATGCATGTTAAACATGTGAACAACCTTGATAAAAATTGCTCATTGTTACTCAAACACATAACCAGCCTGTTTCTGATCAAATAAATCCAATTTTAAAAACCCACCAAAAAGTAAAATACTCATCCACAATCTATCAATTGCAGGAATTCCTCCAAATATAAATGTGAGAAAAGGAACATCCCTCTCCCCCTTTGTCTCATCCATTTGGTGTGAAGAAAAAAAAACAATTTTGCTCTCCTTACCAAAAACTCTTTGATCAATAACAGATGAACCTTTTAGGAAAGATCTTGAAGTATGTCCTTTGAGATCAATTTACTGAGATAGTTAAGAACAAGTACTGTTTACAGTAATTATCGCTATCAACTTTTTACTTTCAAGTATATCCATTTGTGCTGCAAGTCAGAATATTTACCACCAATCACTCTTTCAAAGGCCTACTGAAACAACTTCAATACCCCACCCCTGAAGGTACTTTTAAGTTAAGACTTTCCTGCATGACCTTCTGACATTGCAGAGGAAATCCATCTGGGAGAGGTCAATGAGGTGGAGAGAGTGGGAAGATAGTCAGAGTTGGAGAAAGGATTTGTTACAGAGGGGATAGCAAGACAATGATACAGGGAATACAAAATGATAGGAGAAAAGGGGCTGAAGTGGGTAACAATGAAAAATTAAACATGGCAGCCACTAAGAGGAAGAGGGAATTGTAAACTCTCTGCCACCTGTCTGGATAGGTTGCAGCTCACTAAAGCTGACCAAAACTATCCTTCAAATCTGCTCCAGTACTCTCACAAGCTTCACATGCACAATAGAATATTACACAAGCAACAAGATGTGGGTATTGTGTACCATTTAATATCTCTGAGCAGGGGCAATGACCTTCCTGTGTCACCACTACAACTTCAGTCACAAACAGAAGATTCTGCAGATGCTGGAAATCTGCAGAATCCTGATGAAAGGTTTCAGCCTGAAGCATTAACTGTTAATTCCTCTTCTTAGATGCTGCCTGATCTGCTGAGTTCCTCCACAGCAACTTCAGTCACAGCTTCCTGCTCCACACGAAACCACTGCTCCATGAAAAAGGGTTGAATGCCGTGGTCAATTCCAAGTATCTTCTACAACGATCTTTTTCAATAAACTGGACATCTTACATATCATCCCTTTTGATTTGCAAATTACCTTTTCAATAATGGCCGGTACAAATCTCAAGCTGCTTGGTCTAGCCGAGAATTTGCTGTAGAGTCTACATGCCTCCACCTGCCAAAATTAATGATGTGATTAAGTCAGTTAAATAAAGTTTGGCTTACATAGACAGAACATAACCTTATCGTGAAGCAGGTTTTACAGTTTGAACGCATACATAGTGCACGTCACAGATACACAGGAGCAGGATCTCTCAAATTGGTCTTTATTGAGAACACAAAGTACTGAGAACTCTGACTTTCAGGATCTAAATATAAATAAAACTATTTCAATCCTTGTGGTATACAATTTGGAAATTAATCAAGTACACCTACTGTTTTGTAACTAATTGGGAAGGTTAGGGTGGCAGGGAGATGCAGTGGAGTATGGAGGGTGTGAAAGTTAATACTGCCAACCTTGCAGAACCCAGCCAACAAGGCATAGACAACCACACACACACACACACACACACAGCGAAAACAGAAAAAAAAATTGTTGATGACTTTAATTAAGAATAACTTTAATTAATGCCAATAGAATTACCTTCTTTTACAAGACTCAATACCACTCAATACAATGTCTCCTCACACCATTCATAAAATATTCTTCGAACATTGTTGCTTGAACCTGTTTAAGTGAGCTTTCCTTATTGACTTATTTTGCAGTGCAGCTGATCAATTTTTTAAAAATAGCAAAAAAAATCAATTGATAAATAACTATCAGACTATTAACTACTTGTCTATTATATATTAAAATAATAAGTAAATGAGTCTTCATTTCAGAATACATTGGAAAGCACACTGAAAGTTGGTTCCTGCATAACTATTAAACCCTAAATTATCCTCACATGTGTGCAGGAGGATGTGATGAAAATCATTAGCTCCACCCACCCCTATTACATTGATAATTCTAAGCTTTTGGAGCACCTTTAGCTCCTCTGTGACAACCAAAGAGCACATGCCGTTAATGATTCCTCACGCAGTTCATAGGGATTACCCTCCAACCCATTTCCCACACAGTATTTATACTGAATTATTCAGCCATATCCATCTTACACAGCTTCTGAGCAAAATGCAAGGTGACATTCAGGGAGAGATTATGTCAACTCCTCTTAGAGCGTGTAGCTTTTAAATTCTCAATGATTTTATACAAGGCACTGCTGAAATAAGCTCCAGCCATCTGCAATGATTGGTAACCTATCCTCCTTTGTAAACACTCATTCCCTCCTCCATTAACATGCAGTATTCACTACCTATAAATTGCACTGACTAGGGTACACCAGTACAGCTTTCAAATCTCTACCACCAAGAAGGAAAAGGACAGCAATCACATGCAAATACCACTATTCTGAACTGCCGAACAACACTATGAGAACGTCTTCACCAGAAGGACTGTATGGGTTCAAGGAAGTTGTTCACCATCACAATAGGACTGGTCACATCCTCATCACAAGATATCTCTCCCCGTCCATATTTCAAACCAAGCAAGGTCACATTTGATCAGGCTTTCCACCCTACTATTTCTCACTAAAAAGGTGACGGATAAACATACAGAAGCTCCTGTATTTACACGGGTAGTTTGGAGGGAAAGAGTTTAATGTCTCTTTCAGGACATCTCAAAACACTTTTTTGGAGCCAATAAAATATCTTAGTTGTTGTACTAGAATAAACCACAGCAGTGTATTAACACTCAACTAAATAAGCACAGAATGAAGTTTTTCTTTCTCCAAACAAATGGTGATCTTTGGAATTGTTTACCCAAATGGGTTAGTTATGCTGAGAGAATCAGACTTTGCAAATAATGTCTGACTGTACCGCATTCACTGGGTATGTCCAGTCTCTCTGGTACACCAGTATATATAGTTCTAGAGGTCTTGTGGTGTATAGCTTTCTAGTCATTTTTTTTTTGCTATTTTCTGAGGTAGTGATCAATTTATTTTATTTCTTGAGAATAGGTAGATTTAAGAGTTTTAGAAATCTCTGGTGCAGCACTGGCGTGTAAGTGGAAGGGACCAGCCCTTGGAGTCCTCAGTATTGACTGTAGACATGGTCAAAAATATCACAACATATTCCAGTGATATTAAACCTGATTCTGATTCTGGAATCCTCCTGATTGCAGAGGGGAAGAAGCTGTTCCGAAAATGTTGACTGTGCGTCTTAAGGCTCCTGTACCTCCTCCCCAATGGTAGTAATAAGAAAAGGACATGCCGTGGATGCTGAAGGTCCTTAAAGATGAATGCTACATTCTTTCAGCATTGCCTTTTCAGGAGGTCCTATATAGTGGGGTGGCTTGTACCCCTGATGGGGATGGTTGAGTCTACAACCCTCTGCAGCCTCTGTTGTTGCTGAGGCTGAGACCGAATTCAGGTGCTCGGGGAGAGAGAGGACAAGATTCTGGGTCCAGTGGGGCTGGCTTCAGGGACTTGCCCACAATTACCAGTCAGGAAAAACGTCATGGCAGTGCTCAGTCAGGACAGACTGAAGAACTTGTCTAGTGGGGCTTTATAGGTAGAACTGGGGAAGCCAGAAGGTGTGACCAACAGCCCACGGGATTTAGAGGAACAAATTAGTAGAGAAATTGCAGACTGTTGCAAGAAACACAGTATAGACTTGGACTTCCATACTGTAAAAGGACTAGACAAGACAAGAGTTTGTCAAATGTGTACAGAAAGCTTCTTTAAACAGTACAAAGAAGTCTCAGCAAGAGTGTGTGTGACATTTGATCTGCTAGTAGCAAATGAGAAAATAAAAAGGAGTTGTATAGTGGGTATAAGCAGGTAGGAACAAATGAAGTGCTTATGGAGTACAAGAAATGCAAGAGAATACTTAAGAGATAAATTAATAGGGCTAAAAGAAGGGATATGGTTGCCCTAGCAAAGTGAAGGAGAATCCCAAGGGATTCTACAGATATGTTAAGAGCAAAAGGATTGCAAGAGACAAAATTGGTCCTCTGGAAGATAATTTATACATAAAACCAAAACAGAGGTGAGAGATTTTAGATTAATTCTTTGCATCTGTATTTACTCAGGAGATGGACACAGGTTCCATAGAAGTGAGACTAAGCAGCAGAGAGGTCATGGACTCTATACAGATTGGAGATGAGGAAGTGTTTGCTATTTTGAAGTAAATTAGGGTGGATAAATCCCCAGGCCTGACAAGGTGTTCAGGAGATGTGATACTTTATTGAAGTTGTACAAGCCTAATTTGAAGTATTGTGTACAGCTTTGATCACTGATCTACAGGAAAGATATAAATAAGGGTAAAAGAATACACAGAAAATTTACAAGGGTGCTTCCAGGACTGCAGAGCCTGAGTTATAAGGAAAGATGGAATAGGTTAGGGCTTTATTCCTTGGATAATTAGAAGATTGAGTGGGGATTTGATAGATATACAAAATTCTGAGGGGTATAGATAGGGTACATGCAAGCAGGCTTTTTCCACTGAGGGTGGGTGGGTGGGACGACAACTAGAGGTCATGGGTTAAAGGTGAAAAGTAGAAGTTTAAGGGAAACAGGAGGGAAAACTTTATCACTCAGAGGGTCATGAGAGTGTGAATGAGCTGCCAGCCCAAGTGGTGCAAGAGAGCTTGATTTCAATATTTAAGAGACGTTTGGATAGGTACACGGATGGCAGAGGTAAGGAGGGCTATGGTCCGGGTGCAGGTTGATGGGAGTAGGCAGTTTAAATGGTTTGGCATGGATTAGATAGGCCAAAGAACTTGTTTCTATGCTGTACTCTTCTCTGACTTTGTGACTCTAAAATAGTACAGAATAGGAACAGACCTTTTGGCGCAATGTCAGTGCCAACCATGATGCCAGTTGAAACTAATCCCATCTGCTGGCACATGATTTATATCCTTCCATTCTCTGCCAGTTCATGTCCCTTTCTAAATACCTCTAAAACACTGCTATTATGTCTGTTTCCAGGCACCTACCACACTGAACAAACATTCTTTAAGCTTTCTTCCTCTTACATTAAACCTATGCTCTCTATTATTTGAAAATAAATAGAAGGCTATGCAGGAGGGAAGCCTTAGATTAATCTTGGAGTAGGTTAAAAGGTTGGCACAACATTGTGAGCCGAAGGCTGTACTGCTCTATGTTCCCATTTACTGTTTTTATCCTAGGAAAAAGCTGACTATCTACCCTATTTATACCTCTCTTAAATGTATATACTTCTGTAAGATCAGACCACGGCCATCAGTGCTCCAAATTTGCCCAAATTCTTATTGAAGCTGATATTCTCTAAACCAGGGCATACCCTTGTGAACCTCTTCTGCACTCTCTCAAAACTTCCACATAACGCAGCTTGTAGAACTGCACACAGCTCAAACGTGGCCTGACCAGAGCTTTATACAGATGTAACGTGACTTTTATATTCAACTTGCTTGACTATACCACTCAACCGACAATCAACTGACCTTACTAATGTAGAACCTATCAACCCCCACTTTAAGTATACTCAATGTCTTGGCTTCCGTAGCCACCTGTAGCAATAAATTCCACAAATTCACTATCCTCTGGCTAAAGAAATTCCTCATCAATGTTCTAAAGGGACTTTCTTGTATTCAGAGGCTGTGCCCACTCGTTTTAGACTCTCTCACAATAGGAAATATCTCCCTACTTCCACTCTGTCTAGGCCTTTAAATATTTGGTACATTTCAATCAGATTCTCCCTCATTCTTCTAATTTCCAGTGAGTACAGGCGCAGATCCATCAAATGCTCCACATACATTAACCCTTTCATTCCCGGGTGGGTTCATTCTTATGAACCTCCTCTGGACCCTCTCCAATGTCAGCTTATCCTTTCTTAGATAAGGGGCCCAAAATTGCTCAGGATACTCTAAGTATGATCTGACCAATGCCTTACAAAACCTCAGTATTACATCCTTGCTTTCATGTTCTAGTACTCTCGAAATGAATGCTAGCATGAATTTGCCTTCCTTACCACTGACTAAAACTGTAAGTTAACCTTTAGGGAATCCTGAGCGAGCACTCCGAAGTTTAAACCTCTGATTTCTGAATTTTCTCCCCCAGTTAGAAAATAGTCTATGCCTTTATTTCTTCTACTAAAGTGCATGACCACATACTTCCCTACACTGTGATCTATTTACCACTTTTTTGCCCATTCTCCCAATCTGTCCTACAGACTCCCTTCTTCCTCAACACTACCCGCCTCTTCACCAATCTTTGTATAATCCACCAACATGGCCACAAAGCCATCAATTCCATCATCCAAATCATTGACATATAACATGAAACAAAGCAATCACACCACCAACCCTTGTGGAACACTGCAAGTTACTGGCAGCCATCCAGAAAAGCCCTCTTTATTCCCACTCTTTGCCTCCTGCCAATCAGCCAGTCTTCTATCTATGCTAGCATCCTTCCTGTATACCATGGGCTCGTATCTTGTTTAGCAGCCTAAAGTATAGCAATTTAGTCAAATATTACTTGCTAAAATTGTTGTCAGAATCAGAATCAGGTTTATTATCACCAGCACATGGCATAAAATTTGGTAACTTATTAGCAGTACAATGTAATACATGATAATATGTAAAAAAGCAAATCAATTACAGTAAGTATGTATATTAAATAGTTAGATTACAATAGTGCAAAACAGAAATAATACAAAAAAAGTGAGGTAGAGTTCATGGGTTCAATGTACATTCAGAAATCTGAAGGTACAGGGGAAGAATCTGTTCCAGGATTGTTGAGTGTGTTTCGTCCGGCTTCTGTATCTCCTTCCTGACAGTAACAATGAGAAGAGGGCATGTCCTGGATTTTGGGGGTTGTTAATAATGGATGCCATCTTTCTGTGGCACTGCTCCTTGAAGATGTCTTGCATGCTACAGAGGGTAGTAACTAAGATGGAGCTGACTAATTTTACAACTTTTTGTAGCTTTTTTTTGGTCCTGTGTAGTAACCCCTCTCCCCTGCTACATACCAGACAATGATACAGCCTGTCAGAATGCTCTCCACTGTACATCTATAGAAGTGTTTTTTTTCATTATTTCTTATATTGACATCATCATCATGTGCCATACTCCGCCAGAGCCTCAGCGACCACTTTCTTCCACTGTGATCTGTCTGCAGTCAAACCTCTTGCATCTCTGGCAGTGAGGCTGGTCCACATCTTGATGATGCCGATCCAGGTTGTCCTCTGTCTACCTCAGGAGCGGCTTCCTTCTACTCTGCCTTCGAACACAGTGCGTTCCAGTGTGTTATCAGTTCTTGAGATGTGTCCAAAATAATGAAATTTCCTTTGAATAACGGTTTCCAGAAGTATTGGTTTCGTGCCAATCTTTTCTAGGATGAAATTGTTGGAATTCCTTTCAATGTATGATACTCTGAGGATCATATTCACAGGGTCTTATATAGCTGCAACATTACCACTTGGTTCCTAAATTCAATTCCACGATTGATGAACGCCAATACACCGTATGCATTCTATCTTAAAACTGGAAAAAAGTGAAATTCAGGGTAGTGGAAAAAATAATAAACCAGTCATTGAAATATTTTATCATACAATGCAATGAATTCAGATGCACAAGCAGTGATATTGACAGTGACTTCAAACATCCCAAACTAAGCAAGGGTAAAGTAATCATAATTCTAAAGAGTTGACAAATTTCACAAACCTGTGAAAACTCCTGAAAAGCACCCATCGTTTCCTGATTTGTATCAGATGATCCTGCTATGACAATAACAGGCCTGAAAATAATTAAATTCCACTGAATAAAAATGTTTCAAATTTCACTCATGCCAAAGGGTTACATCTTCAAAAGAACTACTATTTAACAGTTTTAGCTGACATGAATTAATTTTGTCACCTCAATTTCTCAGGCAATTTTTTCATATTAAAATATGTACAAGTCTTGAAATGCATAAAAGCTGACAAACTATTTTCTAGTTAGTGATTAGAGTATGGAAAATTCATACATACAATGAAGGCTAATGTGTAGAACAACTGCTCTTAACCTGAATTAATGAGACTTGTGGCTACACCAGGATTAAAGCCTTGTCAGTCCCTCCTCAAATAATCAGCAATCTATGTCATTTCTGCACTTTGCCTTTTGTAAAAATATTAGACAGAATTTTTTCAAAAGGCCTGCCAACATTCGAAAGGGTAACAATATAGGTGAAGTCCCATCATCAGAATCAGGTTCAATATAAAGTAAACACCTAAAAATATTAATTCATCCTTTCTCTGATGATGTGATGCTTAAAATCACTCTGGAGGCCATGTAATTCAGCAAAGGTAACCAATATTTTTTAAGTAAAGCAGGTGTGGTTCACAATAGCCGTATCCATAAAATTCAATTGTCTTTGAGATGCAAGGCAGATTTAATAGTGTTAACTGCAAAACTAAACAAATTATTCAAACTGAAAAGCTTAAATGTATAAAATGCACATTAATTTCTCCTTGGAAACACAGATGCTGGAATCTGGAGCAAACAATCTACTGGAGGTACTCGGTGAGTCGAGCAAGCTCAGTGGGAGCAAAGGAATTATCGACATTTGGAATACTGCATCGGGACTCAGACCTGATGCACAGTCTTGATCCAAAACATCAACTATTTCCTTTTCATCCCTTCCCCACAAATGACATGCAATACTATTCCACATCATCATATTTTTTTCAAAACTTTGTGTACTGTAGTCAGTTGTGCTGCTGCACATTAACGACGGTACAGGCAGACAGACAAACAGTCCACAGCCATCAAATGAAGTAATTCTGCATTGAAAACACCAAACCCCAAAGGTGAACTTATATTCATTCCAGGTCAAAATGTATACTGTTACAGTACTGATTATGCAGGGAGTGGTAGGTTTGGACAGATAGCAGTGAGCTACCATCTTTTCACCTGTGACTCTACATCAATTCCAGTTCAGATTAGATCTATTACATTTCATCAGCAGGGTAAAAGCACCAAGAGTTCATATTGATCAATGTCACAAAATAATAAAAATCCCAATAGTAAACACTACTTGTGCAATGATGATTGTGCATTTAAAGTCAATTGGGAAAGAGACAAATTTGATAAGAGTCAAAGAGCTAGTGTAGGCACAATGGATCAAATGTTCTTGTCTTGGTTTCTATGACTAACGTTAAAGGACCAAAGAATTTTTTTTTTCTCCAGTCCTGCCGAAGGGTTTGAGCCCAAAATGTCTTTTCCTTAGATGCTGCCTGGCCTGCTGAGTTCCTCCAGCATTTCATGTGTTGCTTGGATTCCCAGCATCTGCAGATTTTCTCTTGTTTATGATTTGTATTAGTCTTGTATAAATTCAACTCTTCTTATTCCACCAGTCAATACATGACTTCACCATCTCCTCCCCCTCATCCTTGCTCAACCAGAACATTCCTGTTGAAGGAACACCTGCCTCCTCTGGCTGAGACAAAGAAAAATCAGAAAAGTTTCATGTTTCAGGTTCATTTGAACAACACCAAAAAAAAACAAAATTACAAAAACATCCCTATCCTTTCTTCCTCATGAATGCTTATTTGTTAACATAATATTCAATGTGAAGTTGAATTATACAGACCAGGATAAACTCAGGTTCATTCTCTGACCTGTACAAGACCATTAAAAATAATCATAATACCAATTAAAGACACAGAGTCCATAAAAGTTACTGTTTATCAGCTAACTTTCCATCTTATGCAGGAGTATTTTTCACAGAACAAACTGAAATATGCAAATACAATAATTTGGTGAAGTTACCAGCAGTTCATGTTTGCATTTGCCATTCCTCCCAGAGCATGAATAAGACCTGGCCCAGAGACTGCAAGGCAAACTCCTGGTCTGAAACAGAAAGATTAGTTACAATCACTTTTACATAGCAGAATCACATATAAACACATACTACAATGCAGCAAATCCATGAAATTAAAAGTCAACCACAGAGAGACTAACCTTCCTGTTAAATATCCCACCACAGAAGCTGCATAACAAGCCTGTTTGGACATGAAAATAAAGAGCCAGTGAAGCATCCCAGGCCTTTGCTTTAGGAATTCTGTGTTAAGGAACAACATAAAATTAACTGTTTTACTTACAGCTTGTTCATTTCTCATTCCAATGTACTTCATTCCAACAGCTTGGGCTGCCATAGCAATTTCAATCACTGGGATACCAACAACACCAAACATGTATTGAATACCCTACAAAGAGAAAAAAACTGACGTAATGTTTACCGAATGTCAATAAACAGTCTGAATTTAAGAAAAATATACTCTTTAGATCGCATATTAAAGCTATGGATAATCAAAACAATAAATATCACATAATTTAATGAGGTTGGAAAGTTTGTTTTAAAAATGCCATCAGTGATGCCATGGTCAAATAGGCCAGCTTTAGAAGTACAGTGCTTGTAGTAGACCCAATAGTTCTCATTATGCACTGTTTCTCTCATGGGTTGTACCTTAAATTTATTTCAGGGCTCTTGATAGCGTTATTCTAGTATCCTTTGTTTTAAAACCATGTGTATAAAGCCAGTATCAATTCATCAAAAAACTGATCAAAGTCGCTCATGACTTCTGATATAATTACAGCAAATATAATTTATCCCTAATTGTCCTTCTCAAGCAGCCATAGCTTTTGAAATATCTTTTTCTCAATCCTCTCCACCATAAACCGGATTAATAAACATGCATCATGCTGTTTTATTTATATTTTTATCATTTTTATCTACCTGATCATAAACAGTGAATCAATGAGTGATGACTTCTCGTCCCTTGATCACTGTTGCCTCCAATTATCTCTCCTTAGTCCCTCCTACTTGTCCTAGGTGTGCTCCCTCCATTTTCAGTGTCACCTTCCATTCCATGGCTTCACTTCTGACAGCCAACTTACTCACTGTTATATTTCCTGACTCCTCCACTTTCTCCAAATTATTCTACTATACAGTCGGCCCTCCTTATCCGCGGATTCAACCAACCGCGGATCAGGAAAACCCGGAAGTTCTCTCTCCAGCACTCATTGCTTGAGTATGTATAGACTATTTTTTTCTTGTCATTATTCCCTAAACAATACTGTATAACAACTATTTACATAGCATTTACATTGTATTAGGTATTATAAGTAATCTAGAAATGACTTAAAAGTACAGGCAGTCCCCAGGTTATGAATGAGTTCCATGCCTGAGTTTGTCTTTAAGTCGGATTTGAAGTCGGAATGGGTACATCTGGTATTATTTAGAGTCAAACGTTTTTCTTAGTATATAGTACATATTTTATCTTTCCATGCATATAAAATACTTAAACATATGTATTTCAATAATTTAACCACTGCGTAGCTTAGTAATAATTGTAGCTTTCATTGGGGTAGGGCCTTTCACATTCTCCATTAAAATTGTTCCGATCGTTGACCGATTGTAGCCTAACGCTTTTCCAATGACCGATGGTGTTTCACCACTTTCCGATCACTTTATTACTTCCACCTTATTTTCAATCGCAATCGTGATTATTTTCATGAACAGAAACACCGCAGGTTCAGAGCTGCGCCACCAGGTCCTAATGTCCACTGCACAGAGACATGTTAAATAAAGTCCAGGGTTCCGCTGGGTCCTAAAGACCACCACACTGATAGTTGTTAAATAAGGGATTTGAGCATCCGTGAATTTTGGTATCCACAGGGGGGCCCCGGAACCAATCCCCCACGAATAAGGAGGGCCGACTGTATTTCTGATATCCAGGATAAGCAAAATTCAGTAAAACATCAGAATGAGTCAAAGCTATTTTCTTCAGTCCCCATCACCAATTCCCTCTCTCTTCCTTCCAAACTGACTGCAAACTTTGTGCCTTTATTCAATGTCAAGTAGAGCATTGGTGATCATATTCAAGTCCACCGGTGCCTGAATGTCGTGTGAGTTCCAACAATAGGAAAGATGGCATTAAGTTGGCAAGAGTGCAGGAAAAATTGATGATGATGTTGCCCATTCTCGAGAAACGGGATTATAGGAAGTGTTTGCAGGCTAGGGTGTTATCCCTTGACAAATAGCGGAGCAAGGGGTGATCTTTTAGAGGCGTATAAAAACATGAGGGTGCAGATAGGATGAATGCATGCAGTCTCTCCCTGGCTTCGGATATCAGAATTTAAGAAGGCATGGATTTACAGTAAGAAGGGAAAGATTTAATAAGGACGGACAACTTTTTTGTGCACAGGGTGGTACAGGGTGGAGGAAGTAGCTGAGGCTGGTACAACATCAACATTTAAAAGAAATTTGGACAGGTACATGAATAGGCATAGTTTAGCTGAATATAGGTAAAATGTGGGGAACTGGGATTAGCTTAGATAGGCATTTTACTCATCATGCATGTGTTGGGCCAAAGGCCCGATTCTGTGTTGTATGTCTCTTTTCACTGCTTATCAGTGGAGAGGTGAGTCACACGAGTCAGCTCCATCCTCGGCACTAGCCTTCAAAGTACCCAGGATATCTTTAGGGAGCAGTGTCTCAGAAAGGCAGCGTCCATTATTAAGGACCTCCAGCACCCAGGGCATGCCCTTTTCTCACTTTTACCATCAGGTAGGAGGTCCAGAAGCCTGAAGACACACACTCAGCAATTCAGGAACAGCTTCTTCCCCTCTGCCATCCAATTCCTAAATGGTCATTGAATCTTTGGACACTACCTCACTTTTCAAAAAATATACAGTATTTCTGTTATTGTGCATTTTTAATCTATTCAATATTTGATTTGATTTGTTTATTTATTATTAATATTTTTTCTCTGCTAGATTATGTATTGCATTGAACTGCTGCTGCTAAGTTAAATTTCATGTCACATGCCGGTGATAATAAACCTGATTTTGATCACTTTGTGCTACATTTTTATTCAGTTCATGAATATGATCACAGGCTTTGATCACCTCTCAATTTAGTTCCATCTCAAGCATTCTACATGGTACAAACAATAGGTGAAGCTTAGGATGACAATGGTGCCTAACGGTGACTCCTTTGCTTGCATCTTAAGAATGTGTCCTAGAAGATTAGCGTACCTTCAGGGTTCCAGGATTTCGTGGCTCTGGAGGCGGGTGGACTTGGGGTCGATACTGCCGTCTGATATGTTGTGGAAGAACACGGAAGATCAAAAGCACAAGCTGGCTGTTGGCTGTGTGCCCAGAGCTCGGAAAAACCATAGAACATTACAGCACAGAAACAGGCCTTCTTGGCTATGCCGAACCATTTTTCTGCCAAGTCCCACTGACCTGCACCTGGACCATATTCCTCCACACACCTCTCATCCATGTACTTATTCAAGTTTTTCTTACATGTTAAAAGTGAGCCTGCATTCACCACTTCAACTGGCAGCTCATTCCACACTCCCACCACTCTCTGTGTGAAGAAGCCCCCCCTCAGGTTCCTTTTAAACTTTTGCCCCTTCACCCTTAACCCATGTCCTCTGGTTTATTTCTCCCCTAGCCTCGGTGGAAAATGCCTGCTTGCATTCACTCTATCTATACCCGTCATAATTGTATATACCTCTATCAAGTCTCCCCTCATTCTTCTACACACCAGGGAATAAACTCCTAACCTATTCAATCTTTCTCTGTAACTCAGTTTCTCAAGTCCCAGCAACATCCTTGTAAACCTTCTCTGCACTCTTTCAACCTTATTAATATCCTTCCTGTAATTCGATGACCAAAACTGCACACAATATTCCAAATTCGGCCTCATCAATGCCTTATACAACCTCACCATAACATCCCAACTCTTATACTCAATACTTCGATTTATAAAGGCCAATGTGCCAAAAGCTCTCTTTACGACCCTATCTACCTGTGATGCCACTTATAGGGAATTTTGTATCTGTATTCCCAGATCCTTCTGTTCCACTGCACTCCTCAGTGCCCTGCCATTTACTTTGTATGTTCTGCCTTGATTTGTCCTTCCAAAGTGCAATACCTCACACTTGGCTGTATTAAACTCCATCTGCCATTTGTCAGCCCATTTTTCCAGCTGGTCCAAATCCCTCTGCAAGCTTTGAAAACCTTCCTCACTGTCCACTACACCTCCAATCTTTGTATTATCAGCAAATTTGCTGATCCAATTTACCACATTATCATCCAGATCATTGATATAGATGACAAATAACAATGGACCCAGCACTGATCCCTGTGGCACACCACTAGTCACAGGCCTCCACTCAGAGAAGCAATCCTCCACCACCACTCTCTGACTTCTCCCTTTGAGCTAATGTCTAATCCAATTTACTACCTCACCATGAATACCTAACTACTGAATCTTCCTAACCAAACTCCCATGCGGGACCTTGTCAAAGGCCTTTGACAACATACA
Organism: Hypanus sabinus; assembly: GCF_030144855.1. Classification (NCBI taxonomy): domain Eukaryota; kingdom Metazoa; phylum Chordata; class Chondrichthyes; order Myliobatiformes; family Dasyatidae; genus Hypanus; species Hypanus sabinus. The sequence goes on along the minus strand of NC_082711.1, from coordinate 68,875,159 downwards.
TGCAGACAACATACACTGCCTTCCCTTCATCCACTTTCCTGGTAACCTCCTCAAAAAACTCTAATAGATTTGTTAAACATGACCTACTATGCACAAAGCCATATTGACTCTTCCCTAATAAGTCCCTGTCTATCCAACTACTTGTAGATCCTATCTCTTTGTACTCCTTCCAATAATTTACCTACTAGCGACGTCAAATTTACCGGCCTATAATTTCCCGGATTACCTTTAGAGCCTTTTTTAAACAACGGAACAACATGAGCTATCCGCCAATCCTCCGGCACCTCACCCGTAGATACTGACATTTTAAAGATAACCTCCAGGGCCCCTGCAATTTCAACACTAGTCTCCTTCAAGTGAAGTGACACAACAGACTTTTAACACCATAAATCACCATAAATTTTGTTATGTTTCCCCCCCCCCCCGTTTGCTGTGAAACGGGGACACCTCTTTTTCCCTTATTAGGGAGAGAGCGAGAGAGCCTGTCAAATTATCGGGTGAACGAGTAGTCTTTGGGGTACTACAGGTCTGTGTCTTTATCGATGCTTTGCTGCACACTTGAGTGCTTGGTCGGGGGGCGCTGATGCTTTTTTTTGCTGGTGGGGAGTGGGGGTCATTGGTTTGCTGCTACTTATGGATGGGGGGGCTTTGGGGTTCTAACATTTAACTGTCATTCATACCTTGCAGCACTCCTCTGTTTTTGTGGATGTTTGCAAGGAGAAAGGATTTCAGGATGTATATTGTATACATTTCTCTGACATTGAATGTACTTTTGAGGTGTAGCGTGGAGAGCATTCTAACTGATTGCATCACTGTCTGATATGGGGGGGATGAGGCTACTGTACAAGATCAAAGTAAGCTGCAGAGTGTAAAAATAGTCAGCTTCATCACGGACAACAGCCTCTGTAGCATTCAGAACATCTTTAAGGAGCAGTGCCTCAAAAAGGCGGTGTCCATCATCAAGGACCCCCATCACTCAGGACATGCCACCTTCTCATTGCTACCATCAGGAAGGAGGTACAGAAGCCTCAATGATTCAGGATCAGCTTCTTTCCCTCTGCCATCTGTTTCCAAATGGACATTGAACCCATGAAAACTAACTCACCACTTTTTTTTTTTTTTTGCACTGCTTATTAATGTATATAATCCTATGCTCACCCACTTTACTTTCCCCTCCCCAATTCTGATCAAACTCTCCCCAGATTCAGCTTCTTGATCATATCAGTTTATGATGTCACGTGTCATGAGCTGCACTGAGCCACCCGTACAGACCACATCATCACATCCCTCGAAGGGGGGATTTACAGAGGTCAATTACATTACCAACCTTTGTATTCTTGGGTTGTGGAAGGAAACTGAATACTTGGAGGAAACTCACATGGTTACGGGGAGAACATGCAAACACCACACTGACAATAGCAGAGGTCAGGATTGATTGGATCCAGGTCACTGAAGCGGAGGCTGACTGCACCACGGTGTTGCTCTGTTCTGAATATGTCTTTTATTGCCAGCCCATTTTGCCATCACTTCTATCATTCGGAATGTTCATGCATTTCTTCTTGCCCATTACCCGCTTTTCTCATTTTAGTTTTCTTTCCAATTCTATAATTTCATCAAAAATGTTAACTTTGCTTCTTCTCTCTGCGGATGCTGCACAATATTTTCATTTCAGACTCTTTCTATCTGAATTTATGATGAATCTTTGGGTCGATCAGTGATAGGTGTTCTCATACCACCACCCCCCCACCCCCCGCGGTCTGAGAGGCACTGAGCATTTCTGTTGTTGCAATATTTCTTCATTATTTCCTGTGTTCCAGACTCTGACCATGAAAGAAACATTTAGGAAAATTTGGACAGCTGGTTCTTCCAGAATAATGAAGCCAGAAAATGACAAACAATAAGAGTCCAGTGATGATGGTAGCTCATCAACAGTGGAATATCATTTTTCCCAATCCTGTGGCAGGCTGATAAGACTAGACTCACAGGGTTATTGCCTCATACTTGGCACAATTGATCTTGCTTAATAATCATCCGATAATACATATGGCTTAGGTTCCAGGAGTCATTATTGGAGTCAGTCCTGCTGATAACTTCAAAACAAGATCAGGCTCCAGATTAAAAAAAAAGGCTCGCTATCCAAATATTTGGGTACACAAAAATAGGGAGGATTGTAATGTCCTCAAGAGAACACCATTTAGCAGAATTAGTTTTAATAAGAGGAATGTGTGATAATTTGAGATATTAAGATACAAAATGGTAAAAAATTTAAAGAGCAAAAAAGTCTAAGCATGAAAAGGTAAGTGATTTTAAGTTAAAACACATCAACTAAAAGCATTGATGAATAAACTACAGAAGTATAGTATACCACAGATTGGCTATTCCAAACAAAATGCTGGAGGAACTCAGAGACTCAAGAAGCATCCGTGGAAAGGGGAAAGTGCGAAAGAAATTATTGACCTTTCGGGTGGAAATCCTGCATCAGCATATCATAATTCTCCTTGCCCCTAACAGATGCTGCTTGACCTGCTTGGTGAGTGGACCCGCCAGTGAGTGGATCATAAGCAGGAGAAATTCTGCAGATGCTGGAAATCCAAAGCAACACACACAAAATGCTCGAGTAACTCAGCAAGTCAGCCAGCATCTATGGAAATAAAGTCAACGTTCCGGGCCGAGACCCTTCTTCAGGACTGGAAAGGGAGGGGGAAGATGCCGGAAGAAAAAGGTGGAGAAAGGGGAAGTAGGGTGGCTAGAAGGTGAAGCCAGGTGGGTGGGAAAGGTACATGTGGGTCTGGTAGTGAGTCTGGTCGAAGAGTCGAAGGCTCTTGTAACTACTAATCATAGTTACAAAGTGGCACTGTTAAAATATTGCAATGGTTTCACGGCTTTCATCTTCATGTCGGTGAATAAATTTAATGCTACTAATATCACTCACCTGTTCTCTCAAAGCATCTGCTATAACCTGAGCTCCAGTGAGCTCCTCCAACTCCCCAGCCACCCCAATCCCTTCCATTTTCAGATTGCCGAGGAAGCGCCTTGAGTGACCAGGACTGCGACCAATCAGAGCGTGCAGCGCTGAGTCCTGTATGACAAGTACAGGGACCAATCCGAATGTGGGGCGTGATGTCTGATTGACCAATCCGAGTGTGGGACGTGATGCCTTATTGACCAATCCGAGTGTGAGACATGATGTCTGATTGACCAATCCGAGTGTGGGACGTGATGCCTTATTGACCAATCCGAGTGTGAGACATGATGTCTGATTGACCAATCCGAGTGTGGGACGTGATGCCTTATTGACCAATCCGAGTGTGAGACATGATGTCTGATTGACCAATCCGAGTGTGGGACGTGATGCCTTATTGACCAATCCGAGTGTGAGACATGATGTCTGATTGACCAATCCGAGTGTGTGACGTGATGCCTTATTGACCAATCCGAGTGTGAGACATGATGTCTGATTGACCAATCCGAGTGTGAGACATGATGTCTGATTGACCAATCCGAGTGTGAGACATGATGTCTGATTGACCAGGACCGGGACGTCATTCCGGATAAAAGAGTGCGTGTCGGAGTGATGGAGTGTTCACTCAACAGCCGACGAGATGTACTTTATGAAATCCTTCAGTCAGTCGCAAGAGCTGCAAATCAGGGAGGTCAGGTTAAATTTCTATGGGTTTCTTCCAGCTCATGTAGGGGTGAAGGGGAATGTGAGGGTGGATGAGTTGGCAAAGGGGGCGTTAAAGAAAGGAAATATAGAAATGCACATTAGTATTAGCAAAGCAGAGGCGAAGTGTATAATTTGGGAAAAATAAACCAAATGTGGCAAGAAAGATGGGACAGAGAGGGGAAAGGGAGGCATTTATATCAAATACAGAAGAGTGATACAGGTACTAGGGATGCAGTGGATACGGAAGAGAGGAAACTGTGTGGACGCGGTTAAGGCTGGGGCACTGTGCAGTAAACAAAACACTGAAAATGATAGGGAAACACCAGACAGGATTGTGTGAGGAATGTCAGGAAGAGGAGTCAGTAGAATATGTCATTCTGAGTTGCAGGAAGTATGGGATACAGACAGAGATGATGAGAATTAATCTAAGGGAATTGGGGTTGCAAGGATTCGCATTAGAACGGTTACTGGGCATGGGTGAGAGAACACAGGTCAGGGTACTTTTAGCTTTCTTAAGGGATTCAGGGTTTTTTTTTAATAGGATATGATGGATAGGGCATTTAGGATGGCCAAAGAAGAAAGGATAAAGTGTAGATTAGGGTATGTGTGTGTGTGTGAATGGGTGAAGGGATTTAGAATGTAAGTCTCATCTGGTCCACACTCTGGAGCAGAAGGTGGCAGTAATGCACCATTAAGCTGGGTGCCAACCGCTGTAAAACAAGGAAGAAAGGAGTGATGGAGAGTTATAACTTTGCTTCTTGCACAGTGGATTTTGAGCAAAAATTTAGATAGATTCTGCATGGTTCTTCTCTCGAAGTAAAGGGAAGTAACATCTGGAGTACAAATTCAAGTCTGACCATAAAGCTGCAAAACTTAATTAAGTAAGCGTGGAATAAAATAAAACTCATGTGTCAGAATAGTGAAGGCCATTATTGGGTTGCTAATATTGCACCTGAAAACTAAGGAGCAGGTCATTTTGAGGATCCCTACTCGTTTCTCCCCCAGGAGTAACACCTTTCCAAAGTGAAAGGACTGGGATTAACGTCCTAAAATAATGGATGAGTCTAACCTGGCCAGCTCTTGAGGGTGGATGTCAATAGTGTTTATCTGACAGGTTTATGGCATGATAGGTTCTATTGTTTGCCACAAAGCACCCACCAGCTGTGGAGCATGTTCCACTTCATGCTCTTCTGCTAATTTGTGTTTGCAGTTAAGTAACTAAATGTCTCTTAATGTCATTGATGTACCCAACTCAACTACTTTCTCAGGCAGCTGGTCTCATATACCCATTGCCCTCCTTGTGATAAAGGAGTTCCTCAGAACCCTTTTAAATCTTTGATCTCTCGTCTTAAACCTATGCCCTCTTGTTTCTGGTTCTCCTACTCTGGGGAAAAAGACAGCATGCATTCACCCTCTCTGTACCGCTTTTGATTTTATGCACCTGAATAAGCTCGCCCCTTAGTTGCCCATGCCTCTCAAAGTCCAGCCCTACATGCCCGGCAGAGAGGTGGAAATGGGTAAGGCCAGACAACAGGGCACTGGCGAAGCTGTGTAGACCACTTTCCCGTACAGTAATGCAATGGATTGCAAAAGCATTGATGAACTCCACAGGGAGCTAAGGGAAGTAAGTCAGTTTCCTATGTTCCAAGGAATGAAGTTCTGGCCTGCCCAACCTCTCTTTATAACTCAGGCCAGTGAGTCCTGGCAAAATTCTCGTAAGTTTTCATTGTACTCTTTACAACTTGCTGAATTCTTTCCTATAAAAGAGTGACCAGAACTGAATACAACACTCCAAGTGCACCCTCATCAGTCTTGTACAACTGCAACATAATATGCTATCTCTTATAGTCAGTGCACAGGTTGATGAAAGCCAATGTGTCACGAAAGCCACTCAGTTTACCTGTGATGACATTTCAGTAAATTTTGCACCTGTTAGCCTAGGTTCCCCTGTTCCCCAGGGCCCAACTGTTAATTGTTTAAGACCTACCCTGTCCAACTAATCCAAAACGCAACATCTCACATAGTCCTAGATTGAAAGCCATTTGCTATTCTTCAGCCCACTTACCTAACTGATCAAGATCCCCTAACTTTTCTCACAGTCTACAATACCACCAATTTTAGAATTGTTTACAACCTTAATAACCACAGGCAACAAAGGTCCCAGCACCGATCCTTATAACACACCTCTATTCATGGGCCTCCAGTCCAAGAACCAACTTTCCACCATCACCCTCTGATTCCTACCATTGGGATTCATCGGACATGATTTCCCATGGACAAAGCCATGCTAACTATTTCAATTTAGACCTTGTCTATTCAAATGTTGGTAGATCCTATCTTTCAGAATTCCATCCAGTAACTTATCCACCACTGATATCAGACTCATTGGCCTATAGTTCCATGCTTTGCTTTTGCTAGCCTTTTTAAATGACAATACATTAACCCCAGTCCAGTCTTTTGGAACTTCAGCTGTGACTAAAGATGAAGCAAATACCTTGGGCTCCAGAATTTCTTACCTCGTTTATGTAGCAGGCTGGGTTGATCAGAGCCAACATTTTGAGTGTCCAGGAGATGTGATAATAATTGCACAAGTAATTTAAGATTAATTTATTATTGTAAAATAGAAAGCACAAATAAACCACACAAAATACTATGTAGCAAGTCACATAGATTTTCAAAAAGATTTTAGGGCTCACGATTCTAAGTCTCCTCTTGATTGTTGCTGTTGTTGGGGGAAATCGGAATTCCAACTCACTCATGAATCCCAGGCACTGATCGCTATTTCCGTTCTGGACAAAGTCCAATGAAACTGGGAAGGACACCGAATAACTACAAATTTCCCAGACGTGGAACACCCCATGAGAAAACAACTCCTTTGATTTTTTTGTCTCCACACAGTTTTTCTTCACATGCATCCTGAGCCTATCAACACAGTGTTCAGCATACCCTCATAAATCAATTCAACACTTCAATGATCCCTGTAACACACAACACTCCTTGGACTTACAAAAGAAGATTAATAAAAGAATCTTCTTTCAAAAGAAGATGTGGAGTGTGCACATCACACCATGGTAGCACAGCAGGTAGTACAATGCTATTATAATTCAGGGCATTCTGGAGTCCAGAGTCAATTCCGGTGCTGTTCTGTAAGTTGTCCTAAAAGTTCCCATCAACAGGTGCCTGAAGCCCAGAAGCTCATTCTGGCTGCAGAGTATCAGACCTACCCGCCAGGAGATTGGGTGCTGGAGGGAGCCTACCGCTGAAAGAACTGCCTGGAGTCCTGCTGGGAAGGTCCATTCCAAGTGCTGCTGACCACATATACTGCTTTAAACGTACAAGGAAAACACGTTAAGACAGCGATGCCATTGTTCTAGGGAACAGGTGGCCAGTAGAACTGATGATAAGGACTGATGGACTGAACTCTTGATCTTTCCTATTTGCCACCTTGAGCAATCACCATGCATTATACATTTTGGTTAATCTGGACATCCATTTTCTGCCTAAATGCAGAAGTATCTCACTACATTAATACTCCTACTACCTTTCTTCACCTTAGTTATGAATATGTGTCTTGCACTAACCAGTCAGGTTACGTTGGGTGTGCTCTAGAGAGGGTCTATACATTCAGAAGGTGGATTGCCAATGTGTTTATACTCCTAAATCACGGAGAATTTGAGTCTGTGTTTTACTTTGATAGCAGTATTAGAACTACAAAGGGAGCCTAAGACTACCCTGTCCACAGGAATGACTCTTGCCGATGCAACAGTTCAGAGAGTTGGTATCAAACTATTTACAATCATTGCATAATCATCCTTCTCTGAAACTGCTTCATGGGGCTAGTGGTGAAGTACGTTACTGTAACCAACAAGGGATGAGACTAGACTAGTTAGCAGTGCAGTACATGCTATGTCTATACTACCGGTGACACTCTGAATCCCACTAATGGTACTTACTGGGAATAGCCAGCAGGCCTATCACTGGCTGTCAGTGTTAACCTTTCTAAAATGGGATATTTGGGTGATGCTAAGCCATGGAGGAGATGATGTTATCTGGCCTACGTAGTACCATAGATGTACCATCTCCAAACTCTCTCTACATCCTTATGTGTGGGGCTGCCATTGAAGGACTATGGAGACTGTGTTTCTGGACTGTAGTGTTCCTGTCTGGGAACCTGCCAGACTGGTTCATGAAAGCATTAACATGGCCTCAGCGCTACTGGGGAAATAGGTTACTAACACAGCCTTAGTGCTACATGGCACAAGCCAGGCCATCAATGACATTACTGTTGAAATGCTGGCAATCCATACTGTGGCCATTTAAGATCAACTAGCACCAGATTTTCTGTTGTCAAAGAGAGGTGGGGCATTATTTTCCAGGAGTGTTGCACATATTCCCCTGTTATCAACAGCCAGCTGACCTTGATGAAACTGTCATGGAGTTTCAGGGACTCTGTGCTATTGAAATTCAATAAGGTTTATTTTGTCTTTTACAGGACAAAGAGGAGGGAGTGTGGAAGTTGTAAATGAGATAGGAATAATGGAAGGATGTGAAAAACTCAGGGACAATTGTCTTTAATAATTTCAAAATATCAGCAGCTGTCCGCTTGAACGTTCAATTGACTTTACCATCTCTTTTGTGAATGGCAATTAAATCTGCAAGCAAAGAATTCAAACATATACAGTACTGTGCAAAATCTTAGGTACGTATATCTAGGGTGTCTAGGACTTTGCACAGTACTGTAGTAATTTTATGTATTGCACTTTTATGCTGCCACAAAAAAGACAAGTTGCATGACTTATGTGAGTATTGATAAACCTGATTCTGATATGGGTCTCTATTGTGGACTGAGTGTGGGAAGGGGGCAAGGTGAGGGGAATCATGGTTGTGAAAAGGGGAAGGGAGAGGTGAGGGTGCAGGAAGCACCAGAGAGACCAGGGGTTCCCAAAATGGGGTTCATAGACCCCTTGCTTAATGGTATTGGTCCATGGCATATAAAAGGTTGGGAACCTCTGAGAGGTACGTTCTGTAATTATCAATAACCCAGTTGTTTGGAATCAAATGACCTTGCTTAGTGTCTCAGGGCTCGGTGAGTCTGCACCCTCTGCTCTTGCCACTGCTTCTTTACTATCCATCCCACACCCCTCCCATGGCACTCCACACTCGCCATTCCCAACATCTTTTGCTTCTTCCAGATTGACAAAAATTCACTCTCCATTCCACATTGACGAATACACTACTGAGCAAAAGTCTCAGGCACCCAAACTATACATATGCGCCTAAGATGTTTGCCAAATTTACCAAATGGTCAATATCTATAACTGCTAAGCCAATTCTGTATAATAAAGAGCAAGTTTTCTGTGCTGGCCTCAGAACAGTGTAGGTGAAAGATACTATTTTCCTTGCGCACAAGTAAAATCAAAATATATTTGAGTCATAGGAGTAAGTGTGTTCTGGGACCAGTTAATTTAAATATTTTATTTTATTATCGGCAACAACAAACTGAACAAAATGTTTTCGCAGTTTACAGTCACAGGTAACTCATTCTCAACTGATGTAGATGTTCTTCTGGCACTTACTATAATTATACTTTAATTCTAACAATCTTTTTTTCTAATGAACAAGTATTGATTACCCACTGAATGGATAACTAACCACTGAAAATCTCTTTAGTTTCCAGATTGTTGTTGAATTTGTCATCATATGAACCAATTTTGCTTTCATATCTTCCATGAAGCTTTTCTTTTCTTCCAAGTCCAAAATTCATCCCTCTACCAGTGAAATAGGACTGAAGGATTCGGAAAAACTGTTCAGTGGTAGAAAAAGAAATTAAAATAATTATCCAAGGTAAGCATTTAAATTCCAATATTGCCACTGTGCTTTCCAATGTATTAAGAATTGGATTGTCTAAAAATCGTTTGTATCTTCACCAGCGGAGGTTAAAGATAACAAGCAAATTGGAAAATACTTATGCCTTACCCTATCTGTAGGTGGAGTCGGATGCAATAATTGCATTTAGTTAAGCATTGAAGGGTACAAATGAATAGGCAATAAGGTTGACATGGATGTGGAGGGTGAGGTTGCATAATACTGTAAAGGCTAGTTCAAATAGAACATAGGACAGTGTAGCACAAGAACAGGCCATTCAACCCACGATGCCTGTGCCAACATTGATGTCTATTTAAACTAATCAAATCTGAATGCACGCAGAACCCATTTCCCTTCATTTCCTGCCTGTTGAAGTGCCTCCAGCAGCTCCCCAGCAGCGTGTTCCAGGCACCTTCTACCCTCTGTGTAAAACAGCTTGCCTTCTGAATCTTGTTTAAACTTTTCTCCTCTTAACTCAAGGATCTGCCTTCTAGTACTTACACCCTGAGAAAAACTTTGGATATCTATTTTATCCACTCTTCTCCTTCTTCAGCCCACATTCCCCCCATGGGGCATAGGCCGCCAGCAGCAAGTTGCTAGAATCATCTGTCCTGGGCCGAAGGTTGATTGGCCTTGTGGCTTCCAACTTCATCACACAACTTCACACATCTTCTAGACGAGGATCCTCCCCCTCCCAGGGAAAGAAGGAGTTCCTGTAGTTCTGGGTTTTTACGGGATGGGATTGCTAACCAATTCTCCAACTTTCCTCCTTTCACAGCCAGGCTTGGGGCCATCGATAGCAGAGTTACTTTATCCATATCTCTCAAAATTTTATATCAGGTTGCCCCTTCAGCCTTTGACGATCCTGAGAAATCTATTTGAGTTTGTCCAACCTCTCCTTATAGCTAATACAGTCTAATCCAGGCGTCATCTTGGTGAGGCTGCTTACACGCATGCCAAAGCATCCACATCCTAAATGTGGCTAGGTCAGGTTTAATGAAGTCGACATGATTTGCCAACATTCATACTCCATGCCTAACTGATGAAGGCAAGGATACCCTCTCTGTTTCCAACCTCAAGGAGCTATGGACTTTCACCCCAAGATCATACTGTACATCAAAGATCTTAACAGTCCTGCCATTTATTGTATAATTTCCTTCTATAATTGACTTCCCAAAGTGCAGCACCCCAAGGGGAAAGTCCATTGCCATTTCTTGGCCCATATTTCCAATGGATCTATAACCTGTTGTATCCTCTGACAACCTTCCTCACTATCCACAACTCTGCCAACTTTTATGTCTTTGGTGAGCTTACTAATCAGCCCACCTACATTTTCTTAGAACATGAAACAGTACAACGCAATACAGGCCCTTCGGCCCACAATGTGATGCCAACCTTTTAACCTACTCTATGATTTATGCAACTCTTCTCTTCCACTCTCTCCATTTTCTTTCATCCATGTGCCTATCCCTGTTGTATTAGCCTCTACCCCAGCCCCAGCAGTATGTTCCAGGTACTTAACACTCTCTAGGTGAAATAGAAACACCTCTGACATCTCCCCAAACTTCTTTTCACTCGATTTAAAAGTTTATCCTCTGGTATTAACCATTGCTGCCTGGGAAAAGACTCTTGCTGTCCACTCTATCTGTGCATCATATAATCTTAAATACCTCCAACAAGTTGCTTCTCATCCTCCTTTGCTTCAAAGAGAAAAGCCCTTGCTTGCTCAACATTTCTTCATTTAGGATATACGATGAAATATATTAGCTCCTTCCTGAGAGATTACTCGGATTCTGTCCAATTTGTCTACCGGAACAACTGGTCAACAGCAGATGCCATCTCACTGGCTCTTCACTCAACCCTGGAACATCAGATAGCAAAGATGCGTACATCAGGATGCTCTTTATTGACTACAGCTCAGGATTGGATACTACCATCCCCTCAAAATTAATCTATAAGCTTTAAGACCTCATCCTCAATACCTCCTTGTGCAAATGGATTCTGGATTTCCTCACTTGTAGACCCCAGTCAGTTTGGATTGGCAACATTTCCTCCATGATCTCTATCAGCAAAAGTGCACCACAAGGCTGTGTGCTTAGCACCCTGCTCTACTCGCTTTACACTTATGACTGTGTGGCTAAGCACAGCTCCAATGGCATATTCAAGTTTGCTGATAACACCACTGTTGTGGGCCAAATCAAAGGTGGTGATGAATCAGCTTGCAGAAGGGAGATTGAAAATTTGACTGAGTGGTGACGTAACAACAATCTCTCACTCAATGTCAGCAAGACCAAGGAACTGTTTGTAGATTTCAGGATAGGAAACCAATGGTCCACCAGCCAGTCCTCTTTGGAGGATCAGAAGTGGAGAGAGTTAGCAACTTTAAATTCCTGAGTGTTACTACTTCAGAGAACCTGTCCTGGACCCAGCACGTAAGTGCAATTGAGAAGAAAGCATGGCAGCGCTTCTACTTCCTTAGGAGTCTGGGTAGTGGAGAGTGCATTGACTGGCTGCATCATGGCCTGATGAAAACACCAATGCCTTTGAACAGAAAACCCTACAAAAGGTAGTGGATTCAGCCCTCCCAGCCATTGAGCACATCTACATGAAACGTTTCCATAGGGAAGCAGCATCCATCATCAGAGATCCCCACCACCCAGGCCATGCTTTTTTCTCACTGCTGCCAGCAGGTACAAGAGCCTCAGGACTCACACCACCAGGTTCAAAAGCAGTTACTACCTCACAACCATTGAACTCCTGAACAAGTGGGTTAACTACACTCACCTGCCCATTCATTGAGATGTTCCCACAACCAATGATCTCACTTTAAGAACTCTTTATCTCATTCTGTCATTATTTATTACTATTTATTTATATTTGCATTTGCACTGTTTGTTGTCTTCTGCACTCTGGTTGATTTTTCATTGTTTCTGTTATAGTCACTATTCTATGGATTTGCGAGTATGCCTGCAGGAAAATGAATCTCAGAGTTGTTTATGGTGACATATATGTACATTGATTATAAAATTTACTTTGAACCTTGAACATTGAACATGTTCTCCAATCCAATCAGCAACAACTCTGCATCTTCTGTAAAACATCTATTTTCTTCCTATAATGAGGTGACCAGAACTGAACACAATACTCCAATGGTGATCTAATCAGTTTTATAGAACTGCAACATCACCCCACAGCTCTTTTCTTTTTAAACAGCCGAAGGCGTCACAGTTTCACCACAAAACGTTATTACTTATATAAAGTACACTTTGCGGTCAATTTGTATGATTAAGAATCACCACCCCACAGCTTCTTGAGCTCAGTTCCCCAACTAGCCATTTCTGAATCCGTGCTGCCTAGTTTCTAAGGATCCTAAGCCCCATGAGTTTCTGGATGAGTCTTCCTCGTCAAATTCCTTACTAAATTCTATACACGTAAAATCCATTGCTCCATCTTCATCAGTTTGTTTTGCCTCCTCCTCAAAAAAACTCAATCATGCTTGTGAGGCAAGTCCTGCCACTCCCAAAGCCATGCTGACTATCCCTAATAAGACTGTGCTTCTCCAAAAGCTCATAAATCTTGTCCCTAAGAACCCTCTCCATTAGTTTACCCAAGTTTTCATCCAAACCATTAGTGGCAGATGATAAAGTTCATGCACTGTTCCCCATGGAATGCTACTGGTCACAGGTCAACATTCAAAGAACCTCACCACCAGTATTCCCTGTCTTCTGTGCCACAGTCAGTTTTGGATCCAATCTATGGATTCCATGAGCCTTAATCATCTGGATCAGCCTATTGAATGTAAGGGGTCTTATCAAATGCTTTTCTTAAGTCCATGTACGTCTCCCATTCAAAGCCATGCTGACACCCCTACAAGTCCATATGTTTCCAGATGTGAGTAAATCTTATCCCTAAGGATCTTCACCAGTAATTTCAATACCACTGATGTAAGGTTCACCTCACTATAACATCCTGAATTGTCCCTATTGCTCTTATTAAACAAGGGAACAATGCTGGCTATTCTCCAGCCCTCTGGAACCTCACACTGGGCTAAAGAAGATACAAAGATTTTTGTCAAGGCCTCAGCAACCTCCTCCCTTGGCTCTGTCAATAATCTGAGGTAGACCTCATCAAGCCCAATGGGTTAATCCACCTTAATGTTCTTCCAAACACCCAACACCTTCTCCTTCTGGATATCACATGCCCTAGAATATCATCCTCCTCCTCCCTGAGCTCACTATCCTCCTTGTCCTTCTAGTTGATGAATGCCAATGCCAAGTTTTATTAAGTATCACACCCATTTTAAAGGAGAATTTGTGTCCCTCCTTCCTCCAAAGATTGCTTGCTAAGTAATTACATTATTGTCTGCCAAACACTTACCAAGTCCCTGTTTTGTTGCTTCTCTAAAGATTTCCATCCATCTTCATTTCCAATTGGCTCAGGGGTTACACATACCAGTAGGAAGATAAATGCAAAGGGAATGAGGAGCGGAATACTGTTCATCCTAATAATAAGGAATGTTTTTTACACAGTCAAAAACATAGAATCCACAGCAGATTAAACACCACACTTTTTATCTCAGTCCAACAGAATGTATTTCTTGTTCTTTATTTACAATGCAGTTTCCAGATAAATGCACATCAGCAGTTCCCCTCAGCTTAATTCTTTCCTCCGTCTTGATGAAGAAGTTTCTCCTGGATCACTAGTTAGATTTCTTAGAGACTGGTTTATTTACTTAGTTTCCTTTGGCTTACTGGTTTTGAACCAACCTGCTATTGAACACACCTCCACTATATACAAACACTGACTAGTCCCTTCACTGTTTTAAAAACATCTTGAGAATCATGTGAATGGTGAAGAATGATTTGGATGCGCAGAAAAAATATTTCAGGATGTATATTGTATACATTTCTCTGACATTAAATTGTATCTTTGAAACCTTTGATACTAAGAGTGATGATGTGAAAGAACTGATTAACGTACAAAGGTCAGAATGAAGGCCATTGACTAAATCATAGATCATTGTTGACAATGAAGAGAGAAGGATGTAGGCAAGGTTTCTAAAGAAATACAAAACCATGAGTCCTGGGCGTTTGTGGACGCTGTTCACTCAAAGTGGAGGTGCAGCATTCAGGGTGGTACTGAGAGCCAGTCACTGGAAGCCCACAGGGATGATGGAAGGAACAGACTAGCTTATCCCATATATCCTGTCAGCCATTTGTGAATAGGCTTCTGATGTTGGTCTAACGTAAAAACCAGGTTAAAATCAAAAGCCATAATGAAGTGCCAATTATATTAGGCAACCTGAGATAATCTCCTTTCTCTTAAAATGATCCTAACACAGGAAATATTCTTTGATAAGCAAAAGAAGGCACTGAAAGAGACTGGTCTTAGACTTGATGACTCTTTTCTCTAACAGGAAAGCTGTTTGAAGTAAGATAAAGAAAATTAGTAAGCTTGACCCCGATACAAAAAGATTAGCCAGCCATTTTTTTTTACTGTTTCATCTTCCCTTCTAAGTTGTCATCAATCAATTCTTAAACAGCAATGCAGTTAATGAAATGAGGTCAAAACTTTGATGAAATGCCATTGATTTCAAACATATTTTATTCTTTTCAGATGTTGCCTGACTGAGCATTGGGACTGTTTATCAGAACTGAACACTGAGAAGACAAGTGCACTTTAATTTGCAGAGAGGGGAAGGTGGAGATAACAGAATGAATGATCACTTTTCCAGTTCTGACAAAGGGTCCGTCAAGCAGATTTCCAAAATCTGCTGTTCTTTTTTGTTCCAAACAAAATTGAACCATAAAGCATAAGAGTACAATTAATGAAGGAATCAGAAAAAAATGTAGTACGTAGTAGATTTCCACAGTTTGTTCTTACCTATCTAGAAGACTGATACTTGTGCACAAGCAAAGGCTCTGCTTCTGCCTCTGATCTATGATCTGCAATAATTCTACAATTTATACACCTTCTCCAGCCCACTCAGAAATCCACTGACATATGCATGACTCACTAAGCACAAATAGTACATTTTCAGAAGCGCAGACCAAACAACAAAGTAAGATTTTGAAAATAATTTATTCTACCTGCCCTTTTCAGATGAATATTGTATCTAGAACATATGATTTTATGCAGAACTGTGACAAACTGAAAGTATAATTATGTATTTAGAACTACTTTAAATTAATGTAATTCAATTAGTTAGCTAGTTTTATTCATTGAATTATGCAGCCTTTCCTATGAAAATATAACTGTCATTATCGCAAAAAGCTTGTAATGTCTTTTATTCTGCATTGATTAAAAGAAATTTTAAGCAAGATCTATTTTTAGGCATCTAACAGGGTGCAAATTTGTCCACAAATCATTTGTAAAATGAACTGAAATCTCTTCAATTCAGTTGAAAATGATATATGTTTAAATTACGTCTACTATATATTTGTATATGTTTATTGAATTTCAGTCATATGCTCTGTTCTGTGCATTTCTGATCCTGGTTCCTTTGAAGCAACAGTAGCAATCTGGTTAGATGGGAAGTAAATTTATAGTGTCCACTCAAATAGTGGATCAAAATATGAAAGCATGATTCACAACCTTTAATATGTTAATAGCCTAGAATTCAAGTTGGAAATTTCAGTAAAAGCACCAAGCATCATAGAGGATTAGCTGTACAGTCTGAAGTCAGGATATTCAAATTAATACAGGATAGTTGCAAGACTCAACAGGACAGGTTGTATCTGTGGGAAGGGAAGCAGTCAGTGTTTCAGGTCAGAGAACATTTGTCATGAATAAACATCAAAGAATTGTCTCCAACTCTGTGTTGGCTCTGTATTCTCTACTTTGTTTTAGATTTCCAGCCTCTGCAGATCTGTTGATTAACAGGCAGAAATTCATAATGCGTTAAGTGTTTATGTTGATCATCAGCATTATTTTGGAATCTGTACCTGCAGCTACAACTGGGAAAGCAAATGAGCTGTTCCCCAGTTCATTCACGAACCCATCAATTCTCTTGATAAATCTAATCCATTCCAAATTTATTTTTTAACTCTTTAATTTGAATTGCTTTTGATCTGACTATAGGATGGGAAGATCATGACTATACAGTATGTGTATCGGGGACTAATTCTTTGGGAGGTAAAGATTTCCCTGAATTAATTTCATGGAATTGTAAGTAAGGTTTAAGTCTTCATTTCCACATTATATACTTGATACATTTTGCCCTTTTCAGAAAACTAATTTGACCATCACTCATTGACAATCAGCACAGGTGTACTTCAAGGATGCATGTTCAACTCTCAACACTCATGACTGTGTGGCCAGGCACAGCACAAACTCCATCTATAAATCTGCCAGTGTCACCACTGATGTTGGCAGAATCTCAGATGAAGATGAGGAGGCATACCAGAATGACCTAGATCTGCTGTTTGAGTGATGTCATAACAACCTTGCACTCAGCGAGACCAAGGAATTGATTGTGGACTTCAGGAAGGAGACGGTAAGAGAATGCACTGAGGGGTCAGCGGTGGAAAGGGTGAGAAGCTTCACGTTTCTAGGCATCAGCATCTCAGAGGATCGATCTTGGACCCACCATATTGATGAAATCATGAAGTAGGCATGCCAGAACTATACATCATTAGGAATTTGAGGAGATTTGGTATGTTACCAAAGACTCCAGCAAATTTCTAGAGATGTAAGGTGGACAACATTCTGGCTGGTTGCATAACAGCCAGGTATGGAGCCTCCAATGTGCAGAATCAAAAGAGGCTGCAGGAAGTTAAAGACTCAACCAACTCCATCACGGAACAGCCCACCTCACCATCAAAAGATGGTGCCGCAAGAAGGTTGTATCCATCACTGAGGCCCCTCACTTTCTGGGACGTGCCTTCTTTTCTATCGGGGAGAAGGTACAGAAGCTTGAAATCCCATATGCAACATCTTAGATACAGCTTCTTCCCCTCTGCCGTCAGGTTATTTGAATGGTCCATGAATACTACCTCACTATTGCTCTTTTTAATATTTATTTATTTATCTTTGTAGCTTACAGTAATTTTTATGTCTTGCATTGTACTGCTGCCACTAAACAACACATTTTTCGATAAATAATAAATCTTATTCTGAATTTCTCATGCCATAAACTTGATCCCCAATTACTCCTGGTAACTTACAGCTATTAATACACTTCCAAAACAAAATGTTAATTACTAATATTTACCATCAACTAGTTTTTGACATACATCCTAAATTTTCCCTTCACAGACTTGGCACATGCTCTCTTGGCTGGTTCTGCTGTGTTTAAACACATTTCCACTTGTATTTTCTCTTCCTTTACACTTATAAACTCAATTGGGAACTGAGATGCCCTCTTTTGCAGTTGAAACCTTACCAAGTGATTCATCAGAAGTTTTCGCTCTGAAGTCTGTATATAGGATCACTGATGTCCTCATTATGGCTTCCAGGGAAGTGTGATCTTATTTTTATGTGTGAAATACTGTGTATGCTACAGCAAAATAAGTGCACTGTGCTATAGCATTGTGATTTAGACATAGGAGCAGAAATAGGCCATTTGGCACAATCATGGCTGATCTTTTCTTCCCTTCCTCAGACCCACTCCCCAGCCTTCACCCGGAAACTCTAAAGCTGTATCCAAGCAAGAGTCTATCAATCTTTGCCTTAAGTATTCCCAACGACCTGCCCTCCATAGCTGCATGTGGTAATAAATTAAACAAATTCACCACCCTCTGGCTAAAGAAATTTCTTCCATCTCTGTTTTAAATAGATGCTAACCTGAGGTTGTGCCCTCTTATCCTAGACTCCCCAACCATGGGAAACATCCTTTCCACATTTACTCTGTCTAGGCCTTTCAACATTCAAAAGGTTTTGATGAAATCCCCCCCGCCCTTATCCTTCTAAATTGCAGCAAATACAGACCCAGAGACATCAAACGTTCCTCATATGATAGCCTTTTTATTCCCAAATCATCCTTGTAAACCTCCTCTGAACTCTCTCCAATGCACATCTTTTCTTAGATGAGGAGCCCAAAACTGCTCACAATACCCATGGTGAGGTCTCACCAATGCCTTATAAAGCCTCAGCATCACATCCCTGCTCTTGTATTCTAGACCTCTTGAAATGAATACGAATGCTGCATTTGTCTTTGTCCTTCTGCAGCCTACCTGTTTACAACATCGAACAAAGATCTACAGCACATTACAGGCCCTTCGACCCACGATGTTGTGCCAACCATGTAACCTAATCTAGAAGCTGCATAGTATTTCCCTAACACATAGACCTCTATTTTTCTAAGCTCCATGTACCTATCTAAGAGTCTCTTAAAAGACCCTATTGTATCGGCCTCTACCACATTTTCTGGCAGTGCATTCCATGCACCAACCACTCTCTGTGTGAAAAACTTACCCCTGACATCCCCCTTGTACCTACTTCCAAGCACCTTGAAACTATGTCTCTCATCATCTTATACACCTCTATCAGGTCACTTCTCATCCTCCGATCTCCAAGGAGATAAGGCCAAGTTCACTCAACCTATTCTCATAGGGCATGCTCTCTGATGCAGGCAACATCCCCGTATATCTCCTCTGCACTCTCTCCATAGCATCCACACCTTTCCTGTAATGAGTTGACCAGAACTGAACACAGTATTCAAAGTGGGGTCTAACTACCTCGTGGCTCTTGAACTCAGTCCCACGGTTGATAAAGACCAACACACCATACACCTTCTTAACAACACTGTCAACACTACCTGCCCCTCCACCAATCTTAGTATCATCTACAAACTTAGCAACAAAGACATCTATTCCATCATCTAAGTCATTGCTAGACAACATAAAAATAAGGGGTCCCAACACTGATCTCTGCTGAACTCCATTAATCACTGGCAGCCAACCAGAAAAGGATCCTTTTATTCCCAGTCTCTGCCTCCTACCAATCTGCCAATGCTCTAAACATGCCAGTAACTTTCCTGTAATGCCATGGGCTCTTAACTTGATAAGCAGCCTCATGTGTGGCACCTTATCAAAGTCCTCTGAAAGTCCAAATATACAACATCCACTGCATCCCTTTTACCTATCCTACGTGCAATCTCCTCAAAGAATTCCACCAGGTTCATCAAGCAAGATTTTCCCTTCAGAAAACCATGCTGACTTTGGCTTATCCTGTCCTGTGTCACCAAGTACTCCATAACTTAATCCTTAATAATTGATTCCAACATCTTCTCAACCACTGAGATCAGGCTAACTGGTCTATAATTTTCTTTCTGCTGCCATCCTCCTTTCTTAAAGAGTGCAGTGATATTTGCAATTACCTAGTCCTCTGGCCCCAGGCCTGAGCCCAATGATTTTTGATTACTAATGCCAATGATTACTAATGCCTCGACAGTCTCTACCACTATCTCTTTCAGAACCCCAGGGTGTACTTCATCTGGTCCAGGTGTCTTATCTACCCTTAGATCTTTCAGCTTTTTGAGCACCTTCTCCCTTGTAATTGTAACTGCACTCACTTCTCTCCCCTCAGACCCTTCAACGTCTGGCACACTGCTAGTGTCTTCCACAGTGAAGACTAATGCAAAATATTCATTTAGTTAATCTGCCGTCTCCTTGGCTCCCGTTATTATTTCTCCGGCTTCATTTTCTAGCGGTCCTATATCCACTCTCATCTTCTTTATATGTTTTACATACTTGTAAAAGCTTCTACTTTGATATTGTTTGCTAGCTTGCTTTCATTTTCATCTTTTCCTCCTAATGAATCTTTTAGTTACTTTCAGTAGGGTTTTAGAAGCTTTCTAATCCTCTGTCTTCCCACTAATTTTTGCTTTGTTGTATGCCCTCTCTTTTGCTTTTACATCTGCTTTAGCTTTCCTTGTCAGCCACATTTGTACTATTTTTGCTATTTGAGTGTTTATTTGTTTTTGGAACACATCAATCCTGCACCTTCCTCATTTTTCCTAGAAACTCACAACATTGCTGCTCTATCATCTTCCCTTTCAGCAGCTCTTTCCAATTTACCTTAGCCAGCTCCTCTCTCACACCACTGTAATTTCTGTTACTCCACTGAAATACTGCTACATCAGACTTTACTTTCTCCCTATCAAATTAAAAGTTGTTCTTTTACCTTAAGCTCCCTAATCACCTCTAGTTCATTACATAACATCCAACTCAGAATAGCTGATCCCCTAGTAGGCTCAATGACAAACTGCTCTAAAAAAAATCTCAGTGGCATTCAACAAACTCACTCTCTTGGGATCCATTTCCAACCTGATATCCCCAATTGACCAGTATGTTGAAATCTCCCATGAATATCATAACATTGCCCTTTTGACATGCCTTGTCTATTTCCATTATGATCTGTAGTCCACATTCCAACTACTGTTGGGAGGCCTGTATATAACTGCCATCAGGGTACTTTTACCCTTGCAGTTTCTTAACTCAACCCACAAGGATTCAACATCTTCCAATCCTGTGTCACATCTTTCTATTGATTTGATGCCATTTTTACCAGCAGAGCCACACCACCTCCTCCACTGACCTTCCTATCCCTCCGATACAACATGTAACCTTGAACATTCTGCTTCCAACTATAGCCGCAATTCAGTGATGGCCACAACATCATATCCAACAATCCATAGAAGTGTTACAAAATCATCCACCTTATTTCTTATACTCTGTGTATTGAGATTTAACACTTTTAGTGCTGAATTTGCTACCCTTTTCAATTCTGCATCCCTATTACACTGATACTCACCCTGCTGCCTGCAGTTATATCCTGTCATCTGCCTGCCCTTCTTAACAGCCTGATTGTACACTGTCTTTCCTTTTTCACCATCAGTCCTATCCCAAGTCCCTTCACTCCAGTTCCCACCTCTCTGCCAAATAACTTTAAACCCTCCCCAACAGCTCTAACAAACCTGCCCACGAAAATATTGGTTCCCTTTGGGTTTGGGTGCAACCCGTCACTTTTGAACAGGTCATACATCCCCTAGAAAAGATCCCAATGATCAACTTACCTGAAGCTCTGCCCCCTGCACCAACTTCTCAGCCACACATTAATTTGCCAAACCATCCTATTTCTACCTTCACTGACACGTGGCACAGGCAGCAATCCAGAAATTACTACCCGGAAGGTTCTGCTCCTCAACTTCCTACCAGGCTCTCTAAATTCCCTTTTCGGGACCTCTTTGCTTTTCCTTCCTATTTTATTGGTACCAATATGTACCATGACATCTGGTTGCTCTCCCTCCCTCTCCAAAATGTTGTGGACGTGATCTGAGACAACCCTGACCCTGGCACCTGGGAGGCAACATACCATCCAGGTAACCCATTCACATCCACTGAATAGTCTGTTCCCCTGACTATTAAGACCCCTAACACTACCACTGCCCTCTTCTCCCCCTTTCCTTTCTGCACCTCGGACCTATGCTCAGTGCCAATAACCCGGTGGCATTTCCCCTGGGAGGTCACTCCCCAGAACAGTATATTTATTATTGAGGGGAATGGCCACAGGGGTTCTCTGTGCTAACCGTCTATCTCCATTTCTCCTGACAGTCACCCAGCTACTCACCTCCTGCAACATTGGTCTGACTACTTCCTTACAACTCTGATCAAATATCTCCTCACTTTCCCAGACAAGCCAAAGGTCATCCAGCTGCCACTCCAGATCTCTAACATGGTCTTCAAGGAGCTGCAGCTGAATGCACTTCATGCAGATGTAGTTCCCTCGGAGATTCTGTGTCTCCCAGCACTCTAACATCCGGCATGAAGAACACACAACAGCCAGTTACTACACTAGGTACAGTTAGACAGAAAAAAAAGGAAACTTAACGGTAGCTTACCCAGAGCCAACACCTCTTTCAAGCTGAAGTCTCCCTTGAGGCAAAGCCTGACACTTCTATGTTCACCACTTGCCTACTCCCAACAATGGGTGCCCCATTTATCCCTTTTGTACCTTTAAGCATGTCGCCAACCTGCGAGAAACCTTCTTGCTGTGCCTTGCTGTTGCATCAGAATAAGACCGAACTCCCGTGAAGCTCTGCTTTTAAACAAGTGCCACCAACCTGCAAGAAACCTCGTCGCTTTAGCCTGCTCCTGCCGTTGACTGGGCCGTTGGAATTTATGGATTTGAATTCCAATGTTATAAGCATTAAACCTAGATACATAAAATACTCTTATTATTACACTGTCTCACACTAAGAAACATGAGGAGAACACAACGTACTTGTTCTCCTGCCACAATAAGTGGCACTCAAAATTGACAATTTCCTTCAAAATGGAATCTATCCCTCTCCCTCTGGCATTGGAACAGCAACACCTTTAGCTGGATCCTGGAACATCAGCAGTCTGGATTTGCAAGTGAGTGGAACCTTAACTGCCTCTACAAATTCAGAGGATATAAAGGTGAAACAAGGGCTGGACGTTCTGTGGTAAGTAAGCGACTCCTGATTCCCCGAAGCTTTTCACCATTGATGAAAAGGGACAGTGTATTGCAACTCCATTAGAACTCATCAAGAACCATGACTCAGCATCTCATTTCATTGACATCTATTCCTATCCTTCGTCCTACCCCACCCCCAACAGCATCACGGATTCTTGGATAATATCTTCCAGTTCTGTAACTCCACTGTTTGAAAGGACCTAGCAGGCACATGAGAACAGCACCAATTTCCAAACCATATACTATCTAGTTTCATTACTGCTTTAAAAATCTGGTATTTCCTATTCAACTGTGTGAGCTCCTTCAATGTCTGCAAAGTTGGACAAGGCAACACTACCATTTTCTCAAGGGCATTTGTGGATTACAATAAAAACTGGCCTCATCAATGGGGTTAAGAAGAGTTTTAGTAAATACTGGTTAAATGTATTGGGGACTTTCCATGACCTAAAACTAATGATGCAAAATTAAATCAAATGCATATGGTTGTCATGGTCTGGTCCATTGATGACTCATTTCAGTTAATTTCCTTTTCCCCGTGTTCCACTGGGCTCCTTGATTAGGGCAGCTGATCCTCATTCGAACCAGCAGCATAAAAACTCTGGCTTACATCTACGCGTTGCTGCTTCATCAACTCATCAGAGCGGCTATGCAAGTTCCGAGCCCGAGTCAAGTACCAAACCACCACAAATAAGGACCGTCTTCCGAGCCACCACGAATAAGGGACCATCCTCTGAGCCACCAAGTTTGAATTGAATAATTCATCTCCTTCTACCCTAGGCCACGAACTTATCAATCACCCCTGCTGAGTTATTAACTGATAAGTTATTAACTTAAATCTTTCTGCATAATCACTCAGAGTTGAACTGCACGTGCATGTAACGAGAGCTGTATAACTCATCTCCTTCTACCTTAGGCCACGAACTTATCAATCACCCCTGCTGTGAACATTTTCTGGAGGTCCAAGATCCGTATGCTCCGCCACTGCTGGACTAAGTGTGTAAATGTAGGAGGGGGACTATGTTGAAAAATAAATGTGCTAGGTTTTCTAAAATTGACTCCCACCTTAGGCCACAAACGTATCAATCACCCCTCGTATAGTGGCAGAGCCTTTGTAATATCACACATTTGGGATGTTAATTTTGAAGGCTTATGCTGTTGAATTCAAGAAACTTCTGGCAGTTATTTTAGATAACTACCATTTGTTCACTTTTATGTGGGTACTAAACTTTTCTGGGTCAGTGTGTATTATGTAGCTGCTAATGGCTTAATTTATTCCCATCTCATCAACAGCTATTTTCCTAGTCCTTTTGCTGAGGCTGCATATATGGGCTAAAATGACAATGTTTGAACAAAAGGTGATTCATTAACAATTTCATTTTTAACTCAGTAGCGCAGTGTTGCCGTGGATCATGTATTGGTGAGCGGTGTTAGTGCGTGTGAAAGAGGACCAGACCAGCAGCCAGTATTCCAGAAGATAAGTTTGCTTTAGCTGATAAGCAGAATTTAAAAAAAGACTCCTTGTAATTGGTGCAAAGCGCAACGGAAATGGAGTGAGCGTGCACACTTTCGACTCCAGAGTGCACTGTAACGTTGCAAAGGGGGAGAATAACTAAGCAAATCAAAAGGGTAAGTGAAGTTTACGAACGTACGTGACATGGGGGCGGAAGTGATACCGATTTCATTTTCCCGATTTTCTGCACCCGTTCCTCACCTTGCCCAGCCCGCGTTTGAAGCTAATTATTGACCAGACAGCTGCGCTAAAAACAGAAGTGTTCACCCCAGGTCCAGTCATGGAGATTCAGAGCCTGAACTGGCTGCTCTTGGCGTGCCAATGTACGCTAGTGAGCGGAATCGATGTTTACACCGCGGCCGTCTACGAACACAGATCGATATTGAATCCAAGTCCGAAGGTCCGTCCCACACGTCAGGCAGCGCTGAGGCACATGAGGGAAAACCTGGACATCTACCAACTACAAGTGTCCGAAGCGAGCAAGCAGGTAAAGTGACACAGATGCTGTCAGGCCTGCTGAGCGCCTCCGCCGGTTTGTGTGTGTGACTTTATTCGTTTACTCCTTCCAGTAAGAAGCCCGACTGACGAAAAATCAGGGGCCAGGGAAATAAAATATGACGTTTGGAGTCTTAAAAAAAGTTATCTGATGAGTAACACCTATAAACACTGAAGTTAGGGGTAGAATTAATTTGCATGAGAAACGCTGCGGGGCCTTCAGGAGCGATGCATTTTATCGGAGGTGGTGATTAATCAACATATGGGAGGATTGAAAATATGAAAACAACATCATCTCAGTTAATAAAAACACAAAATGCTGGCAGAACTCAGCAGGCCAGACAGCATCTATGGGAGGAGGTAGTGACAACGCTTCGGGCCGAAACCCTTCATCAGGAGTGAAGTAACATGGGATGGTGGAGAGGGGATAAGAAGTGGGGGGAGGGATGAAGTAGAGAGCTGGAAAGTGATAGGCTGGAGGGAAATGGGCTGGGGGGGAGGTAGAGAATTATGGGAAATAAAAGAGAAAGAAAGGTAGGGCTGGGGGGAGATTATAGTGAGGGGAGAAAAAGAGAACCAGACTGAAATAATGGATAGGGATAGGGATGGGGGTGAGGGGTTCACTCTCTCTCTTTTTCACTCTCTCTTTTTTTGATTCTTTTTTCCCTCCCCCCCTTCTGCTTTTTGCAGGGATCGCTCCCTACGTGACTCCCTTGTCCACTCGTCCACCCCTCCCCATCCCTTCCCACCGATTTCCCTCTTGGCACTTATCCTTGTAAATGGAACAAGTGCTACCCCTGCTCTTACACTTCCTCCCTCACCACCATTCAGGGCCCCAGACAGTCCTTCCAGGTGAGGCGACACTTCACCTGTGAGTCGGCTGGTGTGGTATACTGCGTCCGGTGCTCCCGGTGTGGCCTTTTATATATTGGTAAGATCCAACACAGACTGGGAGACCGTTTCCCTGAACAACTACGCTCGGTCCGCCAGAAAAAGCAGGATCTCCCAGTGGCCACACATTTTAATTCCACGTCCCATTCCCATTCTGATATGTCTATCCATGGCCTCCTCTATTGTCAAAATGAATCCAAACTCAGGTTGGAGGAACAACACCTTATATACCAGCTGGGTAGCCTCCAACCTGATGGCATGAACATTGACTTCATTAACTTCCATTAATGCCCCTCCTCCCCTTCTTACCCCATCCCTGTCATATTTAGTTGTTTGCCTGTTCTCCATCTCCCTCTGGCGCTCCCCCCCCCTTCTTTCTCCTGAGGCCTCCCGTCCCATGATCCTTTCCCTTCTCCAGCTCTGTATCACTTTCGCCAATCACCTTTCCAGCTCTTAGCTTCATCCCACCCCCTCCGGCCTGACCTGCTGTGTTCCACCAGCATTTTGTGTATGTTGTTGTTTGAATTTCCAGCATCTGCAGATTTCCTTGTGTTTGCTCCATCTTAGGTACTTGCCTCCATAGTACCCAAGGCATTTTCAAGGAGCAGTGCCTCAGAAAGATGACATCCATTATTAAGAACCACCCCCTACCATCACCCAGGGCATGCTCTCTTCTCAATATCAGGTAGGAGGTACAGAAGCCTGAATGCGCACACACTCAGTGATTTAGGAACAGCTTCCCCTCTACCGTCTGATTTCTAAATGGACATTGAACTGATGAGCACTACCTCACTTTTTTGTTATTCCTTCTGTCTTTGTTACTATTTTTAATTCAACTATTTTAATATACTTACTGTAATTCATTTTTTCTGTATTGTCATGTGTTGCATTGTACTGCAGCCGCTAAGTTAACAAATTTCACAACTTATGTCGGTGATATTAAACCTGATTCTGTTCTGATGGAGTGCTATTGCAGGAAAGCAGCATCCATCATCAAAGGCCCCCACCATTCAGGCTCTCTTCATATTTTTATGAAAATAAAGCAGCCTTAATGGAATGGCAGAGCAGATTTATTGGGCTGAATGGCCTGGTTCTCCTCCTGTATCTAATGGTCATATGATCTTATTTAAGTAAATATAGCATTAACACCATTTTGCTTATACAGTAATGTTTGGAACAGTTTATCCCATTAGCTGTACTATTTAAATGTAGAATTTTGTTTATGCTAACCAAATTATTATTTTTGATATGTTTTAGGGAGCTAAGATAATTGTCTTTCCCGAGGAGGGCCTCTATGGCTTTAATTACACCAGAGATTGGATTTTTCCATATCTGGAGCCTATTCCAGATCCTACAGTTGTTAAGTGGAATCCCTGTCTACGTCCAAAAGCAATTAATAATACAGAGGTAGGAGCTATATGAAGTATCCAGTTTTGTATCTCTTAATCTTATTTATAAACATTTAAGGAAAACTAACACAAGCTTATTCAGAATGTCTTACAGAAAGAGGGTGCTAATGTTTATAATCCTGCATTGTATCTTTTGCATATATTGTATTAATTAAGTAGTAACATACTTTGAGTTTGATGGTTGGCCTTACCAAATCACCTTTTTGGAATTGAAGCTGCCCTGACTAAACAGTAAATTGGAAATGTAATTGGCGCATTGAGTAACTTTTCATTTAAAATTTCAGAGAAACTCACTCTATGTGCTTGGAAATTAAAGCTTACACTGAGTTGAGTTTTGATTAAAGGGTGATTATAGTTGAAAAAGTAAAGAGCGCCTAAAAGGCAGATGCTTACGTCGCCATCTTGAAACTCCACCCCTAGTTGAGTTTTGTAAACGTTACCCTAAAGACTTAAGAATGACCAATAGGTTTGTGGATCTGTCATCTTAAAAAGTTTTTGCAACCAAACCCAGTGAAGGCGCAACTCTTAAAAATGTTAACTCAGCTTCTGCACTTGAAGTCTGGCCCTATATGTTGTTCACTTTGCACAATACATGTTTATATTTTAGATTCCTAATATCTGTAGATTTTATCAATGCATCTCAAGTTTCCAAAATTCATAGAAACAGAGGATTTTTACAGCGCAGAAGAAGGCCATTCTCTTCATTGACTCTGAACAGATTGATTCATCAGTCTGTCTCTGGTCCTTTCACTCAATCCTGTAACCTGTTCTCTCAGCTGCCCATCCAGTTGCTTTTGGAAGTACTGATTAATTCTGTTTCTTGCACTGTTACAAACAACAAACTCAAACCATAACTACACTCAGTTTTGTATATCTTGTGCAAACTTTTAAATCTGTGTCCCCAGATCCTTGAACAATCTGCTGAGAGGAATGGTTTCACTCTATTCATGATTTTGTGCGTCTCTAACAAACTTGTCTCTTTCTCAGGCTGTAGAAAATCCTTCATTCTGGAACCACTGCAGTAAATATTTTCTGCATCCCCTCAAGGATCTCCAACAACCTTCCTAAGTCATATCAGTCTGTTTTTCCAAGATGTTGATGGTTGTTGACATCACAGCAGGAATCCTGCAGGGTAGTGACATGCACTACTGTCCTTTCTT
Source organism: Hypanus sabinus (assembly GCF_030144855.1). Taxonomy (NCBI): domain Eukaryota; kingdom Metazoa; phylum Chordata; class Chondrichthyes; order Myliobatiformes; family Dasyatidae; genus Hypanus; species Hypanus sabinus. The sequence goes on along the minus strand of NC_082711.1, from coordinate 68,846,722 downwards.
CCTTAATAAGGTTGAAACTGGGGATGTTTTCTGATGAATGCATAATATTCAATTCTAATTGCAACTCTTCAGCAGATGAAGCAGTAAGTCACCAGTCACGCATTGCCTGATAAGTGGCAAATAATATTGACACCGTAATGCCAGGTAATGATTGTCTCCAGTAGAAGACAACTTACTCATGCTTTCCTCGCCCCAAGGGACAAAGAGTAGTGCAGGAAAATGCAGTTGAAAGAGCAGGTCAGAAATGATCTTGATGAATGACAGGGCAGTTTCAGATGGCTTACTCTGCTCCTATTTCTTATTCTTGTTAACTAAATGCACCACAATTATTCATTCAGATATTTTGAGAGCTGTCATTGAACCCAAGAACTCTGCCACCAGCAAGGTTAAAGGCAGTGAATACATCATGGGATCTTCACTATCTGTAGGTTGGCTCCCTCCCAAGTCATATATTACCTTTCCTTCGTCATCACTGGATACAAGTCTTAGAACTCCCTACAAAGCAGCATTATGGGATTGCCCTAACCAGAAGATCTGCGGCAATTCAAGTTTGTCACCATTATCTTGTGGGAAATTTGCTGTAGGCAGTAAATACTGACCTTGCCAGCATCTTCCTGAGAAACGGAGAAATAAAACTCAACTGGCTCTTTTTGGAAGGAATTGCTTGAAATATTAAATAATCATGAAAAATGCTAGAAAAGAGAACAGGCCATGTGTCTCTGATTGCACCAATTCATTCATTGACTGGATAACCTTATCCCCTCTGAGACAGCTCCACCACCTGCACCCCACCCCTATCCAGCCTGCAGCTTATCAGGCTTCTCTTTTGTCCTTCAAGTGAATGTTTCAGCTTGAAGATCAATTATAGAACTGGGAAGGAGGCGAGAGAATCTTGTGACAATAGGAATGAACTGCAGTCAAGATTATCTACTCAATAACTGAATGGGAGCAGTTAGAGAGGGAGAACATAGACAAAGTAACATTGGAATTAGAAAAGCAGAGCAAGGAGACATGCCTGGCAGGTCAGGTTAGGCATGTCCTCCAGTCCCTGAGGAAAATTAAAATGGAGGAAACAAGCTGAGCCAATATCAAATATGTGTAACTTAGAGAGTAATCAACTTAACTGAAGTTGTGGTCCAGAAGGCTGCAACAAGCCCAAGGAAAAGGTAAAGTGCTGTGAAGGGATACGGGGAGAAGGCAGGAGATTGGGGGCTGAGAGGGAACGGATCAGCCGTGATGAAATGGCAGAACAGACTCGATAGGCCAAATGGCCCAATTATGCTCCTATATCTTATGGTCCTCAAGTTTACACTGGGCAACATAGATTGGAGTAGGAGTGGGAAGCTGAGTGTTAACTCTGTGGACTGAATGCAGGTGCACTACTAAGCAGTACCAAACACTACTGTGCTTGCTTTCTCCAATGAAGAGTGAACACTGCAAGATATATTTTGAGGTCTTACTCCAAAGATTTATCCATTTTTCCTTGAAAAGAAAATCCAATGTGCTAACCTGTATAGTTATTTCTCTGCTCACACTAAAGTGCTTGTTTGAATAGGAACTGGTGGTACATGTGCCAGTCTCAGTTCTCCAGTCATTATTCCTTGCAAGGATTACTGCCCACTGGGAGCTGGAGTTTGAGGAATAATCCATTATAAGCGTTGCAGTGGCGCACAAGGATACCCTTACTAGTAATAACCAGTAATATAGTAATAACTAGTAATTAATAATATAGTAAAATATAATATAGTAATAACTAGTAATATGCAGTTTCTGATCGTGTTGCTTTACAGTAGAAATCTATGCACCAGAATGCACTCAATACAGTTCACCAGCCGTGAAAAACGATTACAGATTTCGCCAGCTTAATTTGGCAAGACTGGTATAATACTACATTTTTCATCTTAGTAAAGATGGTGCACATACTGTATTTGGTGCAAGTGTGTGCTATTGCTAGCAATCTCAACCATCAACACTTTCATCTGAAGTACATTGTTAATATCAAAATGTTTACATTCAGCATTCTATTTTCTTCTGCTTGCTGTGGAACGGTTTGCACACGCTGGAACAATTGTTTGCAGGCAACTGTTCTCACCACAGTCGTATCACAGAATTTTAGATTGCAGGCAGATTGTATATCAGCAATCTAGAAATAATATTAAATGGAATTGGGTCCTGAATGAATTTTTCTGCGACTATTTCGTAGTACATCACCAACTTGAAAAATCTTGCTTTGAGCATCAATAGTTATCACTTCAAACTGGGAAGCATGCATCTTTCCCAGTGAAACACTTATGTATCTGATTTCTGAGCAATATCACTCACTTTTATAAACTACTACAATAACTGTACTTTCGGAGAAATTAGACTTTGGAAAGAATAATGTGCAATGAATCTTTGATCTTTGTTTCTCCCCAACAAAATGCATATCCATCACAAAAAACATATGCTAATATTTCCTTTTTTTTTGCAGGTTCTTTATCAACTGAGTTGTATGGCAAGGTATGGAAAAATGTACTTGATAGCAAACATGGGGGAAAGGCAGTCCTGTGAGCGCAGTGATCCTTGGTGTCCCTCAGATGGAAGATACCAGTTTAACACAGATGTAATTTTTGATGCTGAAGGTTCTTTAATTGCCAAATATCATAAACAGAACCTTTACTTTGAAGAAGCTTTCAACACACCCAGGGTAGTGGAGCACGTCATCTTTAATACTCCTTTTGCTGGAAAATTTGGAATTTTTACATGTTTTGATATCTTATTTTATGAGCCAGCAGTGAGCCTAATTGATAATTATGGTGTAAAACAAATCATATTCCCCACTGCATGGATAAACCAGCTTCCACTGTTATCAGCAGTTGAATTCCAGCAAGCTTTTGCAACTGCATTTGGTATCAATCTCCTTGCAGCTAATCAGCATCACCCCGAATACAAAATGACAGGAAGTGGGATTTACAGTCCTTTTGCTTCCCACTATTACTACAATATGGAGACCCGTGAAGGAAAGCTCCTAGTGGCAGAGGTTCCAATAATTACAAGTTACAATGTCCACAGTCCGGAGCTGGAGCCATTTCAGGGAAGATTGGAATTTCCTGAAAGGCACATTCACATTGAACCTTCTGCTCCTCAGCTGCAAGAAAGGAGAATACAGATGGACCAAAGTCAGCAATTCTTACGTGCAGCAGATGGTCTTGGTGATATCTTTTATAGTCTAATGATGTACGACAATTATACCTTTGTTCCTGTGACAGACTTGGAAGGTAATTTGCAAGTCTGTTCTAACACACTCTGTTGCCATCTGTTTTACCGACGTAGCCACGCCAGTGATCTGTATGCATTCGGAGCCTTTGATGGGCTTCACACAGTACACGGCACGTACTACTTGCAAGTGTGCGCTTTGGTGAAGTGTGCAGGCTCCACCATTGACACCTGTGGACAAAGTGTTACCACTGCCTCTGATATTATTGACTTCCAGTTGTGGGGAAATTTCAGTACCCACCACATCTATACAGAGATACTGGCTACTGAGGTGAAACTTTATCGTGCAGATACCTTGGAGTGGGTTAACAACAATTTTTACATGACTAAGTGGGGGATGTCAGAGGGCCTTGTAACTGCAGCACTATATGGAAGGTGGTACAAAAAAGATTAATGGGATAAAATTTCAGATTATTTTCTGATTGTGACAATTCTTAAATTAAAGATCAATATTGACAAACTAATGATTTACACACGGGTAGAATTCTGGATTTTGGCCAGTTACAGACTGAAAGCATGTTAGCTCTCATCTCCGAGAAGGGCCCACTTGAAGATGTAAGACAAAAACATTCTGAATGGATGCATCTCTGAACACATGGCCATCAAGGAAGCTAATCCTGGGTGTGGTTGGGACAACCTTTAGACTTTGCTGATTTCACCATTAACTCTTCCACCTGTCAGCAAGAGTCCTGTTGCAGACAGCTATCTGTAAAGTTGAGTGGTCTTCTGCAATAGTCCAGTGTGCAGAATGCTATTGAACTCTATCCTTACCTGCCAGTTAACTAATTCTGTTTAAAAAGTCTTGCTACTGAAGTCCTCCAATCAGCCTGGGTTCCTGCTTCACCCTTCCCTTCTCATCTTTATTCTCAGAATCAGTATTATGATTATTGACTTGTGAAATTTGTTGTTCAGTGGCAGTGCTACAGCGCAATACTTAATAATAAAAAATACTACTACAATTTCCAACTAGAAATAAAATAAAAAAGCAGCGCAAAAAAGAGCGCCAAATTGTGAGGTAGTTTTTATGGGTTAATGGATTGTTCAGAAATCTAATTGTGGAGGGGAAGAAACTATTCCTAAACTGTTGTGTGTGTGTGTGTCTTCCTGCTCCTGTCTCTCCTTCCTGATGTTCGTAATAAGAAGAGTGCATGTTCTGGATGGTGAGAGTCCTTGATGAAGGATTCTGCCTTCTTGAGGTATCACCTTTTGAAGATGTCCTCAATGGTGGGAAGGCTAGTGACCTTGATGAAGCTGGCTTGAGTTTACAACCCTCTGCAACTTTTTCTAATCCTGTTCATTGGTGTCCAGACCAGACGCCGATGCAAACAGCCGGAATGCCGGCCAGCTTCCAGGCAAGAAAACGCCTGCCTGCAGTGCTCCCACGCTCAACATCTTCTGGATAGACTACAAAACCATTTATTTCTCTTCCTTTATGTCTCTTACATCTGTTTTCATCATGCAAGTGTTTCTGGAGCTGTTGGAGACAGTTTGGGCAATCCATTGCTTTGCTGTCTCCTAGAGGATTCCAGGAGGCAGCAAGCGCAGCCTCATGCCAATGTTGGACTCTATTTTACTGATTAAAGCAACGAGGGAGATTAAAACATCGAGGCAATTGTGGAAGGCGAGCACTGGCTGCCTGCCTTTTGGTCGCTGGTGGGATTGCTCTGCTGCTGGAGTGGAGAGGCTGTGGCCTGTTGCTGTGCCTAGACAATGTTATTGAGGTTTTCTGCATTTTCTATATTGCTATGGATTTGGACTGTGGGCAATAGACTATTTTTCCAGTCTTACAGTTTTCTATATACTGTCATTTTTGCCCGATTTTTCTTGGTTTTTTTGTGCAGGACGGGGAATTTGGGAGTTGATCATGTTGCCATTCTCTTTTTTTCCCTTAGTTTTGTGGCTACCTGAAGAAGAATTTCGGAGTTGTATACTTTAATAATAAAAGAACCATTGAATCCTTTTGAATGCCTTCCTTAGTACATTTTTAGAAATTTGCTTGAGTTCTTGGTGACATACCAATTCTCCTCATACTCACAATGAAATATAACCACTGCGTTAGAGAAATTATTATTACAAATTTGACTTAAGTAAAGACACAGACACTGGTATTTAGTTTAATTACTTTATTATGTGATCACTGAGAGCTCACTAAGAGCCTCTGCTAAAGTGAGCTCCAGCATGGTCTTTTATAGCTTAAAATGCATGCAGTCCACCAGTTTTCAGGAGTCAAGAGTTCCTGCTTAGACCTTATTGACAAGGTTCTGGATGCTTGCATACCTTACTCAAAATTAGACAAAGGGTCCCCACATACACAATCAGCTCCCTATTAATTAGAAGCAACCAAGCCTTTAATCATGTAGTCTTGAAAGCCAATGGTTCCTCCCCATTGATTATAAGAAACAAAGTCATTAGACATGTAGAATTGAGGACTAAGGGTTCCTCCTTGCATACATCCATCCATTATCAGTGCTTCATCAGCAACAGGACTTACAACATCTGTGCACTATCAGTTCTTCATTTGTAACAGGACATTGCTAATTAGTGTGAATAGACAGACCCCATCTGCTTCTCACCCTGCTATTCTCATGATTTTGTTAACCCTTTATTCTCAAGCTTATTTTTCTTTCACACACTGATATACCTTCACCATTATTTTGGGTCAAGATAGATCCTCAGAGATGTGGATGCCCAGAAGCTTGAAGTTACTCACCCTTTCTACTGCACAACCCTCAATGAGGACTTGTGTGTATTCTCCTGTCTTCCCTGCCCAACCATCTTGCCTCTCCACTCTCAGCCCTGTTGCAGGGTTTTGACCAGAAACATTGACAGTTCCTTTCCTTCCATAGTCGCTGCTCTGAGTTCCTTCAGCAAGTTGTTTGTTGTTCCAGCATCTTTCATCATCTTCCCCCTTCCTTTCCAGTCCTGAAAAAGGGTCTCAGCCTGAAATAGCAACTATTTATTCATTTCCATAGATGCTGCCTGACCTGCAGATCCCCTCCAGCATTTTGTATGTATAGTTTTGGATTTCCAGCATCTGCAGAATTTCTGGTGTTTATGCTCTCCTGTCTCTTGTGTCTTCTCTGGCTTTCAATGAAGCTATGCACTTGCTGGATATAAAAGTTTGGGCCTCCAATTCAATCCTATCAACAACACAGGCTTTGATCAAATTATGCAGAAAAATTGGAATACTGTTATTGATTTCTTGTTTTACAGTGAGGATTACACCTTTCCATCCCTTCAAGCCATGCTGCCCAGCAATCCCCTGACTTAGTCCTAGCCTAATCATGGGGCAATTTACAATGACCAATTAAGCTACCAGTTGATACAGCTTTAGATTGTGGAAACTGGAGCACCCAGAGGAAACCCATGTGGTCACAGGGAGAATGTACAATCCCCTTACAGCCAGCGGTGGGAAATGAACCCAGCTCACACAGCGTATAGTATAAAATATTAGTACAGATAAGTTGTTATAATACAATTCAAAGTGCATGTAATGCACCACTCAGCTAAATAGTAATCAGACCTTGTGATAAGACGTCAGTGCTGGCAGGGTATTCATTAGTCTCACAGCTTGAGGGAGGAAGCTGTTATCCAGTCTGTCAATCCTAGTCCTGATGCTTCTGTACCTCCTTCCTGACAGTAGTGGGACAAAGAGATTGCGAGATGGGTGGTCTTTGGGCCCCTTGCATACAACTCTCCTGGTAAATGTCACAAGTGGGACGGAGGCCCCAGTGATCCTTCCATTGGATTTTACTGTACTCTGCAGGGCCTTGTAGTCCAATGCCTGCAGCTTCCATACCACACGACAATGTAGCCAGACACAACACTCTCAATGATGCTGCTGCAAACATTAGAATGGAGGCCAGGAGCCTTGCACACCTCAATCTCAGTCTAGGTGCTGGGTTGCTGTTGTGCTTTCCTGACTAATGAGTGGTGGTTAGATCATCCATTACATGCACACCAAGGAACTGTGTGGAAGGTGGGATTTTATACAATCCATCACCAGCTGCTCAAAGAGCTTAGTGATTGTTCAGGTCAGTGCCACTGAGCAATCGCTCAGGTCATTTACCATTGCTGTCTTTGGCAGCTGCCTTGAAGCCTGCAGGGACAGTGGACTGTTGCAGAGAGATATTATAGATATCCATTAAGACCTCGGTTAGCTGGGTTCCACAATCCCTCAGCACCTAACCAGCTTGCAGCTTTGCGTGTGTTTACCCTGTGGCAAATAAGGTGCCTGTTCCTCGGGGGAGATGATGTCACATTGCATCAAATCATGCATAGAAGGCATACAGCCTATCAGGAAGGAGGCATCACTGTCGTTGAAACACAAGGTAACTTGTAATTTTTTTTACGCTGTATACCTTGCCACACACGCCGCGTGTCCCTGGTGTCACAAATGTGTCTTGAGAGTTCTGTGATGGCACAGGAAAGAGCAACTATGAGTTCCTGCTGTGCTTCCCCAGCATTAGCACAGGGAAGGATGTAAACAGCAACAATTACAACAGCAGTGAACTCCCTTGGTAAGTAGAAGGGCCTGCACTTCACTGTTAAAAACTCTCTGCAGTGAGCAGGGGGCTGTTAATACTAAGGCCTTCACACACCAACTCTTACTGGCATCGATACCCAGACCTCCTCCACATGCCTTACAGGAGGTGGCAGATGACCGTGCTTCCCCACTGTACAAAACATCCATTAACAGCAGATGCATTGGTATTGGGAAGTCCTAAAGTTAATACAACTGCCAAAACATCTGGAGAGCAGAGGCATTCAATTGGAGGATATTTGGGTATGAAATGGACTGCCTGAAAGCTGTGAGCTTATGTAAGTACTTTTAAGCTGTAATTGATGAAGTTCTTGAAAAGACCTGATTCTCAAAGTTATATTTAAAAATCTGAAGCAAGAGATAGAAATGGGCATAGTTTTAAAAACAACTGGACCAGGAACAATAGGAAAATGAAATATAAGAAAAAAAGTCTAGGACTTATGCAGCATCTTTGGAACTTTATAATGTCCAAAACCACTTCCTCAAGCAGCTCATTCCATATGCCCACCACTATCTGTCACTCAGCTCTTTAAATTTCTCTTCTATGAAGCCTATGCCCACTGGCTCTGGTTGCATTTTATTTGATATAGAAACATAGAAAACCTACAGCATTACTAGGTTTACCTATAGCCCTCTATTTCTCTAAGCACCTATCCAAAAATCTCTTAAAAGACCCTATTGTATCTGTCTCCACCACCGTTGCTGGCAGCCCATTCCACACACTCACCACTCTCTAATTAAAACATTTACCCCTGCCATCTCCTCTGTACTTACTCCCCAGCATCTTAAACCTGTGTGCTCTTGTGGCAACCATTTCAGTCCTGGGAAAAAGCCTCTGGCTATCCACATGATCAATGCCTCTCATCATCTTGTACACCTCTATCAGGCCACCTCTCATCCTTTGTCGCTCCAAGGAGAAAAGGCCAAGTTCAATCAACCTATTCTCATAAGGCATGCTCCCCAATCCAGGCAACATCCTTGTAAATCTCCTCTGCACCCTTTCTATGGCTTCTACATCCTTCCTGTAGTGAGGCGACCAGAACTGAGCACAGTACTCCAAGTGGGGTCTAACCAGGGTCCTGTACAGCTGCAACATTACCTCTTGGCTCCTAAATTCAATTCCACGATTCATGAAGGCCAATACACCGTACGCCTTCTTAACCACAGAGTCAACCAGCGCAGCTGCTTTGAGCGTCCTATGGACTTGGACCTCAAGATCCCTCTGATCCTCTACACTGCCAAGTCTTACCATTTATACTATATTCTACCATTATATTTGACCTACTAAAATGAACCACTTCACACTTATCTGGGCTGAACTCAATCTGCCATTTCTCAGCTCAGTTTTGCATTCTATCAATGTCCCACTATAACTTCTGACAGTCCTCCACGTTATCCACAACACCTCTAACCTTTGTGTCATAAGCAAACTTACTAACCCATCCCTCCACTTACTCATCCAGGTCATTTATAAAAATCAAGAAGAGTAACGGTCCCAGAACAGAGCCCTGAGGCACTCCACTGGTGACCGACTGCATGCAGAATATGATTCGTCTACAACCACTCTTAGCCTTCTGTGGGCAAGCCAGTTCCGGATCCACAATGCAATGTCCCCTTGGATCTCACGCCTCCTTACTTTCTCAATAAGCCTTGCATGGGGTACCTTATCAAATGCCTTGCTGAAATCCAGATACACTACATCTACTGCTCTTCCTTCTTCAATGTGTTTAGTCACATCCTCAAAAAATTCAATTAGGCTCATAAGGCACAACCTGCCCTTGACAAAGCCATGCTGTCTATTCCTAATCATATTATACTTCTCCAAATGTTCATAAGTCCTGCCTCTCAGGATCTTTTCCATAAACTTACCAACCACCGTGGTAAGACTCACTGGTCTGTAATTTCCTGGGCTATCTCTACTCCCTTTCTTGAATAAAGGAACAACATATGCAATCCTCTAATCCTCCAGAACCTCTCCCATCCCCATTGATGTTGCAAAGATCATCGTCAGAGGCTCAGCGATCTCCTCCCTTGCCTCCCACAGTAGCCTGGGGTACATCTCATCCGGTCCCACAGACTTATCCAACTTGATGCTTTCCAAAAGCTCCAGCACATCCTCTTTCTTAATATCTAGAAGCTCAAGCTTTTCAGTCTGCTGCAAGTCATTACTATAATCACCAAGATCTTTTTCCATAGTGAATACTGAAGTAAAGAATTCCCACTGTCACACGTGATAGGTCCTATTCTTTCACGTCTTATCCTCTTGCTCTTCACATACTTGTAGATTGCCTTAGAGTTTTCCTTAACCCTGCCTGCCGAGGCCTTCTCATGCCCCCTTCTGGATCTCCTAATTTCCTTCTTAAGCTCCTTCCTGTTAGCCTTATAATGTTTTAGATCTCTACGATTACCTAGCTCTCTGAACCTTTTGTAAGCTTTTCTTTTCTTCTTGACTAGATTTATTATAGCCTTTGTACACCATGGTCCCTGTACCCTACCATAACTTCCCTGTCTCATTGGAAAGTACCTATGCAGAACTCCACACAAACATCCCCTGAACATTTGCCACATTTCTTCCGTACTATTCCCTGAGAACATCTGTTTCCAATTTAAGCTTCCAATTTCCTGCCTGATAGCCTCATAATTCCCCTTACTCCAGTTAAATGCTTTTCTAACTTGCTTTTCTCTTTCCATTGCTCTTGTCAAGGAGATAGAATTATGATCACTATCTCCAAAATGCTCTCCCACTGAGAGATCTGACACCTGACCAGGTTCATTTCCCAATACCAAATCAAGTACAGCCTCTCCTCTTGTAGACTTACCTACATATTGTGTCAAGAAACCTTCCTGAACACACCTAACAAACTTCATCCCATCTAAACCCCTTGCTCTAGAGAGATGCCAATCAAGATTTGGGAAATTAAAATCTCCCATCACGACAACTTTATAATTACACTTTTCCAGGATCTGTTTCCCTATCTGCTCCTCGATATCCCTGTTACTATTGGGCGGCCAATAAAAAACATCCAGAAAAGTTATTGACCCCTTCCTGTTCCCAACCTCCACCCACAGAGATTCCGTAGACAATCCCTCCATGACGTCCACCTACGCTCCACTGTTAGCTATGATGAAGACACTCATATGTAGATGTAGCAGTAAAGCGGAAATGCTTGGAACTTTTTGTTTGTGATTGTAAAGGAACTTTATCAAGAGCATAGAACAGTGCAGCACAGGACAAGCCCTTTGGCCCAAGATATTATGCTGATCTTATAACCTACTCTAAGATCAAACTAACCCTCCTTCCCACATTGTCATTCATTTTCCTTTTATCCTCGTGCCTAAGAGTCTCTTAAATGTCTCTAATGTAACTGCCTCTATCATCACTCCGACTGCATACACCCACCACTCTAACTTGGTGTAATAAACACCTACCCCTGACAGTCCTATGTACTTGCTCAACCTACCTTCATAAAAAGGTGAAGCCCTTGTAAAAACTGAAAATTATAGGCCGGTGAGCTTGACATCAGTTGTGGGAAAGTTATTGGAAGGTATTCAAGGGGACTGGATATTTAAGTATTTTGAAAGACATGGACTGATTGAAGATAGTCAGCAGGGCTTCATGTGCGGTAGGTCACGTCTAACCAATCTTATAGATTTTTTTTCGAGGAAGTTACCAGGAAAATGGATGAAGGCAAGACAGTGGGTGTTCTCTATGTGGACTTTAGCAAGGCATTTGACAAGGTCCTGTATGCAGGCTGGTCAAGAAGGTTCAGTTGCTCAGCATTCAGGATTAGGTAGTACAAACGTTTGTAAATTGGATTTGACTGTCAGGATGCTGAAGCAGGAACACAATCACAGACCAAGTACTGTGTGCACTGTGATATTTATTGAGCAGCAAATCCAGAGGGGCAACAAAGTTGGCGTCAAAGTTCAGGCGGAGATTTAAAAAAATCCAGAGAGATCCAAAAACCAGAATTGGGGAAAAAGGCAGAGTCGATATTAAGACAGAGCACAGATACCAATGCTGGGAAGGTTCAGGAAAACTCACTGGCACAATCTGGCAACAAACAGGTGAAAACACAGGACTGAAATACACTGAGCAATATACAGAGGCAGATGATAGGTGGAGCACAATGAGACACAGATGGTAGTAATACAGGTGAGAGGCAGAGTAATCAGCGACACAGAGGCTGGAGTAGGGCAGGGACAGGAGTACATGGCAATACAAAAAACACAGGATGATACAAAAAGACAGAGTTCAACTGGAGGTACTGACATAAACTTTGGCTTTGTGGGAGTAAACAGAGAGTGGTAGAGGGTTGTCTCCCTAACTGGAGGCCTGTGATGAGTGGAGGGTTGCAGGGATCGGTGCTGGGTTCTTCATTGTTTTGCCATCAACAAACCCCATTTCCAAAAAAGTTGGGATATTTTCCAAAATGCAATAAAAACAAAAATTTGTGATGTTATTTCACATGAACCTTTATTTAACTGACAAAAGTACAAAGAAAAGATTTTCAATAGTTTTACTTACCAATTTAATTGTATTTTGTAAATATACACAAATTTAGAATTTGATGACTGCAACACACACAACAAAATTTGGGACAGAGGCTGTTTACCATTGTATTCCATCACCTTCCCTTTTAATAACACTTTTTAATCGTTTTGGAACTGAGGATACTAATTGTAGTAGATTTGCAATTGGAAATTTTGTCCATTCTTGCTTGATATTGCTCAGCTGCTCAACAGTCGTGGTCTCTATTGTCTGATTCTCCTCTTCATGATGTGCCATACATTTTCAATAGGAGATAGATCTGGACTGGCAGCAGGCCAGTCAAGCACACACACTCTGTGTCTACAAAGCCACGCTGTTGTAGCCCGTGCAGAATGTGGTCAGGCATTGTCCTGCTGAAATAAGCATGGACATCCCGGGAAGAGGCACTGCCTTGATGGCAACATATGTCTCTCTAAAATCCTAATATATGCCTCAGAGTCAATGGTACCTTCACATACATGCAACTCACCCATGCCGTGGGCACTGATGTAGCCCCATACCATCACAGATGCTGGCTTTTGCACTTTTTGCTGATAACGATCAGGATGGTTGTTTTCATCTTTGGCGCAGAGAACTCGATGCCAGAACTTTTTTCCCGAAAACTAGCTGAAATATGGACTCATCTGACCACAGCACACGGTTCCACAGTCTTTCGGTCCATGTGAGATGAGCTCGGACCCAGAGAACTCGCCGGTGTTTCTGCAGAGTTGATGTATGGCTTCCTCTTTGAGTAATACAGTTTCAAGTTGCATTTCTGGATGCAGCGACGGACTGTGTTAAGTGACAATGGTTTTCCGAAGTACTCCCAAGCCCAGGTGGCTATAATTGTCACAGTAGCATGACAGTTTCTTAGGCAGTGCCACCTGAGGGTTTGAAGATCACGCACATTCAACAGTGGTTTCCGACCTTGCCCTTTACGTACGGAGATGTGTCTGAATTCTCTGAATCTTTTCACAATATTATGTACTGTAGATGTTGAAAGACCTAAATTCTCATCAATCTTGCGTTGGGAAATGTTCCTTTTGAACTGACTAACAATTCTCTCACGAATTTTGGCACAAAGAAGTGAGCCATGACCCATCCTTGCTTGTAAAGACTGAGACTTTGATGGACGCTACTTTTATACCCAGTCATGATACCTCACCTGCTACCAATTAGCCTGTTTAATGTGGAGTCTTCCAAACCGGTGTTACTTGAATATTCTGTGCACTTTACAATCTTATTTTAGCTCTATCCCAACTTTTGTTGAGTGTGTTGCAGCCATCAATTTCTAAATTTTTGTATTGCAGAGAATTTAGGTCTTTCAACATCTACAGTTGTTGCCATCAAGGCGACGTCTCTTCCCAGGATGTCCATGCTTATTTCAGCAGGACAATGCCAGACCACATTCTGCACGGGTTACAACAGCATGGCTTTGTAGACACAGAGAGTGTGTGCTTGACTGGCCTGCTGCCAGTCCAGATCTATCTCCTATTGAAAATGTATGGCACATCATGAAGAGGAGAATCAGACAATAGAGACCACGACTGTTGAGCAGCTGAGCAATATCAAGCAAGAATGGACAAAATTTCCAATTGCAAATCTACTACAATTAGTATCCTCAGTTCCAAAACGATTAAAAAGTGTTATTAAAAGGAAAGGTGATGTAACACAATGGTAAACATGCCTCTGTCCCAACTTTTGTTGAGTGTGTTGCAGCCATCAAATTCTAAATTTGTGTATATTTACAAAATACAATTAAGTTGGTCAGTAAAACTATTGAAAATCTTTTCTTTGTACTTTTTTCAGTTAACTAAAGGTTCACATGAGTTGACATACCACAGATTTTTGTTTTTATTGCATCTTGGAAAATATCCCAACTTATCTGGAAATGGGGTTTGTATATCAATTATCTGGATGACAATATGGTTAACTGGATCAGCAAATTTGCGGATGACACCAAGGTTGTGGGCGTAGTGGACAGTGAGGAAGGCTATCATGGCTTGCAGAGGGATTTGCACCAGCTGGAAAAATAGGCTGAAAAATGGCAGATGGAATTTATAGCAGACAAATGCGAGGTTTTGCACTTCAATAGGACCAGTCAGGTAGGTCTTAAACAATGAATGGTAGGGCACTAAAGAATGTGGTCGAACAAAGGTATCTGCAGATATAGCTACATAATTTGTTGAAAGTGGCATCATAAGTAGTAGGGTCGTTAAGAAAGCTTTTGGCACACTGGCCTTCATAAATCGATGTATTGAGTACAGAAGATGGGATATTAGGTTGAAGTTGTATAAGACATTGGTGAGCCTAGTTTTGAGTCACCTACTGAGAGGAAAGATATAAACAAGGTTGAGAGAGTGCGGGGAAAGTTTACAAAGATGTTGCTGGGTCTGGAGGTCCTGAGTTATAAGGAAAGATAGAATAGGTTAGTAGTAGGTAGCCATCAATCCCACTGAATCATGGGTTTGCAACTCTGGTGGACTGTGTCCTCTCCTGGAAGGAAGATTGGAAGAAGTGGCTGTTGCCCATGCAAAAGGCTCCCTTCTCCACGTCACTTATGTGGGAAGGGCAAGTGCTGATGCAGTTTGGCACCAGTGTTGTTGCAGAGGTTGCCACAGTGAAGTTATAAACAACATCAAACTGCCTTGGGGACCCCGGCTCCGGATTTCTTGCTCGGGGTTTACTCCCAAAGCCTCTCCCATGGGGGGGGGGGGGGTATGGCTGGAAGGCAGCAGAGGTTTAAAATCTGAGTTTTCCTTCTCCTCGGCAGGCTGCCGTCCAAGGTTGATGAGTCCCACCTGCCTGAAGTTGAATAGGTTAGGATTATTCTTTAGAATGTAGAAGATTGAGAGGAGATTTGATAGAGGTATACACAATTATGAGGGGTATAAATAGGGTAAATGTAAGCAGGCTTTTTCCACTGAGGTTGAGTGGGAGTACAAATAGAGGCCATGGCTGGAGGGTGAAAGGTGAGAAGTTTAAAGGGAACGTGAGGGGGAAACTTCTTCACTCAGAGAGTTGAGAGAGCGTGGAATGAGCTGCCAGCAGAACTGATCCATCTGAGCTCAATTTCAAAGTTTAAGAGAAATTTGGATAAGTACATGAATAGCAGGGATATGGAGGGCTATGGTCCTGGTGCAGGTCAATGAAAGTAGGCAGTTTAAATGGCTTTGGCATGGGCCAAAGGGCCTGTTCTGTACTTCTCTATGACTTCATGTATTCTATATTCCTTCCTATATGCCTTGTCTATCTTTGCTGCTGCCTTCAAAGATCCATGGACAAGCACACTAAAGTCATCTATAAACTTACTAATCATATCTCTTATATTCATACCCAGACAGTAAATAACAATCAATGCATCCCTGCTGCCTGGCATTGGAGGCAAGCTTCTAGCTGCAAAAACAACCCACAATCATTGCTCTCTATCTCTCATTACCAAACCAATTTCAGATCCTATTGGCAAAAGTGCTGTGGATGCTAAGGGTTCTTAACAGGCATAGAAACATAGAAAATCTACAGCACAATACAGGCCCTTCAGCACTTACTTTAGAAATTACCTAGGGCTACCCATAGCCCTCTATTTTTTTAAGCTCCACATACCTATCGAGGAGTTTCTTAAAAGATGCCATCATATCTGCCTCCACCACCATTGCTTGCAGCCTATTCCACGCAATCATCACTTCCTGCGTAAAAAACGTACCCGACATCTCCTCTGTACCTACTTCCAATCACCTTAAAACTGTGCTCTCTCGTGTTAGCCATTTCAGCCCTTGAAAAAAAGCCTCTGACTATCCACACCATCAATGCCTCTCATCACCTTATACAACTCTATCAGGTCACCTCTCATCCTCCACCTCTCCAAGGAGAAAAGGCCAGGTTTATTTAACCTATTCTCATAAGGCATGCTCCCCAATGCAGGCAACATCCTTGTAAATCTCCTCCGCACCCTTTTTATAGTTTCCACATCCTTCCTACAGTGAGGTGACCAGACTCCAAGTGGGATCTGATCAGGGTCCTATATAGCTGCAACATTACCTCTTGGCTTCTAAATTCAATTCCATGATTGATGAAGGCACACTCAACGATTCAGCTTCTCTCCTCTGCCATTCAATTTCTGAATGGACATTGAACCCATGAACCGTACCTCAACTACTTTACTTTTATTTTTGTACTACTTATTTAACTACTTAATATATATACTTACCGTAATTCACTTTTTTTCTTATTACATTTTGCATTGTACTGCTGCCACAATGACAATAAATTTCACAATATATGACGGTGAAATTAAATCTGATTCTCATATATTTAAAGCAGAGGTTGATAGGCTCCTTTTAGTCAAAGGTTACAGGGAGATAAAATGGTGTTGAGGTGGATAATAAATCAGCCTTAATGGAATGGCAGAGCAGGCTCGGTGTGCTGAATGGCCTAATTCTGCTGTTTTTTGGCCTTACCTTTTGTAACCAATACCCATTTGGCATCTTACCAAAGGTTTTAAGTCCATGTACAGTAGAATACATCAAATGCACTACGTTCATTGATGCACTTTAGCATCTCCTAACAAAAAAAAAATCACTTAAAGTAATCAGACTGGACTTCCTCTAAAGTCCTGTTGCTATCTCTGAACAACCCTTGCCTCTTCAAATGCAAACTAATCTAATTCTTTTGTATTGTTTTCAATGATTTCCTTAGATTCTTTATTTTTGCGGCCCCTGACTATTGTTAAGTGCATCGTGTTTATTTTCTTTGATAATGTTTGTCTCATGATGAGAAAATGCTATAGAATTTCCACAGAATGCAGGTGGTGGTGTATAAAATACCCAGCTACATTGGTTCTAAACTGATGACTCATTTTCCATTTGCTGTTGAATAAATGATAATGTGGTACCACTTCACTCCTCTGCCTGACTTGAATGAGCTAATTGTGCCCTTGTCAAATGAAATTCCAACTGTTAACTAATGTCACTGGTCTATGCTCTCCATTTTGCTTCAGATGCAGTACAGTCACCACGCTCTCTGTACTGCCTTTCCAAAATTAAAAGCACAATATGAAAAACTAGCTCGGGTCATAGAGGATTGCTTGAGAGAACAAAGATGGATAGAATCAGTGGATTAACAGCGACATTGTGAGTGCGTTTCCACTATGAAAAAAAGAAGTGGTCTTTTCTTGACTGTGAGCCCATCAGCAGTACGATTTATTAGAATCAGACTGAAAGGAAACAATCACAGGACATCCTGAGTTCGTGCTAAACTAATTCTTTCTTCATTAGTGGAAACATGTTCTCCTAACTGCTGATGGCTAGCCAGCATTTAATATCATGATATCTGTTTTATTGTGAATTTTCAATCTATTTTGTGGCTGAATGGAACTGTGTTTAGTTGAGGCTGTTGAACTTCAGAATTTCACTTAAAATAATTCTTCATAGTCAAATATTAAAGAATTCAAGGAGCAAGTTTGCATGGACTGGTTTGTATTCCCTTAAATAGATTAAAGGTGATTTAATGGAGATAATTAAAGGTATTGAAGAAAGAGGGAAGCTACATTTGTGTGGAATGCAAGCTTGAGATTAGAATGAGTTGTATTTAATGTGTAGCACTATTCCACACAGAAGTTATTGGGAAATTTAAAACTTTGCCAAAAAGCTAGGTCAGTTGAAAACTTATTGATGGAAATTCAGTTGTGTTTAAAAAGGACTGAACTGCTGACAGAATTAAAAGTTTATCAATACAAACAATTTAGATAGGAAGATGTAACTGATGACTTACCTTTCCAATTCAGTTGAAATGTCAGTTCATAAATTGGGGATATATTCTAACTATAAAATCAGCTACCTTCTTTAGGAAGGGGTATCAATAATTGATGACTTAGGCAAGTGAAGCAGTAGATTTTAATACTTCATGATCATTAGTTAGTATAAAAGCTAGTTTGATCTTAACTTGTTGCTTTTATCTTTTTAATTAATCTCTAGTTTTGAGTTGAGGAAAATGACCTAACTGAAGAATATATTTTAAAATCAAAGTGTTGGAAAGATCAAAAGCAGCCCTTTGGAAAGAGAGTGAATACACAAACAATTATGCCTAGTTGCACAAAGCTGTCTGAGCCCTTTAATCATGTGTTGACCTTGCAACTACGGCTTTTATACTTCATGAAAAGCCGGATGTAAGACTTGATTAAATATTGGTTTTGTAATATGTCCTTAAATAGATTCCACATTGGTCTCACTAGCTTACTTGGAATTGGGCTGAAGACACATTCTTGAATCTTGAGGGACTACTGAGAGAAGAAGGCTGCAGTCAATTTGCATGGAAACTTCCCACGAAGAGAGCAAAGAGGAAATAAGATTATTGAAGGGCAGCTGGAGAAAGATTGATAATGTTTTTGAATCTTTAATGTTTACTTGATATTTGATGAAGTTCTCACCCAAAAGATGACAAATTTGTAAGCGGATGTCCCCCAATAGTACAGTGTGCTTAATTACATAACAAATCCACATCCTTCTAACTCAAGCAGAAATGTTACAAATGGAGAGACTGTTAAGAAATAAGGGAATGTTTAGGTGGACTAAAACAGAATGATATATTAGAAAGGTCATTTATATAGATTCTTTATGTATCTTTTCCTTTAATGACAACCTAACTTTACGAGAGAAAAGCCATAACATATACAAGAGACCCATCAATAAAAATAGCACAATTAATAAATATACCATTGGTTGATAACCCAATTTACCAGAATAAATCAATAATTTTTGGATTGTTATGCCCGTGTCCTGGTCATCTTTAATTTGTCTGAACCAATGTCATCACAAATACAATTTGTTTAAAATATTTATAACATATTAATACATAAGTATCTTAAGCAGCTTTTAAAAGAATTATATCAGATCTATAGATGGCATGAAGGTAAAGAAGTGAATAAATAATGCAATAATTTTAATGTATAGATGGGGATTCTGAAATAAATGTAATGAAAACTAATGCAGAAGATGTCTGAGAAGCATTAGAGAAAAGCCAGCATGTATCAAACAAAGCTCTGAACAGGTTGTTTTTTGTTGACTCAGGAAACAGCTCATTGGGTGAACCAATAATAGAGAAAAACCAGTATTAGTTATCAGCTGAAATTCATGTCTTTCATCTGGTTAAAATATCTAAAAGGAGATCTGTAATGGAGTACAAAGGGAAGGTTTTCTTAAAAATCATGATAAATTACATTTCAGTTAACAAAGTGAAAAAAAAAGCCACAGCTCAACAATTTTTTTCAGTAAAAAGTGGGAAAGGTAGCTCAGGACAGACCTTGCAGTAACTAGTCTTCCATTATACAGGGCATCTTAATATGGAAAGACCTTTATATGCTTTAAATGTATGGGAAGTTGTAGTATTGTTTTACTCAAGTTAAAGTGCACGATGATGCACTTTAGATTGTGTATCTATACAGAAAATTGTGCAGAATAGCAACCTACATTGTCAACTTAGAAACTGAAACATTGAGAATTTTAGAATTATAGTGCAGTTGCAAAATATACACTAAACCACATACTTAATTACATACAACTCACGTCTGTTTTATTATCCATAAAATATACAATAATCTCAGCAATGTATTTAAAGAATGCAGGTAGGTAACCAAGCAGTCCCAATATCTATATACATGCTATATTCTTAACTTCAAAGAAATAAAACAAACTAGAAGGTACATTAAATCATAAATTTTGTCCCGTTTCACGCTTTGTCATTTTCAGCAATTAGTTTATACTTTATAGGATTCCAGTTATTAAAATACCATGGTTTGATGGAAGATTTTTTAAGGGTTATTACCCAAAACTGCTGAAAAGTCAGGCCAACTGAAAAAGTGGAATAACAAGTAAAGTTCATACAGTAGTTGACAACCAGTAAAGGATTGAATGAAATGCAACAGTAAACTTTTAAGAATGTAGTGATTTAAAAAGATTAAACTGAACTGAATCCAGTCATTAATAGTGCTCTCCAGGCCTGCTGTTTGGAATGAAACAAACTAAATACAATAAACTTCAGAAGCACTATTTTAATTAATCTAATTTGTACCAAGCTATGTTTTTATACTGAAGAAACAACTATCCATTTGGGCAGATAACTGGAAAATGTCCTTCACATACAGCCTTTTTCGTCTGAACTGATAGGAAGTAAAACCAGTACTATCATGATATAGCAGTGCAAACAGAATGAAAATGGTGCCTGCTTCAATGCCAGTCATTACATTCTGGATTAATTCTTCCCAAGTAGAAGCTAATCAACAACAGGTAGCTAAATACTGCCTATTTCACATGGGGTGTTGAGAAGAAGAAATGTCTTAACAGAGAAAAAGGTCTGTTTTCATTCATACCCCTCCCTGAACACAGGCAACAGAATAAAAACAGACAATAATGAAGGCACTGAAGTAATTGGAAACCAAACACACAGTTGTATAAACATGACTTAAATAACTGCAAAATAGTTTATTATCTAAAAGGTGAAAAGCAGTTAGAAATGAAGATATCTACTCTGTAAGTCCAGGCAATCTTCCTTTCCAAGACTCCAACATTTTGTGGTATATTTTACCTCCAGAATCAATTAAATCTGAATTTTAAAATACCAATTATACTTCAAAATACACCTGTAAAATTAAGATTTGAGAAATGAAATATAATGGATAGCCTTTCACAACAACCTAGCAGATTTGTACATTAATTTATCCAACACTCTGGCTGCACCACATTCATTGGTCTTCAGTCAAACTAGGACAGTAGGGAAAAAGACATGTGTTGGCTTTTTCAATATTCTATTCCTTTCCCTTCCCTCCCTATACAACGCCTCTAGCATCAACATGCAAAACCAGTAGATCCAGAACTGATCTACAAATGTACATCAAAATCCTGAATAGTTTCACTTTAATACTGTCAAAGCAAAGTTCAAAAAGTTGTAGCTTGAGACATCTTCAGATACAGCCAAGTCTTTAAAATCTTTTACATAATTTTTTTTAAAAAATCAGTTTATTTGGTCCCTTTGGCAAATCACCATGCAACTGAGTTATGTGATGTAGACCAGTTTTTTTTTAAATGCCATTTTCTTCACTAAATGGAGTAATGCCCTGGATTCAGGAATATCTGATTGCCCTTCCCCATTTAATTTAGATAGTGCTATTCCACCCAACTTATATAATCTTCTTCTTCTTCAAACCATTAACCAGTGTAGACTGTTAAAATGGATCCTGGCACTAGAAATAGAAAGCATTAAAATAACATAAAATTGGCATTTATCACAAGAGCCTGTAGTTTCTTATATTGTCTACTTCGAGCTGCTTGCATTTTGTTGTTCCATGGACCTGCAGTCTTCTGAGCCTTCTGATAAATTCTTCTTTAAACCTATAATGTACTTTTCCCACTTGGCTGACAAAGTTTAGAAGGCGCTCATATTAAAAACACCCATCTATTTATGGGCATGATGCAAGGGTTTTCATTGTGAAAACTGAAGTTAGTGCATTCAGTAGGTCTCTGAATCAGAATCATTTAGTTCATCATCTTCAGCATAAGGATAACCATCTTCTCTGCCTATACTGTTCAAACTGCAGAAAGAACTATGGTCGCTTCTCATTATCGGTAGAGAATCAAAGGACACTGTCTTTGATGGATTGCTGTAGTGATTAATGGTATTAAAACTTAGAGTAGGTAAAGTGCTGCTGGATGAAACAGGCATCATGGTGGCCAGAATGAGGGCTAAACAGTCTGCCACATCTTTATTTGGAGCACAGGCCAATGCAGGTGTGTAACCTAAAATAGAACATTTTAAAAGTAAGATTATAAGTTTTTCTCTCTCCATTTATTACAATAATTCAATCCATTTCAAATTCTGAACAGTCTTCATTTTTATTTAAGTTATCATTTGCAAATAGTAAGAAATTTCATTAGAATTCATTAAAGGTTAGAGTAAATGTAGCAAAACAATTAAGAAATTTGATGAAAACAGAACAATTATGTAGCATTGTGCAAATTGTTAAGAATGATTTTTGACAATATAATTAAAACAAATGAAAGATGCAATTTCAAGAGTGGAGGCTCTAATCATAAGAGGAAAAAAATGTACAGTTAAGATCATTTTAAGTTGATTTTAGCATTAGAGAGAAGTAGTCTGTGCTTCAAGAAATTACCTCCTTGCCTCCTTGGAAAGAAGGAATAGAAGATTTGAAGATTTTTGCAGTTTAGTATGCTCTCAATATAAAGGTTTTACTTAATACATTTATTGTATTACCTTAATTTTAAATTGTACCGTGTGCTAAATACTGCCATTAAGGGCAAGGAAGTTACTGGACACATTCTAGGTTGGGAATGAACAAACCTGACCAACTCTAAGGTTGATGGACTAAAACCAAATTAGAATAATGGAACACACAATTACAAATTCATCCACATTACTCCAGCATTACTCATTGATGTGAGCAGTTAGCTGCCAAAGTCCATTATACTTACTTACTTGTCATTTGAATATCAGCATGATGAATTTTAAATGACTCGAGACTTACCATTCTCATCTACAGCTAGTACACTGGCCCCTTTGCTTAGAAGCTCTTGCACAACCACAGTAAGTCCATTGCGTGCCGCAACGTGTAATGGTCTGCAGAAACGGAAAATTCACAATTTTTCTAGAGAATCTTACAGCATAGAAACAGGCTATTCAGCCCAACTCATCCATACTGGCCAGCGGTCATCCTTTTAAATTAACCTATTACTAAGCACTTGGTTCACAGCCCTCTATACTTAATGGATTCAAGTGTTCATCGTGATACTTCTTTCATGCTGTTAGTGACTCAGCTTTAACTGTTCTCTCAGGCAGAGCATTCCAGCTCTTACCACTGTCTGAGTGAGAGAGGTCTCCCTCATAATCTCTTATTCACCCACACCCCTAGCTTAAACATACACCTCTGGTTTTATGTACCTCTGATATGGGGAAAAGTTTCCTGCAGTTTAGTCTATCTATACCCCTCAGTTTTATATACCTCATACATCTTGTCTTAACCTCCTCTGCTCTAGGGACAAAAGACCTTGTTCTTCCATCTCTCCTCATAACTGAACTGTTCCATCCCAGAGTATATCCTGCTAAATTATTACTTAATTGGGACTGTTGCCAAACAGTTTCTAACTTGCATCAGTTATGTGCACTTGCATGCTGTTAAACACTACACTGTGCCTAAATTGAACAGTTTTTAAATAGCATCAGTGGTGCTTGTATTTAAA
Organism: Hypanus sabinus; assembly: GCF_030144855.1. Lineage (NCBI taxonomy): Eukaryota > Metazoa > Chordata > Chondrichthyes > Myliobatiformes > Dasyatidae > Hypanus > Hypanus sabinus. The sequence continues at coordinate 68,823,147 of NC_082711.1, read as the reverse complement.
AATTAGTGATTTTTGTCACTAATAGTTAGGGAGAAGTTAGTACAACAACAATTCAGAACTGTTTTGCACACTTTGGTTTCAAGCATTCATGCTTTGGAGATTCCAAAAACATCAGGAAATGAAAATGAAATGGATTTTATTACTTCAACAAGTTAGGAAATATGAAGAATTTGAAGGTACAGTATTGACAATCATGAATGTTACATTGAAAATGAGGATTTGGAGGATGCAAACATTGAAAACATTGTATGAAGAGAGTCATTATCTGCACCAAGTATCTGCTGATTTTGTTCATTTACAGTTAATCAAAAGAAAACAACTGCACATACTGGATGAATTCTTCCGATGATATCTATTAGGGACTAATACAGTTTTATGGTACTGTACTAATTTGGTCTGTTTTTTTTTACATAACTTGTTACTCAGTTAAATGACAATTTGTCTTTTTATACCCTTTTAACTATTTTGACGAAACACTGGAAAATTGGGAGCAACCGCTTAATTGGACCAAGATATACTGGCCCCAATGTGTCCCAATTCACTGGACTCTTCTGTATTTCCAAAGTTCCTACTTTTAATGGTGTATGTTCTGGCCTCATTAATGCTCAGAAAATGTAACACCTCACATCTATCCACGTTAAACTCCAAATGTTATATTAAATCTATTTCACTAAAACATAAATATCACTCTGCAGCCTAAGACAATCTTTCACACTATTAACAACTCCACCAATCTTCATGTCATCCACGAACTTACTGATCATGACTTTGACATCCAAGTCATTTAAAGTTCATTACAAACCACAAGGGTCCCAACAACAAACTTCATGGGACACAGACATCCAATCACAAAAACAACTCTCTATTCTGTCTTTTTATTGCCAAACCAATTTCTTGAGCTTGTCTCCATGTGGATTCTTATCAAAGGCTACAGTGAAACCAAGTAAATCATATTGGCTATTTTGTCCTCGAAGTTCAAAGCAAACTTTATTATCAGAGTACATACATGTCACCACATACAACCCTAAGATTCTTCTTCAGCATGCACATTTTGCAAATCTATAGAACAGTAACTGTAAACAGGATCAATGGACAACAAACTGTGCAAAGGCAGATTTAACTAAACAGCAATAAATAACAAGCATGAAATAAAAGATAAAAGAGTTTTTAAATGAGTGTAGTTACCCCTTTTGTTCAAGAGCCTTTTTGTTCAAGGTTGAGGGGTTGTAATTGTTCTTGAACCTAGTGATGCGAGTCCTGAGGCACCTGTATCTTCTACCTGATGTTAGCAATGAGAAAATAGCATGGACTGGGTGGTGAGTTTCTGCAGCCTTTCCTATAGCAATGTTTCATGTAGATGTATTCAATGGCTGGGAGGGTTTTATCCATGATATAGAGGGCCGAATCCACAACCTTCGGTCGGATTTTTCACTCAAAGGCATTGGTGTTCCCATACCAGGATATAATGCAGCCAGTCAGCACACTTTCCACCATGCCAAGGTTTTTACTGACATGCTGAATCTCTGCAGACTCCTGAGGAAGTAGAGGTGGTATCAGGCTTTCTTTGCAATAATATTTATATGATGGGTCCAGGACAGGTCCTCTGAGATAGTGACACCCAGTAAGTTAAAGTTAATGACCCTCTTCATCTTTGATCCTCTGAAGATTACTGGCTCATTGACATCTGTTTTCCTTCTCTGAAGTCCACAATCAATTCCTTGGTCTTATTGACATTGAGTGAGAGGTTGTTGTTGTTACATCACTCAGCCAAGTTTTCAGTCTCCTTCCTGTATGCTGATTCATCACCCCCTTTGATACAGCCCACAACAGTGGCGTCATCATCAAACTTGTATATGGTTTTGGTGCTGTACTTAGCCATATAGTCAAGGCTATAAAGCAAGTAGAGCTGGGGCTAAGTACAAATCCCTGTGCTGACTGAGACCATAGAGATGTTTTTGCCAATCCAAACTGACTGGGGTCTACAAGTGAGGAAATCCAGGGCCCAAGGGGGTATTGAGGCCCAGGTCTTGGAGTTTACTGATCAGCTTTGAGGGGACGATGGTGTTAAATGCTGAGCTGTAATTGAGGGAACATCCTGATGTATGCATCTTTGCTGTCCAGATGTTCCAGGGTTGAATGAAGAGCCAACGAGATAGCACCTGGTGTAGACCTGTTGCTTTGTAGGCGAATTGGAGCAGATCCAAGTGGCCAGTCAGACAGGAGCTGATGTGCACTAACACCAGCCTCTCAAAACATCACAGTGGATGTAAATGCCACTGGACGGTAATCATTTAGACAGGTTGCTATGCTCTTCTTGGGCATCGGTTATAATTGAGGCCTGTCTGAAGCAGGTAGGTACTACGCATAGCCAGAACAAGCAAATGAAGATATCCATGAACATACCAGCCAGTTAGTCATCACGGGTCTTCAGTATTCAGCCAGGTACTCTGTCTGGACCAGATGCTTTCCTTGGATTCACTCTCTTGAAGGCAGCCTGCAAGTCATCTTCAGATACTGAGACCAAAGGATCATTGGGAGACATAGGGGTGCACGACAGTTTCTCGCTGTTCTGGTGATCAAAGCAAGCAAAGAAGGCATCGAGCTCATCTGGAAGCGAAGCTCCTCTGTCCTCAATGTCGCAAGATTTAACTTTGTAGGAGTTGGTGGCATTCAAACCTTGCCATAGCTGTTGACCATCCCTCACTGATTCCAGTCTAGTCCTAAATCTCAATCTTGCCCGAGAGATGTCTTTCTGGAGATCATATCTGCAGCTCTTGTAGTGTTCTTGATCTCCAAACTTGAATACCTCTGATCTGACTCTCTGCAGATTTTGGATTTCATTGTTCATCCAGGGCTTCTGATTGGAGAAAACCCTGGACGATTTTGTAGGGACACACTCATCCACAACTAGTTTAATAAAGCCTGTAATGACCCTGGTGTAGTCATTGAGGTCCTCAAATGAGTTCTTGAACACAGCCCAGTCCACTCACTCAAGGCAATCCTGTAATTGATTCCCTGCCTCCTGCGACCAACTCTCAGTTGTCCTGATCTCTGGAGTCTTGCACTTTAGGCTCTGTCTGTATGCAGGTAGTAGGAGTACAGCCAAATAATTCGACTTGCCAAAATGTGGTCTCGGGAAGGAATGATAGGCATTCCTTATCATCATGTAGCAGTGTATAGTGTATTGGGACCTCTGGTGCAACAGGTTACATGTTGGAGAAAATTGGGCAGTGCTTTCTTCAAACAAACCTGATTAAAGTCACCAACTATAATTTGAAATGCGTCGGGATAGGCTGTTTCTTGCCTGCAGACAACATTGTGCAGTTTCGCAAGTGCTTGCTTATAATCAAGACCTGTGGTGATGCGTAAACGGCGGTCAGGATCATGGATGAAAACTCCCGAGGCAAAAAGAATGGTCTATATTTGATCATTAGCTGTTCTAAGTCAGGGTAACAAGAGGCTGACAGAACCTCAATGTCCGTGCGCCAATGAGAATTGACTAAAAAGCACATGCTGCCACTTTTTTCCTTACCAGTGTTCGCGATTTGATCCATTCTGAAAATCACAAAATCGTCCAGTTGTGCCACTGCACTCCAGTATATTACATTTAACCAAGTTTCAATGTGACAAACAATTGAGATCTGCCTCTGATACAGCAGCTTTGCCTGGAAATCATCAATCTTGTTTTCCAGTACTGCACATTCGGCAACAAGATACTAGGTAGAGTAGGCCTCATCTCTCTATGCTTCAGCCTAGTTTGAATTCTGCCTCTCCAGCCACGTTTTCAGCCATGGCGTTGACCCTTAAAGGTGCTGCACCTAACTGTTCCATTGGAGACATGACTTCTGCTTCATATTTAACTGTCCAACATGAGATCTGAAGATCACTGATGTAATTTCGTAGTCCGTTGTTAAGAGGAAATTTACATGCTGCAGATTACAGTAAAAGTAGTTCAAAAGGAGCATATTTAGGCAGAAACTTGGTACAATTTCTTGCAGCCCGCACAAAGTATGCTGGTGCCATCTTGGTCACAGATCAACACACTTTCATCAGAATCAGTATTAGGTTTATTATCACTAACATGGGACACCACAGAAACATAGTGGTTAGTGTGAAGCTATTACAACTCTGGGAGGTAGAGTTTGATGTTCATTTCCAACACTGTCTGTAAGGAATTTGTATTGCTGGTGCCATCTTGGTCACAGATCAACACTTTCATCAGAATCAGTATTAGGTTTATTATCACTAACATGTGACACCACAGAAACATAGTGGTTAGTGTGAAGCTATTACAACTCTGGGTGGTAGAGTTTGATGTTCATTTCCAACACTGTCTATAAGGAGTTTGTATGCTCTTCCCATGACCATGTGGGTTTTCTCTGTGGTTTCCTCACACAGTCCAAAGGTGTACTGCTAGTTAGGTTAATTGGTCATTGTAAATTGTCTTGTGATTAGTCTAGGGTTAAATAGGAGGGCCTGTTCCGTGCTGTATCTCTAAACAAATAAATAAAGCCATGTTGGTTCAGTGATCAGTCCTTGCCTTTCCAAGTGATCATTAATTCTCTCCCTCAGATTTTTTTCCAGCATCTTCCCTACTACTGAAGTTAGGCTCATGGTCTGTAACTATGAGGATTTTCGCTGCTTGAAAAGGGGGACTGTGTTTGCTGTCCTCCAGTCTTGTGGAGCAATGATTTAAAAATCTCAGCTACAGCCCAACAGTCTCTTTCCTTGTCTCATGCATCAGTGTTGGATAAATCCCATTTGGATATCCTTAAACTTGTATCAAGCCATCTCTTTATTTATGGAGACCTTCCCCAGTCTTTCACCTACTCCTTCTCCAACTACAGAGTCTGTTTCTTTTGTGAGTGCTGATAAAAGTGTTCATTTAGGGGCCCAACCTGTTCTTCCAAATGGGCCAAACTTTTTCCATTCTTTTCCCCTTAACATATCGAGAGAATAACTTCAGGTTTATAGAAACATAGAAAACCTACAGAACAATACAGGCCCTTTGGCCCACAAAGCTGTGCTGAACATGTCATTACTTTAGAAATTACTTACGGTTACCCATAGCCCTCTATTTTTCTGAGCTCCATGTACCTGTCCAGGCATCTCCTAAAAGACCCTATCGTATCCGCCTCCACCACCGTTGTCAAAATCCCATTCCACACACTCGCCACTCTCTGCGTAAAAAGTTTACCCCTGACATCTCCTCTGTGCCTACTTCCAAGCACCTTAAAACTGTGCCCTCTCGTGCTAGCCATTCCAGCCCTGGGAAAAAGCCTCTGACCATCCATATGATCAATGCCTCTCTTTTATTTATCAATTTCTTGTGACATATTATCATTTCTAATTTTGCTTTAAAGCATCTCCCTATAGTTTTTACACTTCTGACAGGCTTCCCCTCTCAATAGTTTCGTATAAATGTCATGCTTCTTTTCTCCCCCTCTTTATGCAATCCTCAATGTTCCTCAAGATCCAAGGTTCCCTACACTTATAAAACTTGGCTTTGACTCTTTAGAAGACATGTTGGCCTTAAACTCTTGTTATTTCTCTTGTAAATGCTTCTCAAGGTGTAGATATAGACTTACCTGCAAGTAGATTGTCCCAATCTGCCTTTGCTTGGTCCTCCATTATATTAACAAAACAGCCTATCCTCAAATTATGACCTTAATTACTGGCCCATCCCTATCATTTTCTACTAACATTTAAAAACAGAGCTATGCTCATCATCTGCAAAATGTTACCACGACACACCTCCACTTGAAACTACATTAGCCAACATCCATAAGACATAGGAGCAGAATCAGGCCATTTGGCCCATCAAGCTCTATTTGGCTCTATCATTCAATCATAGCTGGTCCTTTTTACCCCTCCTCAACCCCATTCCCTTGCCTTCTCCCCATAACCACCGATGCCATGTCCAATCAAGAACCTATCAATCTCTGCCTTAAATACACCCAATGACCTGGCCTCCACAGCTCCCTATGGTAACAAATTCACCACCCTTTGGCTAAAGAAATTTCTCTGCATCCCTGTTTTAAATGGATGCCCCTCTATCCTAAGGCTGTGCCCTTTTGTCCTAGACTAACTCACTATGGGAAACATCCTTTCCACACCTACTCTATCTAGGCCTTTCAATACAAGCACAGACCCAGAGCCTTCAAACGTTCCTCCCTTTCATTTCCAAAATCATCTTTGCGAACCGCCTCTGGACCCTCTCCAAATCTTCTTCCTTCCCGGGTCTATCTATAAACTGAGTCAAAAAGCAATCCTAGATGGACCTCAATAATTCTGGCCTCTTGGTCCAAGCGATACTAAGGTAATCCCAAAGGCCAGTACATATCTGCGCAATTATATCTTTATGTAGAACAATGCAAGACAATAGTTTCACTAACAATGAAAGAAAAGAGATTGCAAATGCTGGAAATTTTACATAAAAACTCAGCAGGTCAGACCGTATTTGTGGAAAGAGAAACTGTTAATGTCTTGGGTCTGTGACCTCTTTCCAATACTGGCGGTTCAGATGAAGGGTCACAAACTCAGTCATTGACTGTTTCTCTTTCCACTTTCATTGGCAATACTTCTATCAGTTTTGGATTCATGGAAAATGTCATATATGGGTGACCAGCCATTACTGTATATCTGCACGTGACTGGATAAAATGTTTTCAGATTTTAAAATGTTCTGATGACATTTATTATCTGACATCATCGGGTATTTTAAATGTTTTTTTAATTCAAAGTTTTAAGATCTACCATTTTATATCATGATATAATAAAGATTTTTTTTAAACAAAGCAATCTATGTAATTCAGAAGCAAATGGAGTGCTGGAAATGGTTAACAACTTAGGGTACATATTTCCCTTTATTTTCATCATTCAAGGCCCCAAATGATATACAAGGTTTGCTACAGACAGTTCACAATACAGCTTACTGTACTTCAAGACCAAACAGATTGATTGACATTTTACACAATCCCTCCACTGATGTGCCTGTGATATGACAAATCTGTCCTTACAGCTTTCAGTTCCTTTATCTTTCAAATATTTAAATAAGGAAAAACACCTAACCTTTTGATTGCCCTTCCAGACTCTTAACACGGGAATTCATCAATTTTTGGAATGCTGTTTGACTATTCCATCTAAACATCCTGTGTTTATTCTTTAATGTACAAACACAGAAAGCACTGGAAAACAAACTTAGCAGGTCAGACAGCATATAGAACATTTAAAATATAGGAGGCAGCCATTTGGCCTGTTGTGCCGGCGGCAGATGACAAAGAATGCCTAATTCAAATTGCAGCTTCCAATATGTGGTGCATGTGAATTACATGATGAGGGATTACTGCCGTCAGCATCCTCTTAAGGAGAGAGAAAAAGACTTTTAGATCAGCGACCTTTCATTAGCTTGAACCAAACCTCTTTTCTGAATTGCTACTGGAAGAAAAAAGAACAGTAAGATGCAGCTCTAATTGGGTAAGATTTTCTGGCTTTAGAACTGTTGTGTTGTTTTGATTATTTTTAGGTTTACTAACCATAGCTACATCCTTCCAAGAATGGGTCAATGTAGAAATTATGATTCTGATGAAACCTAAAGAAAGTTTGAATGAGCATTTCATTCTTTTAACTTAATTGCTTTTTTCACTTGCCTTTCACCAGATTTTATTGATATTGATCTAAAGAACTGTAGTTTTCAAAACATGTAATTGTGTAGATACAAAACCTGCATAGTGCTTGTCTTCCATACATTTCAGAAGTTACTCTGTAGTAACTACATTCAGTTAAAATTTGCCATTGAGTTATGTGAGGCACTAGGCATTCAACAATTCTATGAAACCAACTTATTAATGGAAGTATTTTTTAAAACTGGCAAATCTGCTCGCTTTCCTGTCTAAAAAAACATAAGTAACTGCCACCTGACATCCGTCATTGGCTAATACCAACATCAATAGATTATAAATATTTATTGAAAGCATAAAGACAAAACAGTATCTCAACATACATCAATGCAGAAGTGAAATATTTAATTTTTCTTTAAAAGTTATCCAGAATACTTACGTTTGTAATGATGTATTTGTTGCATTTATGAGGCTTCTGTCAACAATCTTCTCTAGTATTAACAAGGCACTATTTTCATGACCCTAAAATGGAATTTTGATTTTAACACTGTAAATCTTACAAGCAAATCTGTACTCTATTAAATTGTCTGTGTAAAAATGCATATCTGAAGAACAATGGCTATGAATCAAATGTGGGGAAAGGTGAGATTAGGTTAGGCAGCTGTTTTCAACTATAAAAGGCATAAAGAGCTGAATGGTTTTTCAGTGTCAGCCTTCATTATTTCTTTAATTTATTATTTTTAGTTATTGGTTCTACACTGTATTATTCATTCTTTGCTTAATTGCTTCAGTTTCCAATTTTAAAAAAAGAATGATGAACTATGTCTAATCCAACACGAAACAGCGAACAGTGAGGGATCAACTTCTAAATGCTAACAAATGTTGTTATCTCATAGGAGATACAGAATGGAGGCTGAAAAAACATGTTCTTTGAAAGCAGATTTTGCTCACATCTTTCAGTGTACAAAAGGTTATCAAAATGCAAAAATCTTGTTCCTTCTGCATAAACAGGAACATTTTATATTTTTGTCAATGTCCAATTGAAGAGTGATACAAAATATAGCCACGCACAATGCCAAATGTTAAAACTTAACCTGTTCTCTGGAAATCTATAATCGGCTCATGTCCCTAGTATCAAATTACAACTAGGATTTCAAATATTAGTTAAAATATTGATTGTGTCAATATGTGGGCTGATATTATTTCTGCTTCTATGTGAGTTATAATGGTGGTGGATGGTATATCAGTCAATTCAATTAGATCATGGGCTTTAGCAGGCTATCAAACCAATGTTCAATAGTCCTTGAATTTGAAGTCAAATTGATTCTATTTGAGAAACTGAACATGCGGGAATCACCAGCAAGCCACTGCTCAACAGTGTATAGTTAATTCTATCTATGGTCTCTGCCTTTCAGCAACAGATATTAGGGAAAGAATAAACAAATGTAAAAGATACAAGGCGATGACTTTTAGGGCAAGGAGACAGAGTTAGAAGATCAAAACAAAGATTACAAAGATTGTGGAGTTGCAAACAGGAAACATTGTTTCATTAAAAGAATTGCTAAACATCTACCAACATTCAATGTTAGAAATATATAAATCTTCAGTTTTACAAGGTTTAAGTTTGACACTTACCTTACTACAGGCCAAATGGAGAGCTGTATTCTTGCTTGCATCCTGCAGCGTAAGATTGGCTTTTGCACTGCTAACTAATACCTCTAAATCAAAACAGATTTGTGCATTGGCATTTTTAATTTCAGCACATGGACTGCATTAAAATAACACTTCATTAATATGGAAGTTTGATTTATTAAACTAATTATTTATTAAACACAATCATACCCAAGTTCAACAAGCCCCAAAATCTGGGCCTCTGTACCCCCCCAACCACACCCCCCCCCCCCCCCCCCCCGCCATGTAACTGGACCCTTGACTTCCTCACTGGGAGACTGCAGTCAGTGTGGATGTCAAACAACATCTCCTCCTCAGTGACAATCAACACTGGCGCACCTTAGGAATGCTTCTTTGCCCACTGCTCTACTCTCTCTACACCCACAATTCTGGGCTAGGCACAGCTCAAATGCCATCTATAAATTTGTCGAAAACACAATTATTGTTGGCAGAACTTCAGATGGTGACAAAAGGACATATGGGAATGAGTAGATCAGCTAGTTGAGTAGTATTGTAGCAACAACCTTGCACTGACCAAGGCACTGATTATGGTCTTCAGGGAAGTCGGGGGAACACACATCAGTCCTCGATGGATCAGAAGTGGAAAGTGTGAGCAGTTTCTAGCTTCTAGGTGTCAACATCTCTGTGGATCTATCCTGGGCCCAACATATTGAAGCAATTACAAAGAAGGCATGGCAACGGCTATACAATAGGGGTTTGACGTGACTTGGTACATCACCAAGGTACTCACGAATTTCTAGCGATGTATTGTGGAGAGTATTCCAACTGGTTGCAGCACCATCTGGTGCGGAGAGGCCACTGCACAGGATTGGAAAAAGCTGCAGAAAGTTGTAAACTCTGACAGTTCCATCACGGGCACTAGCCTCCCCAGCATCCAGGACACTTTCAAAAGGTGATGCCTCAAAAAGTATGGCATCCATCATTTAAGGACCTAGAACATACCCTCTTCTCAATGCTACCATCAAGGAGGAAGTACAGGAGTTTGAAGTACACACTCAATGTAATGTTTCAGGAACAGGTTCTTCCCCTCCACCATCAGATTTCTGAATGGACAGTGAACACATAAACATTACCTCAGTATTCTATCCCTCTCTTATTGCACTATATATTACGGTATCGGAAAATTGCACTATATATTACGGTATCGGAAAATTTAAGGCTGAATGTAAGATCAATAATGTGCAAAAAAATTCCCAATTCTAAAGCAAACAGCTTACCATGTATGAAAATAATTTTGATGATTTCAGATAATTAAATGTATAAACTACTCACAATCTTGCAGGTCAGCATTGACTTTAGTGTTCCATTATCTCAGTAAACTCAGTAAAGGATAAACAATATGCTTACCAACTGCATTAGTCTGTCCATTCTCTGCAGCCATCATTATTGGCGTTTTTCCAGTTGAATCTGCAGTATTTACTTGGGCATTATGGCTGAGAAGAAGCTGTAAACATTCAACGTGATCTGTGAAAGCCGCAGCATGAAGTGGGGATCTGTGGCAAATACATTAAGTTACAGTTGTTTAATGGTGCTTACTACTTCCTTCAACTTTATAGAAGGATAGATTAAGTATCTTTAAAAATTACTTTATTCCAGGTATTAGATATATAATCACAGATTGACTCACATCCTCCCATTTTAATTCCACTGGATTATTGTGTCAGAGAAGTGCAATAAAAGATTAAATGTAATTAGTTCTTTATGACATCCCTCAGGGGTGATATCTTGTTATTACTACAGGTAAGTGAACACTGCATACAGAGGATGCCAGTAGGATAAATTGCTATTTAGCCTTGCTTTGGTAGTACTGAAGGAATAACACTGGCAAAATAAAGAAGAAATCTTTGTAAATGCCATTTGATCTTAATAGTCATAGAGTAATAGAGCATGGAAACAGGCGCTTCATCCCAACTGTTTGTGCTGACCACAGCATCTTCTCTGCTAGTTGCACTTGCCTATATTCAGCCATTAACCCTCCAAGCCCTTCTCCTCTATATACTTACTGTATCCAAATGCATCATAAAATGTGGCAGTTATACCTGCCATTTCTTTGGGAATCTCATTCTAGGTACTCACTACCTTTGGTGCAAAAAAATTAACTCTCATCTCCTCTTTAAAATCCCGCCCCTTTATCTTATATCTGAGCCTTCGATTTTTGGACTCCTTAACCCTGGGGAAAAGGCTACGACTGTCTACCTCATCTATATTCCTATGGTTTTATACACTACTATGAGGCCTCCTTCCTCCCACCAATTCTCCGATAAATAAAGATCCAGTGTGACCAACTGCTCCCTGTCACTCAGGCCATCCGGTCCAAGCCGCACGCATGTAAATTTCTTCTGCACCCTTTCCAGCTTGACAATGTCTTTCTGAGGAATGAAGGGTGAGGCTGGGTCAGTAGCTTTAAAAATTCTTGGATGTTAATGTATCAGAACATCTGTCCCACATGTAAATGTTGCCACTGTTATGAATGTACCACAGCTCTGAGGGGCCAAAGGGTGCGGGGGAGCCCCCTCCTTTGTGAGAATCGCAAGAGCATTATTGGGTTGGGTCAGAGGACCCAGGAAATGAGAGAGAGAGAGAGAGACCTGGCCATTGTCTCCTGGAGACAACGTTTGTGGATTGGGGACTATGCTACGTGCAAGCCCTCGGGCAAAGTGGGCTGGTTGAGAGAGAGATTGCATCACCCCAACCTGATTGACATCGACTACCCGGCGAGTTAAGATAAAAGGGGGGGGGGGGGGCTGTAGGGACAGCCCCTCAGACACACCAGAAGAAACGCTAGCGATCCCGTAATAGCGGGAAGCCATTTGAAGCCACATGCGTTCGGTTCCCTTGCCTGGGGGCTGGTGGCTGGTACCACGGAAAACAACTTGGAACTAACAACGGGGAACCAACTCCCCCGACTCAACGGATTGGCCTCATAAGGACCCGGGCAAGTTTCAAACCATCTCTCTCTTAAAACCCAAGGAGCTGCAGCTTAAAAGGACAGTGACTTTTATCTTTCCATCGGACAATACAATATCCCCTAGACAAACGATAGAGCTATTGCTTAATTGATGATTATTATTATACCCGCGTTTTTAGATTGAGTATTGACGCCGTATTTTATCTGAATGTCTGTATTAATCTTATTTTGTGCCCCTTTATAAATAAAGACTTTTAAAAATAGTATCATCAGACTTCAACGGACCTCTCTATCTTTGCTGGTAAGTGACCCAGTTACGGGGTTCGTAACAACACAAAGAAGACATGGTAGCACCACCACTTTCTTAGAAGTTTGACAAGCTTTTACAAACTTCTATAGACACACAGTGAAGAGAATCCTAACTGGTTGCATCACAGCCTAGTATGGAAACACCAAAGTCTAGGAATGGAAAAGACTGCAAAAGTGGAAGATATATACAATCCATCACAGACAAAGTCATTTCTACCATGGCTAGCACAAGAAAGTAGCGTATATTATCAAAGATCCCCACCATTCAGGTCATGTTCTCTTCTCACTACGCAGTGGGCAGAAGGCAGAGAAACCTTGGGACTCACACTACCAGTTTCAGAACAGTTATTACCCTGCAACAATCAAGCTTCTGAACGGGCATTGATAACTTCAGTCACCACTACTCTGAACTGATTCTATGACCTATTTCTAAGGATCCGTTACAACTCATGTTCTCAGTATTATTTTCATTTGCAGTTTATCTTCTTTTGCACGTTGGTTGTTTGACAGTTTTTGTCTGTTTACGTAGTTTTTTTTGTAGCTTTCAAAATATTTATACAAAAGTGATGGAATATGATAGTTAGTGCTGTGCTTGTGTAAATAGGGGAAGTAAGAACCAAGAATAGTAACAGCATGTGCAGGAATACCTAGCTTTGAGTGCATGGATATCAGTGTTGATAGTAACTGCACTACAGAAATGGAAAGTTGATATATCTGATTGAAAATTTTGTCAAACATTGAAATTTAACCAAAGATTAAAAACAGGAATATTTTGTCCTAATTAGTGGATGATGTACTAGTCTACAAGATAGACGGAAGAATTCATTGCAATAAATACTATTTTTCACTATAACATTACTTATAATTTCCAATGACACTATGTAAATTAAGTGAGAAAAGTATCATCTATTTACCTTCCTTTTCCATCTGTAGAGTTTACAATGCCAGCACCTAAGACATCTATTAACATTTCAGCCGAACCTTCATTGTCATTTATTCTGAAAGAAAACAAAAGCTGTATTTAAAAGCTCCTTTTACTGGTACTTGTAAACAGAGATATTTGTGTTGCTGAAAATATACCTACACAGCACAGTGCAATGGACTAAAAGAATTGCCTTCCAGTTTCTGAAAAACCTCCTGTTCCAGCAGAAGTTCAACACAGGTATCATGACCTGAGGATAATAATAATAATATCTATTATCAGCTTGAACTTTTAAAATTAGTGTACATGAAAACACACCAGAAGTAAAACTCTGTAAAAAAACAAAAGCCGATTTGAGGTAACTTACAAGTTAATACAAGCTATTCTGCTATTTGCTAAATTATACAAAATCTACCTAACTTAGTCTTACTTATGCTGGAAGTGATAAAAATCATTTTGATAAAAAAAACTCAGACAAACATACATAGCTTGATGTGCTTAGATCAAATATTTACATTACAGAGGTAGACTGAGGTATTCGGCTTTTGAAAATAATTACGCATTGCTTGCAGGACAGAGTAATAAAGACACAATGTAAAGGCATATCACTGTCACTAAATAATAAAAATAGGAATTATAACATATAAATGAGAAAGACTGGAAGGCTGCAATGTGCTTGGAAAGATGAGGTGCTGTTTGTCTCATTATAACATGGCAGGAACTCACAGATAGGTCAGATTGGGAGTAGGATACAGAAATTAAAGCGGAAGACAAAAAAGAAAGTTCAGAGTCACCAAGAAAGTGGAAAGCAGGCTATCTGAAAGCGATCACGCAACCTGCATCTAGTTTCTCCAATGTAGGGAGAGTAGATTGTGAACACCAAATGCGGAACACTAGATCAAAAGAAGTGCAAGTGAATCACTGCATTACCTGCAAAGACTACTTTGAGTTCCTGGCTGGTAGGAAGTAGTAAAAGGACAAGTGCTGTATGATGGTCAATGGGAACAGAGCAGACCAGGGAGTCAAAAGGGCAACAGACCCTTCAAAAGGATGCAATGGTACATAAAGGAAGAACCTTGTTGGAGCTTGTGGAAATCGTGAAGTATGATTCATGAAATGTGAAGGCTGATGGGTAGAAAATAAGGTTGAGACAAACTTTGTGCTTGCTCCAAGGGACAAGAACAAAGGTAGAAGAAATGCTATCACAGGCTCTGTCAACTGTGATTGCTGAAAAGCCAAGACTCAAGATGAAAGACATTCCAGAGAAACCTAATGGAAACATTATCAGAACAAACACATCAGAGACTAAGGGTGCCAGAGAATGGATTGCAATCCTCAAAGGTTGACAGGGTAGGAGGAAGTACAGTCAAGACGTACTGTACATGCGAGTCAGTAGGTTTGCAACAGCTAGCTTTGCTCTGGTGAGGATGGAGACAAAGAAAAAAAAGTTTAGGAAAGAGAGATGGATCATGTCAAGGTCTGACAAAGTCAATGAAAACATTGGTAGTTTCATGCAAATAGAGTTTAAAATTTAATTACTTTATCTGTCATTTTCCACCCTGCTGTTAATTATTGACGATATTGCCTCAGCTATTCTCTCTTCTCTACTACAAACTGTAATTCAATTCTGATCTATAAGTACTCTCCCAACCATTGCCCCTACCTTATCCCCCCCCCAAACCCCTGCCATGCCCATTACCCATTAGAATGGAGGAATTCTTACTTTCCCCATGGAGACTCAGGTGTCATTTGATCACTGATCTCTCCTTTATCCTATACATTCCACCTCACGCCCAACTCTCTACAAAGGGAAACTGGTATATTTTTCATCCATTTCCAGTTCTGAAAAATCTTTGATGTGATTGCTAAATTTTTCCACAGATGATGTCTGTTAAGCTGAATACTTCCAGCAGTTTGTTTTATTTTTGTGTTCAATAGTATGCAGATCACAAATACTATGACAACATACAACTGGCAAAATTCTACAATTATTCATTGTAAATAGTGAGAAGGTAATCAGAAGAAAGCTGTTTATTATTTATCAGAGGAAAGACAGGTTTATTCGAAAGTGTCCTAACCAAACTATTTAAAAATATGGGACCTGTATTCAGGACATAAATAAATAATATTGAATGGACTGTCTCAAAGAACATTACGAGCTTCTTTATCGCATTTCTAATTAGCAAAAGAACAAACTGTAATCATAAAACTATTAGTTCAATTTAATTCCAGAACTACCGACTGTGTGAACAGAAATGCTTAGTGCAATAGATTAACTTTTTTTGTTAGTTTTGAATGTGATTTGTTTAACAACACGATTTTATTTTGCAATCATAGATACAAGTTCAAGTTATGTACCATTATAACAAGCCCAGTGCAGAGGTGTGTAACCATGATTGTCTGAAACTGTAGGAACAATATCCATTGAAGATGCAGCTTGAAGGAGGGCTCCAAGTACTCCAACATGTCCACAGGCTGCTGCCAAGTGCAGAGATGTCCGGCCCTTGCAGTCCCGAATTAAGAAGTTAGCACTGTGTTGAAGTAAAGTTTCAACGCACTCTTCATGGCCAGTAACTGCCTACAAAATATTTTTTTTAAATTGTAACAATATGTTACACATGAAACTGTACTGCATTCAAAGATAAGTACTAGTCTCGCAATGTACTCATATGTTGTAAATAAATTCACTGCAATATGAAACTCATTAGCTGTAGTAAATCTCCCGAGCCTCTTGTGTTTATACTTCAAATGTTCCTTATGCTCTTTAAATATAAAATTCTGACCATCTGTTCTAATCTACAGAAGCACTGAAAAATTTGGTCTAATATTTGCCCAACTCAAAATCATGCCAGCCTCCAGTAGGCTTTTGGTTTATTATCCAAAAATGCAAGTGAAAGAAAACATCCAACTTCTCTTAAAAAAACGTTTTCTTCAAAAGGACGATTCTTGTTTCTAAACTTTCCATAATGCAAATAATCATAAACAATTCATTAAAAGCTGTCTGCTGTTACATTGGAACTACTTATTATGTATAGTTGTCTAAGTTTAAATTTGTCTATTCCTGTCAACATCTAAAATCCAGTGAGAGCTTACAATCTGTGTTACATTGTTATCTACATATTCCATTTAGCATAAATAGTATCTTCACAGATGATCTTAGATTAAGAAAGGATCCAGTGCGTTAGGATCTTGGATTAATTTGCTCATAAAAATTAGAGCAGAAACATGACAAAGTCTCACCCCTCTATGCAAGGCAGTTCGGCCCCATTTGTCTTTGGCATCTACATTTGCTCCCTTATTAAGAAGTGAGTATACACAATCTGTATGTCCATTCAAAACTGAGAGCATCAAAGGCGTTCTAGAACAAAAAAAAATTAAATCACATTTTCATCACGATGAAGGAAAAAATCATCATCTATGAGAAGATAAATGTAATTAAACCAGAGATATATTATTCTGAACGCAAGAAAAACAAAGTAAGATGGATGATTTTCGGAATAATATTTTTTCTCTATTGTGTTTATCCCATTCTTTTATCATCGCAAATTCACTGCTTTCCACTTTGTCCCTCTTCTGAATATATCCTGGAATATTATATTTGTTCACCTTGCAGCCTGTGATGGCTTAATTTATCATTGACCTTCTTTGGATCATAAGATCAGGAGGAAGGATGCTTATTAACAACTTAACAATGCTTAAATCCATTTGTAATGGCTCAGCAAATGAAATATCTCAAGTGTCATGCAACAACACTTTCAGACATTTGAGGGGTAGTATTCACAACACAAAAGTGCAACCAAATCTAATCACCTAACTTTGACTTCCAACGTCACTAGGTTTACATCTTTGAACTTGCTGTCCTACAGAATTTTTGAAGTCCCTTCACCGGAAGGATTTAGACGATGGAATAAGGTTACTCACATTACCTTCTTAGAGCAATTAGCAATTGGTAATAAATACTGCAATTTGCCCATAAAAAACACAATCCCAAAATTAAATTCAAAAATAGTAACCACATTGTATTGTTCCCAATGTCACTTTCAACTACTCTAGTCATCTGCAATTGAAACAATTTTCAAATCTATTGGATAGTCACACTTCACACAGATTAGCAATACTTTAAAATGTAAATTTGTATTTTATATAAAAATATAAGGAATTCCACATGTCAAATCAATACTGTTGGTTGGTGAATATACTTCTTGTGCATGTGCTCGATTAAGCTTTTCAAAACTAAGAACAGATTTCTTATTTTTTCAATACATTATATTAATAAAGACCTATTGTATATTATTCATCTGCATTCTACAGCATCTGCTTTTCTTTTTACATTTCTTTCTTTCATAATATTCTCTCATTATTCCTCCACAACTTGTGAATTTATGGCAAAACATCGCTCACAATACCAGGTGAGCTCAGCACTTTGTCCAAATGGCCATTCTTTATGCATGAGCTAAAACAGTTAAACAACACTGAAGACATATTGAATATAAAATGCTCCTCCCCAATATCAAGTATCTGCACCTCCAACAGCGCTCAATGAAGCTTGACTTTCTTTCACTAGAGTCGCAGCACTCTCTATACCAACCCATCAAATCTCAAACTACCTAATGGCTCAGATGCAATGTATTATTCTGATCAGATATAGCTGGTTCTTCAGGGTTGTCATGGCCAGGGGGAGTGGTGGGGATAAGCTCCCACGACCTATTAAAAGTTCCCAAAGGCGTGCATCTCAAATATCCTCTGACATCCAAGTTTGGCCTTCAAGTCTGGTTTAGCTACTAAGCCCAGTGGAACAGTTTCTACTGACAGGAGAAGGGGCAAAGTCAGGTTACTAGCACCTTAAAACAAGTCACTTTGGGCAGATGGGGCTCATCAGCTGTGGTTGGCAGATCATCCTAGAGACGGAAAACTCTGATGTCAAATCTCTGCTGCATTGTGACTAAACCCACTCATAAGGAAGGCTTTGGGAGTAAACCCTGAGGAAAAATCCAGAGCTGGAGTCCCTAAGTAGTCTTACATTGAGTTTAACACTGACTGGCAACTCTTGCGATGCCACTAGTGCCATGCTGTATTGGTCTCTGCCATTCATTGGGATGCATCAGCTCCATGGTAGGGAGAATCTGCTACATGGGAAACAGCTTGCTGTCCATATCGTACTGCCCTGGCTTGCGTATCTGTAGACAACTAGGATGCCATATCCAAAGTTGACCCTGATCAATGGAGGTCTGACAGATATGGTTGCTCAGTAATCAATATTCGGAGCAGACTCGATGGGCTAAATGACCTAATTCTGTTGCTATGCCTTATGGTCTAATATTGATAACATACTGAACTATATGGCAAATTTTGTCATTTTGTCCAGCCACTAGAGTAGTTGGTCATAGCAAACATGAGCAATAGATAAATACAATTAGTAATGATGAAGAGAAAGCATTTTATATTAGGCATATAAATTTCCTCCTTTCTCCAAAAAAAATTTTGAGTAAAATGCATCAATATTTCGTCTACAATTTATTTCAATAATATGTTTTACTTGGATATAAAATGTGCACTTTTTTAGAACATGAAATCCAGCAAAAATATATTACTCACTGCCCATTTCCATCTTGAATATCCACTGCTGTATACAGGTCTGTATTACCTATTAGTAGCCGTAGGCACTCTGAGTGGCCATTTGTTGCTGTAAAATAAGTAAATTTTAAAAATCAACAGAATACTAAGTGCACAAAATACTGTCTTATTTGCAATATGGCCCTCTGTTAATGAAATAGCAAATACTAGAATCTTGATATTAACCATCCTTGCCAATATCCCTTGAAATCTTCTCTATCCATATATCTACAGTAATGCCAAAATTGGACTCATCTCTACCCCTTCCTCTGGCAGCTTATTCCATCTACACACCACATTGCTAAAACTAAAACCTGCCCCTCTCAAGTTCACTTTAAATTCTTCTCCTCTCACCATGCCCCCTCCCTAGTCTTAGATTCCCTTACCCTAGAAAAAGACTGTGACCATATCCCTCATGATTCTATAAACTTCTGTCAGGTCATGACTCAGCCCCCATTGTTCCAAAGAAAGGCATTTCCACCCAATCCAGCATCTCTTTTTAACTCAGGCTGTCTAATCCCAGCAAAATCCTGAATCTTTTCTGCACCCTCTCCAGCCTGTGACCTGAACTGTCAATGTCTTGATCGATGACAACAAGCCGCACAATGTTTAACCGAGCTTCTTGAAAATTGTTGTGCATTAAGGCAAACGCAAAGCATTCTACTGCATTGCTAGCTTGTGCCCTGTGTATGCCAGAGAGACTTGGAAGTGTCACAGGATACTTCAACCCTGACTTGCTCATGGCAAGACAGATTGTTCACTTGAGTTTCTGATTAACGCTAATGATTGTTGACTTGATAAACATAATACAATTGGGTATCAAGGTTAGATAGTCAGATTCATTAACTTAGGCAAATTAACGAAGGGTTGGCGCTATAGAGCTACTGCTGAGTGCTGTCTGCATGAAGCTTGCATATTCTCCCTGTGAGGTGCTTTGGTTTCCTCGATATCTTGTCAATGAGGATGCGTAAGAAATTTCTTAATCATTTATTTCCTCTGGTAAACCAGTGAAAGGCTTCTCCCATTCCCTTTTACTGACTCTCCCAGAAACATGATTGTACCAGATCTAGACAAAATATATTTTACAAGATACAAATCCATCTTTCCTGTCCACCTTAGTATGCAACATTATGCCTCCAATATAGATTTTGCACTGATATTTTATGATTTAAAATCCAGGACATGTATTTTAAAGGAGTGTAATCAATCTATCTATCATTAAATACAATACAAACCTGCAGCATGAATTGGAGTTCTTTTTGTCACATAATCTTTCACAAGAATGGACGCTCCCTGATTGATTAAAACATCGACACACTCCACGTGTCCTTTGAAAGCTGCTAGGTCCAATGGTGTGCGTCCATTATTATTTCTCACATCCAGATCTAAGAGGGACTGTACAAGTACCTCCAAAGCTTGGTGGTGGCCATGGTAAGCCTGTAAACCGTACAAAAGCATGCGCTTTAAAATTCAACAAATGAAAAGGTTTTCTTTATCAAACATGTACCTGAAAACATTATGTCATAAAGCAATGATTAAAGATACCTACAAATCCATTGTCATTTTGCAGTTGTAACAATATAGTCTCTTTAATTAACAAAATAGCTTATTAACGTTCTATATTCCTACTTAGTCTTAAATCCATCTTAATTTTACGATGAGATATGAAAGGTGATTTTACAATCATTTCATAATAGCAAATAACATATGCAATTACAACATTTTCTACATTCAATTTAATGAAAGTCCAAGATGTATGAAAGTAATCAAATCTCAAGGTGGGAAGCTGCATTCTGAAAGTAATATTATAAGCTAAGATTTGGTGCAGCAGACTAGCTTTGTACCATGAGAGCATCAGCAGTCAGAGAAAAGTTAATTCAGCTTATATTTTACAGTTCACATACATACATAAATAGTTGCTACTTACAGCCAAATGCAAAGGACTGATGGGCGCTCTGTTATCAGAATCATTTAGCATGTCTGTACCTGAAGTTTCCATCAACTGATAAATCAGATAAGATACTTTAGAAAGTCATAGCATTAATGCAGTTGACACAAGGTCTAGTGACATATAAATGCAATTGACTCTATGGGTATTCTGTTCTAAAAATACCAATCATTTTCACTATAAAGAACAATCCTTAACATTAAGAGTCAGAGAGAAAGATTATTTTGATACTATTATTAAATAGCAAGATAAATGTCAGTCAATGCAGCTATATCAGTAAAGTTAGGTGTCCACTCAAGGAACTGATATAATTAACTACTGACATATAGTAATGAGCAATTGGAAATACATTATCGATTGGTTGCAGCAGAATGTTCCGTTTGCAAATGTATAACAAATGGTACAGATAAAATAATTGAGAGAATAAAGAATCAAGATAAGGTTAGTAGATCTTAGCTATGTCATAGGTTTCAGAATTCCATTATCAAGAAAAAGTGAGATTGTTATGACAAGTCTTGAAAGAACACTAGGGGGTATTGGAACTTTGGAAGTATAGGCTGAATGCTTCAAGTGGCATGCAAATCTGCATAAAGTCTTGTGATCTGATAGCACAATATTTTACAAAGGAGCTGAAACTATTCATCAAGGAAGGTGTCTATTCTCCAAAACAACTGTTCACCAAGTTGGCGGTCTTTTGAATATTCTCAGGCATTTTTATTCAAGGGATGAGAAACCTGTTACAAGCTTCAATGCAGCAAGATTGCCCTACTTTGGACCTTGGTACTCATATACCTGTATTGTCTGCAAGGGACAAGGAAACAGACGATCCATGGATAGCAAATCTTAAGGCTGCAATTTCATGCGAAAGCCAACCTTTTCATGAATTGAACACTCCTGTCATTAGGCTAGGATTAAGTACGGGGATTGCTGGCAGTGTGGCTTGAAGGGCCTATTCCATGCTGCATCTCAATAAATAAATAGATTTCTCTGCAAGTTTTACTTTGTCAAAAAAAGTGGAGCATACTTTTGATTTATTGCAGTCATACAGAGAGGAAAGTGACGAGCTTCACACTTTTCTCACTATCCATAGCAGTTGGCAGAAGGCAGAAAGCACGCTTTTCCTCCTCCGCCACCATTTTAAATAACTTCATTTCACAGATTTCATCCTTATTAACCCAATCAAAAGGAAATTTTAAATGTTAACATCTTGCATGAAGTCAGAGCATGGAAACAGGTTCCTCAACCCAAATCATCCACACCAACCATGGTGCCCACCAAGCTAGTGCCATTTGCCCATGTTTGGCCCATATCCCTCATAATTCATGTTATTTAAATGAATTATTTAAATGTTGTTATTGTATCTGCCTCAAACCATTTTTTTCTGGCAGCTCATTCCATGTATGCATCACGCTCTGTGTGGTTGCCCCTTAGGCCCCTTTTATCCTTCACCTTAAAGGTCTTTTCTCCAATTTTTCGTTCTCCCTCCCTGAGGGGGGAGGGTGGGGTGGGGAAGGAGGATTATGTGGACTTCTGCTTGAAAGTCAGGCACCAAATGCATTGTATCAAACAAAACATTTGTTAAGGGACAAATTAAATAGAACCTTTTGTTTAGCAAAGATTTGTTATGTGTATGTTCACTAAGACTTGTACATTAAGTTATCCAAGGCCATATTTAAAAGCTATATTGATACTGATACAATATAAAGTACAAAATGGATAACATACCACATCTAGCGGAGTTTCATTTGCAATCTGGAAGATTTTAAAAAGAAACAGAAATATATAATTGTATAGTTCAAATATCACACTATAAACACCTACCCTCAAACTGAAGGGTATATTCCACATTACAATCTTTAAATTCCTTATTCTTTAAAAACTGTATGGAAATTACAACAAATACACACAAAATATTTTCAAGTCACATAACTAGCTATTTTTATTTTATTTTAGATTTCCAAATCTGATGTTTTTTTGATTTCCATTTAAAATACTTGGACCATACCAATAAACAATAGGCTTTTCAGAGTATTCTGATGAAATTTTATCAATTAAAAATCCTTTTAAAAATCTGTATAAATTAAAATCATTTTCCTTGCACACATGGAGAAAACTGCAAAACTGAAGAAGCTTCAGGGTTTCTGTCACAAGTCCACACAAATGTGAAATGGGATTCAATGCAAATTGGTAAGCTGGATACAGAATTGGCTTTCTCATTGCAGAAACAAGGTAGGGTGGAGGGGTATTTTTCTGATTGGAAGTCTGAGACCAGTGGTGTTCCACAAGGATCAATATTGGGAGCTCTGTTGTACAATGTGTTTGAAAATGTAGGTGGTCTGATTAGTCAGACTGCAGACAAAAATTGATGGAGTTATGGATAATAAAGAAGATTGTCATGGAAATATGGGCAGAGAAATGTCAGTTGGAGTTTAATCCAGACAATTGTGAAGTGGTTCATTTTGCAAAGTCAAATGTAAGAGACCCTTAGGGCTATTGACATGTGTATATAGCGACCTTGGGGTGCAAGTCTATAGCTATTTGAAAATGGCAACACATTTAGGATGCCAAAGAATCACAGAGCAAGCCTGCCTTTATCCGTTGGGACACAAAAATAAAGGCTGGCAACTCATGTTGCTGCTATATAAAACTTCGGTTAAACCACATTTGGAGTATTGTCTGCTGGTCTGGTTGCTAACAGGGTACAGAAGAGATTCTCCAGGATGTTGCCTGGATTGGAGTGTACTTGCTATAAGCAAAAAGCAGTGGTTGAACAAACTTAAGATTGTTTGCTTTGGAGCATGAAAGGTCGAAGAGGTGACCTGGTAATATGAAGAAGTACACAGATATGGTAGATAGTCAGTGTCCTTTTCCCCAGGGTGGAAATGTCAAATACTAGAGGACATTGGTTTATGGTGAGAGGGAAAGGTTTAAAAGAAATATACGAGGCAAGTTTCTTTTTACATAGAGTGATAAGTACCTGGAACATGCTGCTAGGTAGTGGAAGTAACATTTAAGAGGCACTTGGGCAGAATACGGACAATCAGTGAATAGAAGAATAAAGATAATGCACAGACAGAAATAACTTAGTTGGGATCATGGTCGGTGCAGATGTGGTGGGCTCTAGGCCTTGTTTCTGTACTGTACTTTCTGTTCACCAGGAATCAATTTTACATATGCTGTTAATATAGAAATCACAAGCTTCTGATAACTTAACATTTAATTCTACTGCAAAATCTGGTCCAATGTAATTGACTGAAAACATTACTAGTCTGTTAGTTCCTCAATTAATAATAAGACATTTTATTACCAGAGTACATATATGTCACCACATACAACACTGAGTTTCTTTTTCTGTAGGCATACCTGGCAAATCTATAGAACAGTGACTGTAAACTGTAAACATCAGAAACTGTTAATTGTAAACAAACTGTACAAATGCAGATATAATTAACTAGCAATAAATAACGAGCATGAAATAACAATATAACAAAGTCCTTAAATGAATGTAAGCTATCCCCTTTTGTTCAAGAACCTGATGGTTGAGGGGTAGTATTTCTTTTTGAACCTGGTGGTGTGGGTCCCAAGGATCCTGTACCTTCTACCTGATTGCAGCAGTGAGAAAAGAGCAAGGCCTAGGTGGTGAGGATCGTTGATGATGGATGCTGCTTTTCTATGGAAACGTTTCATGTAGATGTGCTCAGTGGTTGGGAGGGTTTTACTTGTGATGTACTGGGCTGATTCCACTACCTTTTGTTGGACTTTCCACTGAAAGGCATAGGTGTTCCCATACAGGCCATAATGCAGCCAATCAGCACACTTTACATCATACATCTATCGAAGTTTGTCAAGGTTTTCAATGACATGTCTAACCTCTACAGACTCCTGAGGAAACAGAAGTAATGTTGTGCTGTCTTCGCAATATTTAAATGATGGACCGAGGACAGATCTTCTGAGATAGTGACACCCAGGAATTTAAAGTTACTGACCCTCTCCATCACTGGTCCCCTGATGATTACTCATGGACCTCTGGTTTCCCTCTCCTGAAGTCTGCAATCAGTTCCTTGGCCTTATTGACATTCAGTGAGAGATTGTTGTTATTACACACTAAGCCAAATTTTCAATCTCCCTCCTGTATGCTGATTCAACACCACCTTTACTTCTGCCCACAATAATGGTGTCATCAACAAGCTTGTTCATGGTGTTGGAGCTCTACTTAGCCACACAGTCACAGGTGTAAAGCGAGTAGAGCAGAGGGTTAAGTACAAATCCCTGCAGTGCTCCTTTGTTGATGGAGAATGTGGAGGAGATGCTTTTGCCAATCTGACTGAGGTCTACAAGTGAGGAAATCCAGGATCCAATTACACAAGGGGGCACTGAGGTCCATGTCTTGGAGTTTACTGATTAGTTTTGAGGGGATGATTGAGTTAAATATTGAGCTGTAATTAATTAAGAGCATCCTGACATATACATCTTTGCTGTCCAGATGTTTGAGTTGTGTGAAGAGCCAACGAGACTGCATTTACTGTAGACCTGTTGCCTCAGTAGTAAAATGGAATGGATCCAAGTCACCATTCAGCCAGGAGCTGATTTGTTTCAACACCAGCCTCTCAAAACACTTAATTACAGTGGATGTAAGTGCCATTGACCAACAGTCATTTAGACAGGTTACCACGCTCTTCTTGGGCACCAGTCTGATTGAAGCCTACTTGAAGCACATGGATACCAGACACTGCTGGAGTGAGAGGTTAAAGATATTCGTGAATTCATCAACCAGTTGGTTGACACAGGTTTTCTATACTCAGCCAGGTACTCTGTCTGGACTGGATGCTTTCCTTGGATTCATTCTCTTGAAGATAGCCCACACATCATCTTCAGATACTGAGACTAAAGGATCATCAGGAGATATGGGGGTGGGTGATGATTCCTCCCTGTTCTAGTGATCAAAGCAGGCATAGAAGGCTTTGAGCTCATCTGGAAGCGAAGCTCTGCTGTCCCCTATGTTGCAAGATTTAGCTTTACATTCTGGTCTCTCCTATTATTGAGTAACAAGGCTAGTTTCATGCACAATCAGAGATTCAAAAGCACAGTCTAGAATGACTTTTACCCTCAGCAATATTGCATATTACTGGATGAACGTTTAAACCAAAGTCCAATTTCCAAGTATATGTTGAAAAAACCTTCAAAGGTCTTAAAAAATTGCACAAGAAATGTATTAGAATGACTTCAGAGATTAAAGACTTTAGTTAGGTAAATAGACTGTACAGGCTAGAGCTGAATTATTCAGAAACGAGATTGAAAGGGGATCTGACAGAGGTATATACAACAATGAAGGGTCTCTATATAATAGAGAAATGATCCTCGTTAAACCTCAGCTGTACAGCCTTCCCTGTGCTGCAACTCCTGATTCGAGGGAACTCAATCTATTACTTGGACTTCAAAACTGTTATTATTATTTCTATTATACATATTGAAATATTTGACAAGACAGTCAATACAGCATGAAAACAGGCCCTTTGGCCAAACTGGTCCATGCTGACCACTCTCTGCAACTTCCAGCTGCACAAGTTCAGCCAATAACCATCCAAGCCCTTCCATTTCATAAACCTATCCAAATGCCTCTTAAATTATGTAACTGTACCCATCTCAACCATTTCCACATGCAGCTCATTCCAGGTACTCACTACACAATGTTTAAAGAACATATTTCTCAGTTCCTCTTTTAATCTCTCCTTAATTCCTCGCCCTTCAGTACAACCATGGGGAAAAAAGACTATGACTGTCCACCTTACCAACACCCCTCATGACTCCATAAACTTCTATAAGGTCACCTCAAAGAATAAAATTAAATATACTTACGAGTTCAAGACATAAACGATGTCCATAGGCAGCAGCATAATGCACAGCATTATATCCCTGTTTATCTCGAATTCCCGGATTGGCATCATTTCTAAGTAGGTATTCCAGGCACCTGCAGATAGTTAACAAGTTGTTTGAATTGAATAACAATTTGAAATCATTTTGAATGAATAACAAACTTGAAAATGTACAAACACTAATATAATTTTATTTGAAAACCAAGGAGACTGGAAATCAGTTCAAAAAAAAAGCTTAATATACTTAAGCAATATTTCTAGAGAGAAACAGGTAATGATTCAGTGATAATTTTTCATCAAGCATTATATTCAGTTCTTGAACACAAGACCCAAGCAGTACACTTTAGCAAAATTATGATCATTTTGATCACTTTGGAGTAAAATACATTAAAAAAAAACTGTGTTCTTTCTTGTAAAAACTGTATATAATATGCTTAATTTTTATTTTTACTATGAATGCTGCTTATAGTGCTATGTACCTATGCTGCTGCTGCAAGAGTTTTCATTGTATCTATGCATACTTGTACTCGTGGATATAACAGTAAACTGAACATTAGTAAATTTAAATGCGAGAAAATAACACTTTTCTTAAGTGTATGGCAAGCTTATGTAATTGTTCTGCCAACTCTTTCTATTAATAATTCAACTCCACTTATTTATTGTGAAAATCTGCTGTAATTGAGATACAATTTGTTTTTCACTGAACATTTTGTGCCATATTGGACAGAAATATGCACACTCAAACATCCTTCCCTCAATCCAGATTGCCTTATCAAATACATGTTACTACACTAATGGTTCAGTGAGAACCTTTTTGACTTTAGAAGTGATAATCAGCAGTTACCAGTCCTAACAGCCATTTTGGGACCATTAATAGAAATTTGCATCAGGCTTGATTTCAATTTCCTCTGCAAATCTCCTGACAATGACGACTAAGCCCACTTATTGCAGATAACAGCTCAGATGAGACACAGATGGCAAATCCAAATGCATTAATTGCACCTAAGGAAATAATTTTGTTCAAATCCAACATCAATAAATTAGTGAAAATGGACTGGTCACACGTCTGAGAAGTATCTACACACTAACACTACGATAAATCACCTCTTGTATATTACAAGGCTCTCTTCTAATTTCATCAGACCTTTTCGAATTCAAAGGTTACTGATGAATCTGATCAGGATTCCTTGATCATTCGCAGAAATCTACTTATTGATTTAAAAGAGAAAGATTACTATTAGCTCTAAAGAATGCTTTAAATTGATTCCAATTTAGCACTGCAAGAGTATCAAAGCACATGATTGAGAATATGCATAGTATGAAGATGTATGTATCCTCCATGACTATGCAGTTGTCACTCCTATAAATACCATTGTGTACAGTTGTTTTTGCAAATAGTAGATTGGTGAAACAAGATCAAGTACATTTCCTCCCCACTAGTCCCACACATCAGTTTGAAAATCTACTACTTAAAGTACATGAAGACAAACAGTGCTGCAGCCTTCAAGAGAGCAGTAGTAAGCATTAGCAAGACAACAATAGCTTCCTTTATTGAAATTCCTGAAGCCCTGCAAGTATATATTGAGAAAGAAAAACAGTTTCATGTCGTAGACTTTACAACAAAATCATTTTGGAAATCAAATATATTTTAAGCTGCAGAAACCAGAAGTGTGGTGAAAACAACACAAAACAACATACGCTAAGAAAGACGGAATGACACAAGGAAGTTGAGGGAAAGTGGTAAAAGTTTACTCAAGGTAAAGAAGCATCTATGGAAAGACTTTCAGATTACTTTACTGGATTGGGTACAGAAAGTCAGCATGGATTTTTAATGGAAATTAGCTTTTCTAATGAAGTGACAGAAATGGTCAACAAGAGAAATGCATTTGTTGCAGCATATAACTTCCAAATGGCACTTATATTTATTTCCTTCTACCTGCATCTATTCCAGATCACCTGTTCCCATACAGAATTTAAAATGCTGAATATGTAATCCAACTGTTTAAAAGGATGGAGAGGGAAAAAGGAATACACTACATTCCAATTAATCATAGATTCTGGCGTTTTCCCCTACTACTGATGGTAGTACCATCAGTAGTAGGGGAAAACACCAGAATCTATGATTAAGGAAATGGCAGCATTGCATATAGAAAATTACAACAGGATTGGGAAGAGTCAACATGGCCTTCTGAAAGGGATAACACGTTTAATAAGTTTACTACGGAGTCTTTTCTGAGGTTGTAACTAGGGAAATAGACAAGGGAAAACCAGTATATGCGGTGTCATAGAACTGTACAGCAGAGGAAGTAGCCTTCTAGCCTAATGCATCAATGCTCATCATAGTACCCACATTAATTCCATGTCCTTGCTCATTCAAATACTTGTCAATATGTTTTGTAAATGTTCCTGCTTCCACCATCTACTTTGGTAATTCAGCTATTCTTGGTGTGAAAAATTTACCCCTCAAATATCAGAATAAGGAGCAGGTTTACTATCTCTGGCATATGTTGTAAAATCTGTTGCTTTGCAGCAGCAGTACATCACAAGACATAATAATAAATCTATAAATTACAATAACCATATATAAAAATTAAATAAATAGCTCAAAAGAGAGGAAACAACTAGTGAGGTAGTGTTCATGGTTTCATTATCCATTCAGAG
This sequence comes from Hypanus sabinus, assembly GCF_030144855.1. Classification (NCBI taxonomy): domain Eukaryota; kingdom Metazoa; phylum Chordata; class Chondrichthyes; order Myliobatiformes; family Dasyatidae; genus Hypanus; species Hypanus sabinus. The sequence continues at coordinate 68,793,603 of NC_082711.1, read as the reverse complement.
ATCTGTTGATGGAGGAGAAGAAGCTGTTCCTGAAACCCTTGAGTGGGCATCTTCAATGTCCTCCCTTCCACCCCAGACCTATAACTATCAACACCCTTACCATGGGAAACAGTCTCTGGCTATTTACTCTATCCATACCTCTCATAACCTTAGCTTCCTTCACTCCAGAGAAAACAGACCTAGCCTATTCAAACCCTCTTCATAACTCAGGCCCTCTAATCTGTTACACGCTTGTTAAACTTTCCTGCACCTATCTATATTAATTATGTCCTTGCAATATTGTTGTGACCAGAACTGTGCACAATACTCAAAGTGTGTCCTAATCAATGTTTTGTACAAACAACTGTAGTGTGATGTTACAACTCTCATACCCAATGCCTTGGCCAATGAAGGCAAGTGTGAATACACTTTGCAAACCACCCAGTCTGGCTGTGTTCCACTTTACAGCAAGACAGCTTAGTGGCTGGTGTATTGCTTTACAGTGCCAGCGACATAGGTGCAATTTCCGCCGGTGACTGTTAAGGAACTTGTATGTTCTCCTCCAGACCACGTGGGTTTCTACTGGGTGTTCCGGTTTTTTCCCCACATTCCAAAAGACATTAGTGTTAGGGTTAGTAAGCTGTGTTGGCACCAGAGCCTGGCAGTACTAGCAGGTTGCTCCCAGCACATCCTTAGGCTGTGTTGGTCATTGGCGCAAACAATGTATTTTATGCTATGTTTCAATGTACATGTGACAAATGAAGCTAATTTTTTTCTCTTTTTCAGGGAACTATGTACTTGCATCCCAAGGTCTCTCTGTCCAATAGTACTCCCCAAGGCCACAGTCCTGAGTACAATTCCCAATATGTATCACCTGGTAGTTTGTCCAAGTTAAAGTCCCACTTTCCCAGTTGATCTAAGTTCTGTTGTAACCATATTTGGATTTTCAAAAGACTTTCAACACGGCACTACGTAAGTTATCATTAAAAACTAAATCAGAACACTTTTGATTGAAATTAAAATGCTGAAATGGACTAGAGGCCAGCAATCAATCAGCAATTTTAAGACAATGCAGCAGTGACAAATGGGTTGTCACAAGAATTCGAGATGGACCTCAAGTATTCGCAATCTATATTGATGATTTGGATGAGGAAAGCAAGTCTGTTGACAACACTAAACTGGATGGTAGTGTGGATTTTAAACAGAATTATGTTGAAGGGTAGAATAGGCAGAAGAGGCTAAATGAGGCAAAACTAAGAGACATTTTGCATGCTTCTACTTTTGATGTTTTAGACCATGAGATTATCAGTTTTTGGTTCAAACAATTTTTTTTTCCACGAACTTATGCTTACTTCTTTCAGTTTTACATCCACTTAACCGGCTATTCTCCATTTCTGGAAGGTTTTCCATGACAGACACAAATTATGAGCTTATTTTCTCTACTTATTTCATTTCTGAATACAATTTCTCCTGTAGCAGTGTGTAAGCAATTGGCATTTAGTTATACTAATTTTTTCTCATGTTTAAGTGGTGTTTTCTTTCCCATTCATTATTAAAAAGCTTTAGTCTTTCTTTGTTCAGCTATGAAATTTTACCAATCATCAGGATTACTGCTCCTTTTGGCAGTCCCCCTTTGAGATGAAGGGGCTGCCATATGAGGACAGAGACTGAACAAGTTATGCATTTGTCACTGGAGCATGGGAAAATGAGAAGTGATCTTTTTTAAATGCAAGGAATTCTGATGGAGTCTTTGTAAGTTACATGCTGAGGGGATGTTTCTACTCATGGAGAAATGTAGAACAAGGACAGTTTTAGTAAAAGGAGTGGCCCATTTAAGCCAATGGCATGTTGGAATTTCTTCTCCCAGAGATGTAAATCTGGAATTATTAACCTCAGGTAGCTGAGGAGACAGACTCATAAATACAAACAAATTTGAGACAAACCTTCTGTTAAAGACTACAGTAGAGGCCGATACAACTTTAAAGACAAGAAATTTGAGCCCATGATCAGATCATCTTATTGAAAGGCAGAACAGCGACAAGGAGCCTCCTGCCCCTAGTTTATGAAAAAGATTGAACTTTAGTAAATATTCAGTGTTTATTATTCCTTATATAATTATGTTGAATGAAAATGTTAAACCATCCTCACTTTGCAAAATTTGTTTTTTTAATATGTATTTATAACAGGGAGTCATTGCTGGGAAGGCAATCATCCATTTTGGATTCTTTCAAATAGATGTTGGTGAGCAGAGAAACTGAACTGTTGTACAGAGAAGAGAATCTGAACAATGCTGTTATGTTGAAATTTAAAATACATTGTCCCAAATGTAACAGAAATGGCAACATATTTCGAAGTTATTATGGTATGTGAGTGTAAAACATCAAATTCTCTGACTTATCATTTGCAATCCCTTTTAGTTTCCACAGGATGGTGCCATAATTTTAAATTCAGCATTACACCAGTTATCTTTATTTGTTCAACAAATGGACATTGAACTCATTCATTGGACTCATGAAACACAAGTCCAAGATAAGCAGAATATTAAAAATACACCCTTTCCTTTTTGCAAAGTGACTGTCAGTAACAGCTGGAAATTTCCAATATTGATTATGCAGTGCACCTCAAAAGCCAGAGCACAAAATGTAAGGAAAACAACAGTTTAAAAAAAAATAAAGCTTGTAGGAATTGCTATCAGAAACCCATGAACTTAATCTGTTTGGGAATAATTGCTTCGAAAATAAAATCTAAGAACAACGCTGAAAAGTAAAAAAGACTGTAGATGCTGAAAATCAAAACTAAATACAGCAGAAAATGGCAGAAATACTCAGCAGGTTATGTTGCATATATGGGAAGACAGGGGTCTTCGTTTTGAACTTCCTGAGTGTTTCTGGCATTTTCTGTTTAAAATGAAATATTCAGTTACATCAAAAATCCCAATGGTGACGGTAAAAATCTTATATGCAAATACATTTTCTCTTCAAATACTTGAACATTTTCAATTGCTTATTCAGACATAGGTAAGAGGCATCCTGAGATAGGGATGGGACATTACAATGGATTTGAACATCTCTTTCCTTTTTAAAAGATCAGTTTAAATTCTAAAAATTTATAAAGCTGCACCAATATGGGGATTTAATGACTCTCTGTGGTCAGAAGGGCAGCATGCTGACAAAAAAGGAAGTAACAAGGATATCTGAGTTGCAGCAGAACTTGCTGCTAAACACATATAATAATTACTAGGAAGTACTAGTCGCTGACAAGTAATAAAAGTAATTTTCTTCTCTAGTATTAAAATCTTGTTTTTTTGGAAGATGACGATGCACAATAATTATTTTTTTTACAAATACTGCCAAGAATCTTTGGAAGAGCTTCCTTTACTAAGCCACAATAAATGTTCAAAGTACCACCTCTCACCCTCATTCCCATCAAAGAATGCAATCAACACACACAAAATGCTGGACGAACTCAGTAGGCCAGGCAACATCTTTGGAAAAGAGTACAGTTGACATTTTATTCCGAGACCCTTCAGCAGAACTGTGGGCTTGAAGAAAAAGAAGTCCCCTGGTCCGGATGGTACACATCCCAGGGTACTGAAAGAAATAGCAGAAGTTATAGTAAAGGCTTTGGTGATGATTTACCAAAGTTCTCTGAACTTTGTGCAGATCCCAGCAGATTGGAAGACAGCGAATGTCACGTCACTGTTCAAAAAAGGATGTAGGCAAAAGGCAGGTACCAATGGGCCAGTTAGTTTAACATCTGTAGATGGGAAAATGCTTGAAGCTATCATTAAGGAAGAAATAGTGAGTATCAGGCAGACGTAGCATGGATCCAGCAAAGACACGCCATGTTTGACAAACTTACTAGAGTTCTTTGAGGATTTAACAAGTGCAGTAGATAGAGGGGAACAGATGGACATTATTTACTTGGATTTCCAGAAGGTGTTCGATAAGGTGCCACATAAAAGACTTATCCATAAGATAAGGATTCACAGAGTTGTGGGTGCTGTATTAGCACAGATAGAGGATAGGTTAACTAATAGAAAGCAGTGAGTGGGATACACGAATGTCACTCTGGTTGGCAATCAGTGGTGAGCGGTGTACCGCAGGGATCAGTGCTAGGTCCGCAATTGTTCATGATATATATTAATGATCTGGAAGAGGGGACTTCTCAATTTGCTGATGACACTAAGTTGAGTGGAAAAGCAAATTGTGCAGAAGATACAAAGAGTCTGCAGAAAGCTATATATAGATAGGTTAAGTGAGTGGGCAAGGGTCTGGCAGATAGAGTACAATGCTGATAAATGCAAGATCATCCAATTTGGAAGGAAAAAATGAAAGAGCAGATAATTATGTAAATGATAAATAATTGCAGCATGCTGCTGTGCAGAGGGACTTGGGAGTGCTTGTGCATGAATCACAAAAGGTTGATTTGCAGGTGCAGCAGGCTATCAGGAAGGCAAACGGAATGTTGGCCTTCATGGCTAAAGGGACTATTTAAGAGCAGGGAGGTTATGCAGCAACCGTATAGGGTACCGATGAGGCCACACCTGGAGTACTATGTGCAGTTCTGGTCTCCTTATTTGAAGAAGGATATAATGGTTTTGGAGGCAGTGCAGAGGAGGTTCACCAGGTTGATTCCAGAGATTGGGGGTTAGACTATGAAGAGATATTGAGTCGCTTGTGACTGCACTCACTGGATTTCAGAAGAATGAGAGGAAATCTTATAGAAGCATATAAAATTATGAAAGGGATAACTAAGATTGAGGCATTAAAGTTGTTTGCATTGGTAAGTGAGACTAGAAGTAGGGGACATGGACTCAGAGTAGATTTAGGACAGAGATGAGGAGGGACTGCTTTTTCCAGGAGTGGTGAATATGTGGAATCCTCTGCCCAATGAAGTAGTGGAGGGTACCTCAGTAAATATATTTAAGACAAGGTTGGATCAATTTTTGGATAGTTGGGAATTAAGGGTTATGGGGAAAAAGCAGGTAGGTGGAGAAGAGTCCATGCCCAGATCAGCCATGATCTTATTGAATGGCAGAGCAGGTTCAACAGGCCAGATGGCCTACTCCTGCTCCTATTTCTTATATTCTTAAAACACGAGTTAAAAAAAGAGTCACTGTGCATGTTCTTCAGACAGGAGAAAGAGAAATAATTGAGTTAAGTAGCCAATGAGAAGAAACTGTCAATTTTGCTGAGTGCATTGGATTAAAAGGCACACAGTTTGCTTACGAGTCTGACTGCTCTAAGTAAACCAACAGAAATTAGCTTTGCTAATATCGACAAAGTAATGCAGGAACATTTAGAACCAAAACAATTGTTGATGGCACCAAGTTTTAGGTTTCATAAATGGAATCAAAAGGTGGGGGGGGGGGGGGGGGGGTTCCGATTCAACTTACTTGGCTGATCGAAGAGATTGAGCATTGCCAGTTTGGTAAATTAACTTAATGATTCACTTGGAGATTTTTAGTTTGTGGGATATTACAAGAAAGCATTCAAAAACTGCTCTTAACTGAAGCACAAGTTACATTTAAAAAGGCAGTTGAAATGGCTATATCAATGGAAACAGCACACAGAGACACAATTGAGTTGCAGTCAGGAATGAAAGTGAGAGTGAACAGAACTGCAATGTCTAAACAGAAATCAGCCTGGCCAAACAACTTGTGTCATCGTTGTGGTAGGGGCTCACATTCAGCAGACCAATGCAGATTTAAAGGCAAAACTTGCATAAAATGCAACAAAGAAGGACACATACTAAGAGCATGTAAGGTAGACAAAAATAAATGGATAGCACAAAGTGAAAAAAATTAAATGTCAAGTTGTAGTTTCAAAAAGAGCACTAATCTGCAAACCGTTGATGAAAAATCTGATAATGATGAGAGACATTGACTGGCTAGCCTTGAGATTTACAATGTGAACTCTAACAATAAACAAGCAATACACCACAAATGAACAACAAATTAATTACAATGGAATTGGACACTGGTTCAGCCGTTTCAGTCAATCCACAAAATCAGTTTGAATGGCATTTCAAAGATACTGAATTCAAGCTGGCAGATATCCACCTAAGAATTTATACTAGGGAAAAGCCAACTCCTGTGGGAATGGCATTCATGATAGTGCAATACAAAAACCACTAAACCCCATTGAGCTTGTATCTGAAAAAAAAGAGGAGGGTGAGCATTGTGGGGGAGTGTGGGGGAACTACAATTTCATTGGAGATCCATTCACCAGTTACATATGGCATCCGCTGCAAGAGAGTTAACTGAAACCAAATTGTGAAAGGGACTGGTTGATGCCACAACTGTCTTCATGATGTACACCATGAACCATCACCCAGAGAGCAACAGATGTTGGTGCTAACTTCTATACATCTGTTTGTAAAGTATATTGGACTAAAGAGGGAGCATGCTGCTGAGAGGAATCATGAAAGTGCTGAAAGCAGAGGTCTGACAACAAGTTTTTGTCGACAACATATCTAGAGAGCTTCTGAAATGTTCATCAGGCAGTTACTTGTGAAATGTGGCTTGGAAGAGAGTTCGAGGAGCTTCAGAAAAGCTGCAAGAACTCAGCTGTGTGAGTATAAAGAACCAGAATCTACTCTGCATGTGTTAAGGCTATTGCATGAACTTCAAGTAGAAGCAAAAAGCTGTTTGTAAAAGTAGATGTGAAGGCCAAAGCCCAGCTGGATGAATGGAAGGCCAAAGGTAGGAGTCAATGAAGATATGAAAATAGACGATTCATCAGATGACTTTATGGATGAGAAAACCAAGAGGAGATATCAGATCATAAAGGGAGCAATAGAAGGATAAATAAGAGAACAATCCAGTGAACTAAATGCAACTTCCCAAGATCAAGATGCACATCCTAGTCATTACATAAAGGAAAACAAAGAGGATCAAAGTAGATCCAGAGAGAAAAGCCAAGAAAAGGAGAAGAAGGTTCAGAGCTGTTAGAACCACTTCCTGCAGCTTCAGAGTCAACTCCCACAACTACCACAGAGAAGGACCCAGAACCTGAGATTGTTTTCACAAGTCTCACCTGCCAAGCAGAGTGACTCCCCTTCTCAAGAAAGACGTTATCCCACAAGAATAAGAAATCCTTCACAACGATTAAATCTTTAAGCTTAAATGGGACAATTAAAAAACTTACTATGCTGTGGCTGTCCGTACAGTAGTTGTATGATATAATATATTGTGCATGTAGTTGAGATGCATTCTACATCGAGTTGGAGTTAATAGCTAAGCAGGGAGGAGTGTTGTGCATTTAATATTATAGTGATATTTGAGTAATATTGTAAATATACTGTTTGATTGTTTCTTTGTTGTTTAAATAATTCACATGAATTTCATACATCATGACACTACCATGCAATACTAGTGTGCCTCTCCTTAAGTAAAAATGAAGAACACAACTTATTTCCCAGCTCTCTTGTTTTCCTTTCAATTAGTTCTTAAGTTTGTGAGTTACAAAAAACAGCACCGGGCCAGGCAAGAAAATGTTAGCTATTTCCAAACTGAAGTGCTGTAATCTCATTTACACACATACAATTGACTAAACTGGTAGAGGGAGTTCCATTTCCCTTGACAGCATTACGAAGAACCAGGTATCACAGTCTCAAATTATGGCCACTCGGGACAAAGGTGAGGAGAAAATTACATCACCCAGAGACTTGGAACTTTTAGAATTCTCTACTCAAGAAAGCAACGGAGGCAAGGTCACTAAATGTAATTAAGGTAGAGATCAATAGATTTTTAAATACAAAGGGATCAATGAATGAGAATTTGTGTGGAAAATGCAGGAGGTTAAAGATTAGCAATGATTTTAAGGAAATGCAGAGTAAGCTTGACGAGTTCTATGGCTTACATCTTTTTTTAATTCTTATAACCAAATAACATGATAAACTGAAACTGATTTAAAATATTAAAAACAATCACTTTCAACAGAAGCAAAATGTAAATAATCAATTCACTATTGTCATAATGTAGATACAATTAGTACATATAATTTTGAAAAATTCTTCAATTAAGAAGCATGCCTGCATACATAAATGAAAATCAAAGAAGCAGACAAGAAAACCTTTACAATGAGAGAGAGGAAGTTCAAAAACAGGAAAGGTTATGTGAGCAAAATAAAATTATATTATCTACATCTTTCCTCCATCTACTCAAAAATTATGTTTAGAAAGTAAATATATAAAGTAGTATAAACTAGTCAACTAGTAAATAACAGAAAACCAAACTTCAATATTATTAAATAAATTCAAGCCTAGTACAGAAATGACTTGATTTAAATTGCTTCTTTTATTCCTGGAAAGTAATGGAATTAATTGGTTATTCTTTGGCTACAGTGCTGATCAGGGTGAACAGTAGCACTCTTTGTATCAGAATTACTAACTTTCATAGGCATGATGTCAAAGATAGCTATTGTGTCATTTTTTGATTGCAGGTATTGAAGTTATGAAATGCGTATTCCCCAAAATATAAATGCAAGAGAATTTTTGCTTTACTCAACATATGATGAGCTGGGGTGCGGACAAATACAATATTTTAAACATATTAAGAATATGGGTAGAAAATAAATGTGTTGTTTACAAATGTATGTAAACATTGAAAGATTATATTGTTTTGAAACAGTGTATAAACTTCCTGGCAAACTAATACAAACCTGTGAGGCTAATGATTTCTGCTACTGATTTAACACCTCAATGCATTAAGAAACATTTGATTTAGTCAACATTAATATGCAAAAGCACAAATAGCCCTATATTCCAACAACTATAAATAAATCTATTAGACTTCAGCTACATTTGTCAGATTGAACATTAATATGCACGTGACAGCTAGCATTCTGTATTTGATTTATTAACGAACAATTGATGGATGAACAATTAACAAGAATAATTTGTGTCCTTTCAGTCCATGATATAATAGTAAAAGTACCCCAATGTACCAAGGCAGAAAATGAAATGTTACTGTATTTTCTCACAGTTGGTAAGGCAGGCTTTTTATTTAAGTACTAAATCATATTACAAACATAAAACATCAGAAAGCTTAAAATTATAAGGGAATCACTGCCTTGCCTGCATCCATTAAGAAGAACTGAAAATAATTAGTATCAGGTTTAATATCACTGGTAGACAGTAAACAAGTAATGCAAAAAGCTGAAAAAGTATGAGGTAGTGTTCATGGGTTCAATGTCCATTCAGATACCTGATGGCAGAAAGGAAGATGCTGTTCCTGAATCATCAGGCTCCTGTACGATCTTCCTGATGGTAGTAATGAGAAGAGGGCATTTCCTAGGTGAGGGGGTCCTTAATGATGGAGACCACCTTTTTGAGGCATTGCTTCTTGAAGATGTCGTGGATGCTGAAGAGGCTAGTGTTTATGATGTAGCTGACCAAGTTCACAACACAATTTACAACAGCTTATTTCGATCTTATGCAGTGACCAACCAACCCAAACTAGACAGCAATGCAGCCAGTTAGAGTGTTCTCCACGGTACACATGTAAAAATTTTCAAATATCTTTGGTGACATATCTCTTCAAACTCCCAATGAAATACAGCTACCGTCATGCCTTCTTCATAACTGCGTCGATATGCTGGGCCCAGGATAGACCCTCAGAGGTGTTGACAGTCAGAAACACTAAACTGTTCACCATTTACACTTCTGATTTCTCTGAGGACTGATATATGTTTCCTCATGTTACCCTTTCTGAAGTCCACAATCAATTCTTTGGCTTTACTGACGTTGTGTGCAAGGTTGTTGCTGCAACACCTCTCAACTAGCTGATATAACTCACTCCAGTACACTTCTCATCATCATCTGTAATTCTGCCAACAGTTGTGCCACAATGGGTGCAGAAAGAGTAGAGCAATGAGCGAAGTACACATCTTTGAGGTGCACCAATACTGATTATCAGCATGGTGGAGATGTTATTTCCCAATCTGTGCAGACTGTGGTGTGAGGAAACAAGGATCCTGTTACTGACTGAGTTAGAGGCTCAGGGTTTGGAGGCTTTTTTGTTGTAAGACCATAAAACCGTAAGATATAGGAGCAGCTTTGGGTTATTTGGCCTATTGAGTCTGCTCCACCATTTCAGCATGGCTGTTCCAATTGTCCTTTCAGCCCCAATCTCCTGTCTTCTCTTCATATCCCTTCCAATCAAGAATCTATCAACCTCTGCGTTAAATGTACATAAAGACTTGATCTCCAAAGCTGCCTGTGGTAAAGAATTCCAGATTCACCACTCTCTGGATGAAGAAATTCCTCCTCATCTCCATTTCAAAAGGACACCCGTTTATTCTGAGGCTGTATCCTCTGGTCTAAGACTCTCCCACCATTGGAAACATCCTCTCCACATCCACTCTAACAAGCCCAGAGCCATCAAACGCCTTTCATATAACAAGCCATTTATTCCTGGAATCATTTTTGTGAACCACCTTTGCACCCTCACCAGTTTCAGCAAATGCTTACTAAGATAAGGGGCCTAAATACTCCAAGTAAGGCCTCACCAGTGCTTTATTTCAAGTCAAGTCAAGTTACTTTTTATTGTCATTTTGATCATAACTGCTGGTACAGTACATAGTAAAAATGAGACAATGTTTTTTCAGGACCATAGTGTTACATGGTGTTATAAAGTCTAAACATTACATCCATTCACCCCCAAGTCCCTTTGTGCCTGAGTTTATTGTATTTTTTCTCCATTTGCAAAATAGTCAACCTTTTCAATTCTTCTACCAAAGTACATGACCATATACTTCCCAACACTGTATTCCACCTTCCACTTCTTAGTCTATGCTCTTAAACTGTATGTCCTTCCCTCCACTTACCTTCATTTCGTCTACAAACCTTGCAACAAAACCATCAATTCCACCATCCAAATAATTGACTTGTAATATAAAAAGAATCTGTTCCAACACAGACCCATGCGGAACACCACTGGTCACTGGCTGGTAACCAACCAGAAAAGGCTCCCTTTATTCCCACTCTTTGCCTCTTGCCAGTCAGTCACAGCTTTATCCATGCTCGAATCTTCCCTGTAATACCATGGGCTCATAGCTTGTTAAGCGGCCTCACGTGTGGCATCTTGTTCAAAGGCCTTCTGAAAATCCAAATACACACCATCAACCGATTTTCTTTTGTCTATCCTGCTTGTTATTTATCAGATCGATAACAATGATTGTGCTAAATGGTGAGCTGTGGTCAATAACACAAGCCTGACATAAGTTTTACTATTGTCCAGATGATCCAAGGCTGCGTGAAGGGGCCAAAGAGATCGCATCCACTGTAGACCTAGTATGGGAACAGGCAAATTGCAGTAGGTCTGATGTCAGCCTCCGAGACAAAAATCTCAGGGTCACCGGGTGCTGCAGGGATCTTCATAGCTGGAATTTTATTTTCCCTTTGAAAGCATACATAAAAGATACTGATCTCATCTGGGAGTAAAGCATCACTGCCATTCAGTAGGAAGTAATAGACTGCAAATCCTGCCAGAGTTGATGTGCATCCAATTCTGCCTCTAACCTCGATTGGAATTGTTCCTTTGCTCTTGATATAGTCCTTCGTGTCGTACCTAGCCTACTTGTATAGTCCTGGATTACCAGACTTAAATTCCACAGATCTAGCCTTCAGCAGAGTATGAGTTTCCTGGTTCATCCATGTCTTTTGATTTGGGTATGTACAGTGTATTTTTGTAGGCTAAACCACACAGCTTTTAATGAAGTCAGAGATAACTGTGGCATACTCATTCGGATTCTAAGATGAATACCTGAGTACAGTCCAGTCCACTGGCACAAAGCAGCCCTGTAAGTAGCTCCTGCACCTCCTTTGTTCATACTACAGGTGCTGTGGTCTTCAGTCTTTGCTTATACTCAAGGAGTAGAGGTACAGCCAAGTGATCAAACTTTCCTAAGCGTGAGCATGGGATGGCATGTTGAGTGCTCTTGATGGTAGTGTAACAGTGGTTCCATGTGTTGGCTCCTCTGTTTCCACAAGTGATATGTTGATAATAATCATTTAGACCTTTCCAACCTGGTTTGGATAAAATCCCTCAGGGTGCGCTGTTTCATCTCTGTCGATTACGTCGCTTAGTTCATCTAGAGACTGAGATAGAACGTAAATCGCTACCAAAATGATGGCTGAAAACTCCCATGGCAGACAAAATTGACAACATTTCATTGTGAGACGTTCCAGGTCAGATGAGCAGGACTGGGACATAACAGCAATTTTAGTACACCACATGGAGTTAATCCTGAAGAATACTCCACCTCCTCATAATCAGGTTTGTGTCACCAGCATGTGATGTGAAATTTGTTAACTTAGCAGCAGCAGTTCAATGCAATACATAATCCAGCAGAGGAAACATAAATAAATAAACAAGTAAATCAATTATGTATAGTGAATAGATTAAAAAAACGTGCAAAAACAGAAATACTGTATATTTTTTTAAAAAGTGAGGTAGTGTCCAAAGCTTCAACGTCCATTTAGGAATCGAATGGCAGAGGGGAAGAAGCTGTTCCTGAATCACTGAGTGTGTGCTTTCAGGCTTCTGTACCTCTTACCTGATGGTAACAGTGAAAAAAGGGCATGCCCTGGGTGCTGGAGGTCCTTAATAATGGACGCTGCCTTTCTGAGAAAACCACTCTCTAAAGATGTCCTGGGCACTTTGTAGGCTAGTGCCCAAGACACAGCCAACTAGATCTACAACCTGCAGCTCCTTTCAGTCCTGTGCAGTAGCCCCTCCATACCAGACAGTGATGCAGCCTGTCAGAATGCTCTCCACAGCACAACTGTAGAAGTTTTTGAGTGTATTTGTTGACATACCAAATCTCTTCAAACTTCCAATGAAGCTTAGCCGCTGTCTTGCCTTCTTTATAAATACATCAATATGTTGGAACCAGGTTAGATCCTCAGAGGATCCCAGTTAGATCCTTAGACCAGGTGACACCCAGGAACTTGAAGCTCCTCATTCTCTCCACTTCTGATCCCTCTATGATAATTGGTATGTGACCCTTCGTCTTGTCTTTCTTGAAGTCCACAAAGAGCTCCTTCGTCTTACTTATGTTGAGTGCCAGATTGTTGCTGTCTTTGAAAGATTCAGCAGACTATCTCGGCGATGAATTGTGAAGCCAGCGAGCTGTATCACTGCATCTGGAACGGCCGGGGATATCCAAGTCTTTGTAAAACAAAAAACACAGCAATCCCCAGCATCCCTCTGGTACAACGATCCTGCTCTGAGATTTTCAGTTTTATTTATCAGAGAATGTATGTTTGCCAGTGGAATAGTCAGTCGTGGAAGTCAGAACCCTATCCTCCTTAAAAGATATTTTAATCTAGCATGGCATCCACTCTCCTGATATCTTAAAGGAGAACCACACTTGCAACTAGAGGTTGCTGACTGAAATTCCTTGACTTTGAGCAGTGATAATTTTTTTTATACACCTTAAAATAATGTTACTTACTATACTGTCCATGGCTATAGCTGGTGGATTTCAGCTGTAACAGTCTAAAACGGAAAAATCTTACGATTTCCATCAGAGCTGCTCGCATTATGTCTCACATTATAAAGTTACAAGGTGATAATTAAATACAAGTGTACAAGCAATATTTTAGCCAGGTTCAAAGGTGTTAACAAATTCAGTAAAAGTACATTTTCCATGCATTTGTATGGCAGCAAATGGCATTATCAACACTTGGAAACTATGTATGGAATCCAGGGAGAGTGGGTTAACTGGATACGTAATTGGCTTGACAGTAGGATGCAGAGGGTGAAGAAGGAAAGCTGTTTATCAGGCTGGAGGTGTATAGCTAGTATTTTGCCTCAGTGGTCAGTGTTAGACCCATTGTTGTTTGTCATCAATATCAATGATGTGGATAAAAAATTACAAGCACTAAGTAAGTCTGTAGATACCACTAAAATAGGTGAGATAGTGGACAATGAAGGAGGTTGGTTACAGGGTAATCTCAATCAAATCTGTAAGTGGAATGAGGAAGGGCAAATGGAGATACTGTAAGTACAAGGTGTTGTATGTTGGGAAGACAAATTATTGTAGGACTTTCATAGTGAATTGCAGACTGCTGTAGAGTGTTGTAGACCAGAGAGGGACCTTGGAATTCAAACCTATGGTTCTCTTAAAGTGTAGTTTCACAGGGTAGAGAAGAAGGCTTTTGATATGCTGATCTTCAGGGCATTAGAAGGTCACGATGGGGTTGTACGAGACACTGATGAGGTCACCCTTGAGTATTATGTTCAGGTTTTGTAACCCTACAATGAGAAAGATGTTATAAAAATGGAAAGAGTGCAGAGAAGATTTACAAGGTGGTGACTCAAGTGACTGGGTTATAGGGGGAGATTGGACAAGCTAGGACTGACATTCCTTGGAACATTATATAAAATCATGAGGGACATAGATAGGGTGAATGCACTCTGTCTTTGTTCCATGATTAGTGAACTAGTGGGCATAGGCTTATGACAAAAAGTGAAAGTTTTAATGGGAACTTGAGAGGAAACTTCCATTACACAGAGGGTGGAATAAGTTTCCAGTGACAGTGGTTGAGAAAAGTACAATAAAAAGTTGGTTAAAAGACAGTTGGAGAAGTACATGTATAGGAATAGTATGGAAAACTTATGGGCCAAATACTGGCAAATGGCATGATCTTGGAAGGGCATCTTGATTGACATGGACCAGTTGGGTAGAATGGCTGTTTTGCTGCAATGTGACTCTACGAAAAAGTTAAGTAAAAAAGAGGAAGTGGGTGGATTCTTCACAAAGTTAGCAATGAAATGAAAGAAGGATGGTTCCAAAGAGGAAAATACCCCAATGAAGTAACCAACCTTTATAACACTGTAGAAAAGGAAATGAAAATCACAACTGAGCACATTCTTGCTATCACTGTACTTGAAACTGCCTGAACGACATGCTGCAAAATGCTACAATTCTTTAGACTGCAGCATTTTCTTTAGAATGCTTTTCTTTAGATACCACGGCATTTAAATTAAGATCAATCTGTAACAAGCCACACCATTACTAATCTACCAAACTTTCCCAAGTGATTCAAAATGACTTACTTTCCATCTGTGTCTGATGCTGCTGCATAGTGAAGTGGTGTACAACCTCTTTCATCAAGATCATTTACACTGGCTCCAGATCCCACAAGAGCAAACAAGCATTGATAGTTGCAGTTGGCAGCAGCATAATGCAGTGGTGCCCTGAAAAATATAAGGCGAGCTGAGTAAACATCCTCCAAGGAATATCATGCTCTTTGGTCTCGATAGTTCCCAAAACACTCCATGAATCAAGTCTCTCTAACTGCCTGGTCCTCTCAAGTGAGTAGTTCCTGTAGGATTTCATTGTACAGATTCTGCTAGCCATCTCGCCTCAGTATTGCACACTAGCATCAGCAGAGTATGGTAGCTGATGTAAATTCCATCATCACTTAATTACATATTAGCACCTTCACTGATAAGTGTAATAGCAATCAAGAACATTCATTTTTGCCAAGCTTCAACTGAGGATTTGTGATCTAGTGGCATGCCAGGCCATACATTTCTTAACAGAAGGATTGGTTATCCTTCACAATTACAAATTGTGAACAGAGATATATACAACTTCCTAGCTCTAAATTTTTATGAACACACACAAAATGATGGAGGAACTCGGCAGGACAGGCAGAATCTATGGAAACTAATAAATAGTCGATGCTTTGGGCCGAGACTCTTCTTCAGGACTGGAAAGGGGAAGATGCAAGGCAAGAAAAAGGTAGGGGGAGGGAGGCAGCGTAGCTCAAAGGTGATGGGCGAAGTCAGGCTGGTGGGAAAGCTGAAGAGCTGAAGAGGAAAAATCTGATTGGAGAGGAGACTGGACCATTGGAGTAAGAATAGGAGGGGGGAATCCAGGGGGAGGTGATAGGCAGGTGAGAAGAGGTAAGAGGCCAGAGTGGGTAATAGAAGGGGGGTCGGGGGAGGGATTTTTTATATAACCATAAGGAGAAATCAATATTCATGCCATCAGGTTGGAGGCTACCCATAAGGTATTGCTCCTCCATCCTGAGGGACTAACACATGACAACAGAAATGGGAATTGGAATTAAAATATTTGGCAGAATCCGTGCAGCCAGTCAATGAAGCAGTTCCCAAATTTACAAGTGTCATCAATGTGGAGGAGGCTGCATTGGAACACCGGACACAACAAACAACTCCAGCAGATTCGCAGGACAATTGTTGGCTCACCTGGCAACTGTTTGGGGCCCTGAACGGAGGTGAGGGAGGAGGTGAATGGGTAGGTTTAGCTTGCAGGGATAAGTGCCAGGAGGGAGATTAGTGGGGAGGGATGAATGAACAAGGGAATCAAGAGGGAAAGTTGAGGGAGTACAGGCGGTGGGGAGGGGGGAAGGTAAAGATATATTTGGTGGTAGGATCGCTTTGGGGATGGCAGAAGTTGCAGAGATTGATGTTTTGGATGTGGAGGTTCATGGGATGTAGGTAAGGATGTGAGGAACTCAATCACTGTTAGGGCGGCAGGAAGATGGGGTGAGCTCGGATGTCAGGGAAATGGTGGAGATGTGGGAGAGTGCAGCATTAATGGTGGAGGTAGTGAAGGTACACTCTTTGAAGCAGATGGGAATCTTTGATATCCTGGAAAGGACAGTTGCATCCTGGGAACAGCTGCAGCAAAGACAAAGGAACTAAGAAAGGGGAACTGCATTTTTATGTGAGACAGGGTAGGAAGAGGTATAGTCAAGATAGGTAGTGTATGTGAGAATAGGTAGGTTCATAAAAGATGTTGGTCGACAGCTTGTCTCTAGCAATGGAGATAGAAAAATTGAGAAAGGGGAGGGAGGTGTTAGAAATGGACCAGGTGAATTTAAGGGTAGGGTGAAAGTTAGAGGCTAAGTTGATGAAACTGATGAGCTCTGTATAGGTGCACGAAGCTGCACCAATGCAGTTGTCAATGTACCGGAAGGAGAGGTGGGGAGCATTACTGGTGAAGGCTTGGAACATGGATTGTTCTGCATAGCCTATGAACAGGCAGACATAGTTGGAGCCAAAGAAAAATTGTTGAGGGTGAGGACTAGTGAGGAGAATGGTAGTGGAGGGGAACTGGTTGGTTCTTTTATTGAGAAAGAAATGGAAAGCTTTAAGGCCTTCTTGATGGGGGATAGAAATATGTATGGACTGGACATCCATGGTGAAATTGATGCAGCCAGGGCCAGGATTGAGACTGTAACAAGTAATTGAGACTATTAGCTGTAAAATGCTTCTCAGGTTCACTCCTCAGCAACCTCCTTCTCTAACTACAATAATATCAGATGACTTCCAGACCTTAATTCTTAACACTTCCACATTGGTCATCATAAAAGCAGCTATAAAGAATGTGAGGAAGTAAACTTAATATATCAAATGTAATTAAAACTTAATAAATTAATATGAACTTAGCTTCCAAATCAGGATTCTTTCTTGAAAAACAAATTGCCTCAAGATGTATTTTCCAATTATTTTTCTCCAAATGAATAGGCCAGAATTAAAACTGCATATTTATACCATTATGTATCAGCAGAACTAAAAATGTGTGAGCAGCACAATTACAAGATACGTTTAAACAGCTCATTAGGGAAAGGGAAATAACTGGAAGAACATCTGTTGGAAGTCCTGTGGTGATGAGGACAAGTGCAAAAATGACCCAGATATCATCCTTGTCAATGCACTGCAGTAGAGGAAGGATGAAAAATGCTACGTTCAGCACATGGTATTACCAATGACGGAATAAATCTACAGTCAATACTTCTGGGTCACAGATTATTAGTTTCATGGAGAAATCTGTGCATATGTATAAATCATACCTAATTACAAGGAGCAATAATTGAGTTAGATGACAGCAAAAAATATTTCTTTAAAAAAAAGGCTTAAGCTGGAAACAACAGAAGTTTGCTGCACAAACACCAGAACCAAGTTAAATGAGGAAATTTTAAAATAGGTGTACAACCACATTCATAATAAAGAGGAAGTCAGGTACTATTATTTTCTTCCTCATTTGTGTAACATATATGTTTATGGTAAAAATGTGTACATATAAATTACAGAAATAGGATTCTCAATAAACAAGGATATGATTTAAATGCACCAAGATGGCATCTTGGCTGAAATCATGAATAACCTCATCTTTATATCAATGAAAATAACAAAGCTCAATGTGGCAGGGTGTTTATATTTTGCAATCATAAATCTGATGGAAGTGTGCCTAGCTTCCTGCTCTACTCACTTTACACTTATGACTGTGTTGCTAACACAGCTCCAATGCCTTATTCAAGTTTGCTGATGACACCACTACTGTAGGCCAAATCATACGTGGTGACAAATCAGCATATAGGAGGGAGACTGAAAATCTAGCTGAGTGGTGCCATAACAACAACCTCTTACTCAATGTCAACTAAACAAAGGCACTGATTATTTGACTTCAAGAGGAGGAAACCAGAGGCTCTCGAGCCAGTGCTCATAGCACAATCAGAGGTGGAGAGGGTCAGCAACTTTAAATTGCACTGTGTTATCATTTTGGAGGACCTGTCCTTGGCCCAGCACGCAAATAAAGTTACGAAAAAAGCATGGCAGAGTCTCTACTTCCTTAGCAGTTGCAAAGTTTTAAGTTGCAAACGTCGACAAACTTCTCTATGTGTAGTGGAGAGCATATTGACTGGCTGCCCCTGAACAGAAAGTCCAACAAAAGGTAGTGGATATAGCCCAATCTATCATGGGTAAAGCCCTCCTCACTATTGAGCACATCTACATAACCTATGGACTCACTTTTAAGGTCTCCTCATCTCAAGTTCTTGATATTTATTGTTTATTTATTTATCTTTCTTTTTGGATTTGCAGTTTATTGTCTTTTGCACTCTGGTTCAATGCCCAAGTTGGTTTACTGAGGATACTTGCTAGAAAATGAACCTCCAGGTTGTATATTATGACATACATGTACTATATATCAGAATCAGAATCAGGTTTATTATCACCGGTATGTAACGTGAAACTTGTTAACTTAGCAGTAGCTCAACGCGATACACATCTTAGACAAGACGGAAAATAAAATAAAATTGCACTTGAATCTGAGGGAGACCAATATCCTGACAGGGAGGTTGCTAAGGCTATTGGGGAGGGTTTAAAATAGAATTGCTGGGGGCAGGGAACTGAACTGAAATGATGGAGGAAGGGGCAGTTGGCTCACATATACAGAAAACGGAGACAATGCAAGAGTGAGGATAGGTAGGTGACAGAGAAGAGATGCACTCAGACTGATGGTTTGAGATGTGTCTATTTTAATGCAAGAAGCATCGTGAACAAAGCGGATGAGCTTTGAGCATGGATCAGTACTTGGAGCTATGATGTTGTGGCCATTACAGAGACATGGATAGCTCAGGGGCAGGAATGGTTACTTAGAACGCCAGACTTTAGATGTTTCAGAAAGGACAGGGAGGAAGGCAAAACAGGCGGGAGCGTGGCACTGCTGATCAGAGATAGTACCATGGCTGCAGAAAAAGAGGAAGTCATGGAGGGATTGTCTACTGAGTCTCTGTGAGTGGAAGTTAGAAACAAGAAGGAGTCAATAACACTACTGGGTGTTTTTTTATAGATCACCCAATAGTAACAGGGACATCAAGGAGCAGGTAGGGAGACAGATTCCGGAAATGTGTAATAATAGCAGGTTTGTCGCGGTGGGAGATTTTAATTTCCCAAATATTGATTGGCATTTCCCTAGAGCGAGGGGTGTAGATGGGGTGGAGTTTGTTAAGTGTGTTCAGGAAGGTTTCCTGCCACAATATGTAGACAGATAAGTCTGCAAGAGGAGAGGCTGTACTTGATCTGGTATTGGGAAATGAACCTGGTCAGGTGTCAGGTCTCTCAGTGGGAGAGCATTTTGGAGATAGTGATCACAATTCTATCTCCTTTAAGTATTGGAGAGGAATCGGAACAGGCAAGTTAGGAAAGCATTTGATTGGAGTAAGGGGAAATATGAAGCTATCAGGCAGGAAATTGGAAGCATTAATTGGGAAAAGATGTTCTCAGAGAAATGTACGGCAGAAACATGCCAAATGTTCAGGGGATATTTGTGTGGTGTTCTGCATAGATATGTTCCAATGAGACAGGGAAAAGATGGTAGGGTACAGGAACTGTGGTGAACAAAGGCTGTTGAAAATCTAGTCAAGAAGTAAAGTAAAGCTTATGAAAGGTTCAAAAAACTAGGTAATGATAGAGCCAGAAGGGGCCATGAGAAGGCCTTGGTGAGCAGGATTAAAGAAAACACCAAGGCATTCTACAAGCTTTTGAAGAGCAAGAGGATAAGACGTGAGAGAACAGGATCAATCAAGTGTGACAGCGGAAAAGTGTGTATGGAGCTGAAGGAGACAGCAGAGGCACTTAATGAATACTTTGCTTTAGTATTCACTGCAGCAAAGGATCTTGGCAATTGTAAAGGTGACTTACAGTAGATTGAAAAGCTTGAGCATATAGGCATTAAGAAAGAGGATGTGCTGGAGCTTTTAGGAAGCATCAAGTTGGATAAGTCACCGAGACCAGATGAAATGTACCTCAGGCTACTGTGGGAGGTGGGGAAGGAGATTGTTGAGACTCCAGCGATGACCTTTGCATCATCAATGGGGATGGGAGAGGTTCCAGTGGATTGGAGGGTTGCAGATGCTGTTTCCTTATTCAAGAAAGGGCATAGAGATAGCCCAGGAAATTATAGACCAGTGAGTCTTACTTCTGTGGTTAGGAAGTTGATGGAGAAGATCCTGAGAGGCAGGATTTATGAATATTTGGAGAGGAATAATATGATTAGGAATAGTCAGCATGGCTTTGTCAAAAGCAGGTCATGCCTTACAAACTTGATTGAATTTTTTGAGGATGTTATTAAATACATTTATGAAAGAAGAGCAGTAAATGTTGTGTATGTGGATTTCAGCAAAGCATTTGATAAGCTACCCCATGCAAGGCTTATTGAGAAGGTAAGGAGGCATGGGATCCAAGGGGACCTTGCTTTGTGGATCAAGAATTGGCTTGCCCACATAAAGCAAAAAATGGTTGTAGATGGGTCATATTCTGCAAGGAGGTCGATGACAGTGGTGTGCCTCAGGGATCTGTTCTGAGACCCCTTCTCTTTGTGATTTTTATAAATGACCTGGATGAAGAAGTGGAGGGATGGGTAGTAAATTTGCTGATGACACAAAGGTTGGGGGTGTTGTGGATAGTGTGGAGGGCTGTCAGAAGTTACAGCGGGACATTGATAGGATGCAAAACTGGGCTGAGAACGGGTAGTTGGAGTTCAACCCAGATGAGTGTGAGGTGGCTCATTTTGGTAGGTCAAATATGATGGCAGAATATAGTCTTAATGGTAAGAATCTTGGCAGTGTGGAGGATCAGAGGGATCTTGGTATCTGAGTCCATAGGACACGCAAAGCTGCTGTGGGATTGAGTTTAAGAGCCGGGAGGTAATGTTACTACTATATAGGACCCTGGTCAGACCCCACTTGGAATACTGTGCTCAGTTATGGTCTCCTCACTACAGGAAGGATGTGGAAGCCATAGAAAGAGTGCAGAGGAGACTCACAAGGATGTTGCTCGGATTGGGGAGCATGCCTTATGAGAATAGGTTGAGTGAACTTGGCCTTCTCTCCTTGGAGTAGTGGAGGATGAAAGGTGTCCTGATAGAGGTGTATAAGATGGTGAGAGGCATTGGTAGTGTGAATAGTCAGAGGCTTATTCCCAAGGATGAAATGGCTTACACGAGAGGGCACAGTTTTAAGTTGCTTGGAAGTAGGTACAGAGGAGATGTCAGGGGTTAAGTCGTTTTTACGTAGAGAGTGGTGAGTGCATGGAATGGGCTGCCAGCAACGGTGGAGGAGGTGGATATGATAGGGTCTTTTAAGACTCCTGGATAGGTACATGGAGCTTAGAAAAATAGAGGGTTATGGGTAACACTAGGTAATTTCTAAAGTAAGTACATGTTCAGCACAGCATTGTAGGCCGAAGCACCTGTATTCTGCTGTAGGTTGTCTATGTTTCTAAACATATTAATAATAAATAAAACAAGTAAATCAAATACAGTATACGTATATTGAAGAGATTAAAATAAAGTGCAAAAACAGAAATACTGTATATTAAAAAAGGTGAGGTAGTGTCCATGGATTCAATGTCCAGTTAGGAATCAGATGGCAGAGGGGAAGGAGCTGTTCCTGAATCGCTGAGTATGTGCCTTCAGGCTTCTGTACCTCCTACCTGATGGTAATAGTGAGAAAAGGGCATGCCCTGGGTGCTGGAGGTCCTTAATAATGGACGCTGCCTTCTGAGACAACGCTCTCTGAAGATGTCCTGGGTACTTTGTATGCTATTACTGAAGATGGAGCTGACTAGATTCTTTGCAGCTTCTTTTGGTACTATGTTGTAGCAACACCACCACCCCCCCACCACACCAGACACAAAGCAGCCTGTCAGAATGCTCTCTACGGTACAACTATAGAAGTTTTTGAGTGTATTTGCTGACATGCCAAATCTCTTCAAATTCCAGAAAAAGTATAGCCACTATCTTGCCTTCTTTATAACTACATCGATATGTTGGGACCAGGTTAGATTCTCAGAGATCTTGACACCCAGGAACTTAAAACTGCTCACTCTCTCCACTTCTGATCCCTCTATCGTATGTAACCCCCTGGGTCGCCTCAGGCTGGCTCAGCTCGTTTCGTCTAGGGGAGCAGCCTTCGGCCCCGCCAAACTGGGTAATCAGCTGGTGTGGATGCTTTGTGATGTCCCCGCCTCGCCCACAAACAGACAGTACACCATATGCGATTAAATGAGTACAATTTATAAAGGTTACTATAACTAAGTGATTAATAACGATACAGTATATATGAAGAGAAAATTAAAGAAAAGGCGCCAAACTTATCAAAGTCCAAACCACTTCGTGCACAACCATTGGAGCTCAATTACTGAAGTCTTCTGGCCACCATTCGATCCCCTCCAAACTCCTTGACTCGCAGCTCAGGACCCTCCGAGTGGTCAACCAAGCACATCTAGCTTCATCCCCCCCTCCATCCTCGGAGAATCTCCTGGCCTCGGACCCCCCTTTGGGGTCCGATCCTCGCCCAGCTTAGAGCATTGCGTCCTCTCTCTCGACCCCCTCGCGCCGATCTGCCCAAAAGCCCGTCAACAAAAGCTTACAGACTCAGAAGAAAGAACATTAATCCCCATTTGGTTTACAAAGAAATACCATTCTCGTTATCAGTAAATTAGCATTCCTGCTAGTTAACAAAAAGAAGAAACCCTCTTTACACTCTCCCTCCACCAAATAAAAGTCATGTCCTCATGACTACTAAATAACTCGCCACCTTTCCTGCCAACACACCGTAACCCAAGCACAAACAGTGACATCTCCTCCCCACACAGTAACCCTCACGCCCTGTTTTTTCAGGCGCTACTTAGGCCAACTATCTGGGAGTTCCCTAACCCTTCTGAGACCTCCGTACCCCCTCACCTAAACCCTTCAGGCTCGGACACAACTGGGGATACCTTGGGCCCACTACCAACTCCTCTCTCAACCTCTCACTCATGCCCCACACTGCACACAGCTAACCCTCCCCACTACACCTGACTCAATGGGAGAAGGGCCAAAGGTCTCTTCCTCAATCGAGGGAAAGTCAGCAAAAGGCAGCATGTACCACACATCCAGCACATCATCCATCGAATCTGTATTCTTCCTCATTCCTGTGATCGGTAGCTGCTGTTTGATCTTCTCCAAACGGAAACACGTGGCCTGCACTGCTCCCGCAGTCTCTTCAGCCTCCTGTTCAGTATTCACTGCACTTCTCTCCAGCTTTTTCTTCCTCATGACTTCTTCCAGATCAACTTTCAGGTTTTGCACTTCATTTGAACTGTCGATGGTCACCTTCAGGTTCCCTTCAAGCCTCCGCTTCTCTCTTCTGAGATTTGTCTGTAATTTCTTCACCTCCGCAAACTCCCCTCTCCGGGTTCTCAGTTTGCTATTACCCTCAGTCAGACAACTTTCTTCATTCTCTCCAACTTGTAAGTCTTCCGAAGGGTTCCAGATCACTTTCTCCAGTCTCTCCGTCTTCATTTCAAACTTGGTTCCGTAGAGACAGTCACTCACGAGTTGCGACCTTCGCCAGCCCTGGCACGTATCCCGAAAACACTTTAACTCGGTAGTTCTCAGCTGCTCCTGCAACGACCTCACTTCATATTCTCCTGAGGCAAATCCAAATACCAAGAGATCATCCACATACACCAAAACTCCAAACGCCTCCATATCCCCTATGGTCTTCCACCTGCCCCGCAGGAAGGTTGCAAGGGCTCCAGATATGCCCTGTGGCATCTTTTCGGACCCGAAGACTCCTAGGGAATTTATAACGGCCGTCTTGTCCTTGTTGGCCCCACTCATCGGGATCTGGCAACATCCACTCCTCAGATCGAGCACCTTAAACCACATCGCACCATTCAGACAGGCCATCGCCTCTCCGGCCCTCAGGGCCATATTCTGGTCACTGACAGTGTGCCTCTTCAACGCAATACAATCCACACACACGCTGCCTACGTCTTCCACGGCTTCAGGGGCCAGTCGCCGCAACCTCTCTCTCTCCGAGCTGTCTTCAGCAGTCAACCCCTCTCTCGTGGTATTTCGCAGCGCACCAGCAGGATATTGGTTCTCGCTAGAACAGAAACGCTGCCCGTCTCAACAGGGTCCGGACACATCAGCATTAACGATTCCTGAACCTCAGTCTCCTCCACATTTGCCTCCAGGAACTCCATTTTCACTGACCAACAACCGTCGTCTGGATAATCACCGGCACTGGTACCCCGAATCTCCAGTGTTCTCAATGTTGTCAAGGGTAAATGCTTCCAATAACGGTTATGAAACAAACTGTACAGCAACTTAACCGGCGCCCCGGTGCCTAGGATGGCTTTAACTTGACTTCCATCCATCCGTAACAACACCTGTGCGCTTGGCCCCTCTAAGCCTTCAGGAATAGAGTCTGTTCCTTTCGGGAGTTCCTTGGTACATTGCTGGGAACGTGCTCCCCCAGAGACCCCAAGCCGTTCCCCCACTGGGCCTCCTCTAAGTTTCCCGACACCTCTTGAATCAACGGAACAACTGATCCCCTTGACAGATCCCCTTGGCACCACAAGCAATTTATCTGCCCCCCAGGCAAAAAGGGATACCCTAAAAACTTCCCACCAATCTCCTGCCACGGGTATGATAAGCCCCCCAGCTGCGGTATTTGACTTCCAGTCGAACCACACGCATTTTCCCACACTTTCCCAGAACTGGCAGCGGTCACTTCGAGGTAATTGCGCCTGACAGTTCTAACAAAGTCACCAGCCCACCTACTCAAACTTTCAACCCGTCCCTGTCGCTTTTCCTCAGCCAAGTACTGCCACTCACCCAACAACTGAGAGGTCCGCTCCGCCCACGCTTCCGCCCCTTTAGGGCTGGACATTATTCCAATAACTGGGCGGAGCTCACCACTGCTGAAACATCCCAACTTGTCACTTCTCAATCTCCAAACAGTACGGACAACCCATGGTCCCACCACCATTTCGTCAGCACTAGTCGGAACTCGAATGACCTCCAGGCTAGCAACAGCAGCCACCCCACCCAACACACACGCAGCGATAACCAGCAATCGCACACCCACAAAGGCACACCAGCTCTTCGCCGCAGACACAATTTAAATAGGGTGATCACACAGCCTCCACAGAAATCAATCCCGGACGAGCACCCCACAATGTAACCCCCTGGGTCGCCTCAGGCTGGCTCAGCTCGTTTCATCTAGGGGAGCAGCCTTTGGCCCCGCCAAACTGGGTAATCAGCTGGTGTGGATGCTGTGTGATGTCCCCGCCTCGCCCACAAACAGACAGTACACCATATGCGATTAAATGAGTACAATTTATAAAGGTTACTATAACTAAGTGATTAATAACGATACAGTATATATGAAGAGAAAATTAAAGAAAAGGCGCCAAACTTATCAAAGTCCAAACCACTTCGTGCACAACCGTTGGAGCTCAATTACTGAAGTCTTCTGGCCACCATTCGATCTCCTCCGAACTCCTCGACTCGCAGCTCAGGACCCTCCGAACTCCTCGACTCGCAGCTCAGGACCCTCCGAACTCCTCGACTCGCAGCTCAGGACCCTCCGAACACCTCGACTCTCCAAACAGCTCAGGACCCTCCGAGTGGTCAACCAGGCACATCTAACTTCATCCCCCCCTCCGTCCTCGGAGAATCTCCCGGCCTCGGACCCCCCTTTGGGGTCCGATCCTCGCCCAGTTTAGAGCATTGCGTCCTCTCTCTCGACCCCCTCGCGCCGATCTGCCCAAAAGCCCGTCAACAAAAGCTTACAGACTCAGAAGAAAGAACATTAATCCCCATTTGGTTTACAAAGGAATACCATTCTCGTTATCAGTAAATTAGCATTCCTGCTAGTTAACAAAAAGAAGAAACCCTCTACACGTATGTGTTCCTTCATCTTACCCTTCCTCAAGTCCACAATCAGCTCTTTTGTCTTAATGATGTTGAATGCCAGGTTGTTCCTGTGGCACCACTCCACTAGCTGGCATATCTCACTTGTGTGTACAGCCTCTTGTCACCACCTGTGATTCTACCAACAATGGTTGTATCATCAGCAAATTTATAGCTGATATTTGAGCTATGTCTTGTGTATATGGTGAGTAGAGCAGTGGGCCCTAGAACAATACCTGAGGTATGCCGGTGTTATTCGTCAGCGAGGAGGATATGTCATCACCAATCCACACAGACTGTGGTCTTCCAGTTAGGAAGCTGAGGATCCAATTGCAGAGGGAGGTACAGAGGCCCAGGTTCTGCAACTTCTCAAACAGGGTTGTGGGAATGATGGTGTAAATAGTGAGCTATAGTCAATGAACAGCATCCTGACGTAGGTGCTTGTGAGGAGAGCCGTGTGGAGAGCCACTGAGATTGCAACACTGTGTTCATTAAGACTGAGAATGCTTACATTTACTTACTCAATGAATTATTCAAGAAATGCTTCTGTTCTTACCTGCCAAATTTATCTTTTTTGTTGAAATCAGCTCCACTATTTAGCAACAAATTTAAGCATTCAAGGTTTCTATAAAAAAGAAAATACATAACAAAGCTATAAAGTACAAATTGAAACTGAAAGTCAAAGATACTGACAGCATTTTGTCAACTCTGATAATATAACTATACAACTGCAACTGCGTGTAGAAAGAAAAATAACATCAGTGGTTTTTGAGAAACCACTGGCATTGTAACACTTAAACTTAGTATGTTACTCTGTCATCCAGGTGCTATAAAATGAAATACAAATTCTTTAAAATAACTTGGGAGGTACAGTCTGAGCTAAAAATTGGCACCTTAAATTGATGTTGGTCAAGTATGATACCTTCAATACTTCGATTAACAAAAAAAGGACCATTTCCAAACAGAAATAGCACAGATGATATACAACTACTCTAGAATTGTATACTCTGGCCTCGAGGACACTAGAGCCATGACACCAGCTATAACAAGGCTATAAAATAATTCCAAAAGTTATTATTAGAGTTTACTCACAGGAAACATGGATTGTAAATCACAGTATGACGGCAAAGACTAAGTTAAATCTGTATTGGTTAGCACACAGTAAGCAGCATTGGGTTCCACACAATAGTAAGAATGACCGAAATTCCAGTGAGCTTTTACAGCAGTATCAATACAAAGCTGTCCATTTTGATGGGCATAGTGATTGATCTGATGAAAAAATGGAGGGTAAACTCCTATGGAAATTGTTTTAGTCAATTAATCTCTTCCTAACTTGTAATCTTTATTAGTTGAATGACTAAGAATGCACAAATTACACAATTAAATACATGATATGTAGAATAATGCAGGAGCAATCTCACTAATGAAGGTCCAACATGGAGTTTATATGCAGGCTAAACATCATAGTGCGGTGAAGCAGCTGAAGTACAGATGATTAAACTAGAGATATAAATACAAATCAATGGAAGATGTGTAATTCAAATTCAGATTAACGAACTGCAACTTAAGCAAAATAGTTATTTAATTAATTCATGCCCTTCAGTGGAAGGGAGCTGCCATCTTTAATCTATCTAGATTCTTCTTGACTGCAGAACTTAAGTGTTGCAATGGCCTTGTGCAATGTGTCGTTAAGTGCTCAAGAACACAACATGCTGCCTCGGCTGGGGCTCGAACTCACGACCTTCAGATTGCTAGACTGACACCTTAACCACTTGGCCACGTGCCACTTCCTTCCACAAGGTTAGAAATGTCTCAGCAACCGCGGTTGCTGCTTCACAGCTCCTGTGAAGCATGCACATTTCCCTCTGATCCCCCTTTAGCTGTTCAGTTACTTACCACACATTAAAAATCTGAATAGGTTAATTGGTGCCTCTAGATTGCACTCAGTGTGGATGGATGACAGAACTAGAGTTGCTCAAGCTGTAGTTGACAAGGATGCAAGAGTAAAAAAAAATGGGAAGGGTTTGAATGAGTACTTCTCTTTCAGTGCATATATGATCGACCAACCAGCCTGCTTCATTGCCCTTCCCCTGTCCTTCCCCCTTCTCTCTCTCAGTGCACAAGAGAGTGGACCCATATCAGAAACAGGTTTATCATCTCTCACATATGTCATGACTTTTTTCCTTCCAGCAGAACAGGCAATACATAAAATTATGGATAGTGTGGAGGGCTGTCAGAGATTGCAGCAGGACATTGACAGAATGCAAAACTGGGCTGAGAAGTGGCAGATGGAGTTCAACCCAGATGTGTGGTTCATTTTGGTAGGTCAAATATGATGGCAGAATATAGTATTAATGGTAAGACTCCTGGCAGTGTGGGGGATCAGAAGGATCTTGAGGTCAGAGTTCATAGGATGCTCAAAGCAGCTGCGCAGGTTGACTCTCTAGTTAAGAAGGCATACGGTATATTCGGATTGAGTTTGAGAGCCGAGAGGTAATGTTGCAGCTATATAGGACCCTGGTCAGATCTCACTTGGAGAACTGTGCTCAGTTCTGGTCACCTCACTACAGGAAGGTCGTGGAAACCATAGAAAGGGTGCAGAAGAAATTTACAAGGATGTTGCCTGGTTTGGGGCACATACCTTATGCGAATAGGTTGAGTGAACTCGGCCTTTTCTTCTTGGAGCGATGGGAGGATGAGAGGTGACTTGATAGAGGTGTTGGAGATGATGAGAGGCATTGATCGTGTGGATAGTCAGAGGCTTTTTCCCGGGGTGAAATGGTTGCCACAAGAGGACACAGATTTAAGGAGCTGGGGAGTAGGTACAGAAGAGATGTCAGGGTAAGTTTTTTTTATGCAGAGAGTGGTGAGTGGGTGGAATGGGCTGCTGGCAACGGTGGTGGAGGCGGATACGACAGGGTCTTTAAAGAGACATTTGGATAGGCACATGGAGCTTAGAAAAATAGAGGGCTATGGGTAAGCTTAGTAATTTCTAAGGTAGGGACATGTTCGGCACAACTTTGTGGGCCGAAGGGCCTGTATTGTGCCATATGTTTTTCTATGTTTTCTACTACCAGTACTGTGCAAAAGTCTTAGTACCTTTACTATATACACGAGCCCAAGATTTTTCAACAGTACTATATATGACTAAAATATAGATATCTGTTTTGCTAAAAACTCTCAGGAATGCACGCCGGTATGCAGTCAAAACTTAGAAAACATTCAGGCATAGACTGATTATGGGAATAGAATAAAACTGTGAGATTCTCTGAATTTCACCTTAATTCAACAATATTGCCTTGACTGAGTCCTCCATTATTACCCTTCCAGTCACTATTAATAGAAACTCAGTTGGTCCAGCACATAATTAATGGTGCTGTATGTGCAGGCTGGAGGCAGGGTATCCTGTGGAGAGCAACTCATCTACTAACGAAACACTTCCACTGCAACACACAAGATGCTACAGAAACTCAGCAGTTCAGGTAGCATCTGAAGAAAAATTCACAGTTGACATTTTGAGTTGAAACTTTTCATCTGAGTTTCATTTCCGCTATCTACATGTATAAGCCAGGATTGTGATGGTATGAGTGTAACACTCAAGCAGATTTGTACCATCTATGACAAAACCTTCTACCTGGCTAGTGCCCACCCACCATCCTAAATTATATCCTGCACCTGTAGTGCACAGTAACTGCACTACAGTTACTTCCCTTCGGACACTCACGCATTCCCTCCAAAACCTGCAACATCCATCACCAAAGACAAGGGGAAAAAGTGCATGGGAATACTACTACAGATATGTTTCCTTCCTGACTTGGAAAAACATCACTATTCTGGGCCTAATTCTCTGGAACATCCTAACCCACCAACATTTCAGAAGTACCTTGCCAAGAAAGCTTGTAGCCATTCAAAGTGGTGGCTCTCCACCACCTTCTCAACAGCAGTTAGGTGTTCACAGTAAATGCTGGCCTCACCAGTGTCAGCAAACTCCAAATTAATAAATAAAACAAACAGAAAAGACAGCAGATGTAAATGATCCCATGAGCAATGATAAGATTCCTGCAGTCCTTACAAATTCTATTACATATGACGATGGACAACTTGGTTACAGGAAATGGCGGTTTCATGAATATTGGATTCCTCAAAGATGGAAGACTCAGGCACATGTGCGAGGTACAAGATTGAAGCATTTAAAATCAGGAGTACTGAGTAGATAATCTACTTTGGCTTCATCCCAAAATACAAAGTAGCTTTCTGCCAAATTGATTGACAATTTGACTTCACTGCAAAACCCATGGTCTCAACAAGATAAAAAGTGTGTTGCAAGAAACTCAATAGGGTCAATAGCAATGTAAAAAAATGACATAGAGCCACCAGAACAGCACTTTTAAGGCAAAAGAAAGAGAGCACATGGTCTTAAGGAGACAAATCCAGTTCTTGTGGCTAAGCCAATTTAAAATATAACCACCAAAGGGGAAGCAATTAAGAGTCCAGGAAGCTGGAACTGGAATAACCTAGAGAACTAGAAAGCTCAGAGCTGGAAGAAGTTACAAAACTTGATGGTCAATGAAATAGTGCAAGATGTGGGAAGCAAGAAATAGGTAAGTACATTCATGAGAAGAAGATTTAAGGACTGCTGGAGAACAATGAATTAATCAAGTTTAGAGGAAATATTGACATGATAGAATGTTTCAACTGCAATCAGCTGAATTAAAAGCAGAGGAAAAGGTGGTTGATTTTAAAAATTGAAATAGGCCAACTGTACACGAGAACTGATCTTTATTTTATGACAAACACAACATCCAGATCTCAGACTATGTGACCCAGCTTTAGACACATTTCTAGGATGGCCATGGAGCTAAGGTTCTGACAAAACTGAAAGCAATCACTTGCATTGTCCTGATAGTCAGCTGCAGAGAATTTCTACTCATTCAGATTAGATATTACGTGATGATCGTGAGATGTAGTGGTTCAGGGAAGGAGCTGAAATGTCATTATCCAGTCCTATCTCCAAATCCTTTGGCACCAATAATATTCAGAAATTATCAATCCAGGAATATAAAACACTGAATGTAAATCAATGACTGAACCTCCACAGCCTCCAAAGGTAGAGAATTCCAAAGATTCAATACCATCTGAGTAATAGCATTTCTCAATTTATTCCTAATATCTGATTTCTAGCATTTTCAGTTTTTACTTCAGACGTAGAGCTTCTGCAAACACTTGATTTTCATTTAAGCCTTGACTTCATATTCCTTAGCTCAGGAAACATTCCCCTTGCATTTTCCTTAACAGTTAATTTTCTCATGTGTCAGACGTGCCAATACCAGAAATTAACCAGGTGATCCTGCACTACATCCCCTGTACAGCAAGAATATCCTTTTCTAGGCAAGGCCAAAACTGTACACGACATTCCAAGCAATGCACTCAAAATGCTGGAGGAACCCAGCAGGCCAGGCAGTATCTTAAATGCCTGCTGAGTTCCTCCAGCATTTTGTGTGTGTGTTGCTTGGATTTCCAGCATCTGCAGATATTCTCTTGTGTTTGATGACGTTCTGGGCATAGTCTTATCAAGGTACCATATAAGTTATAGAACACATCCTTTTTTTTATTGTGACAAGCAACTAGAACAATCCAGTAATTCCTTGCTTTCTCTATCTTTCCTTTTTTAAATTGTAGGGATGCATTTGCTTCCTTCATTCTACACGAAGTATTTCAAAATCTGTATGTGTTCAAGGTGGGTGACATATACAGGGAAATTATGCAAGACTCATGGGGTTAGGGTTAGTAATTGTGGGCATGTTATGCTGGCACCAGATGCATGGTGACACTTGCAGCTTTCCCCAGCACATCCTCAACACAAACAACCCTTTTCAGTGTATGTTTCGATGAACGTGGGACAAATAAAGTTAATCTTATCCCTTTAAAAAGTTATCTTAACAAACTTCAACTGTGTTCATCAGGATGGTTCTACAGATACTGATCAAGACTGAAAGAACTAGAAGTCCAATTGGCTGAGTGAAGGTGGGATCTCCAGGCCTTGGTACTGATTATTAATACTAGGCAATTGAAGCTGCTAGTACTAATACAATTCTCACGGGATTTTTGTTATTTCTTACGATGGAAAGACTGAGGTCACATGTGTATGCCACTTACGAGGTAGGTGGTGTTTGGTCACACAGAAGATCAAGACTGGCATCAAGTAGTGGTGTTGACTGACTTGTGTGTTGCATAATTTCTTTGTACATGTCACCTATGTTCCACTTTGCACTCTCTAAAAGTCACTACTCCCGGATAAGCCCGGGAATGGTATATCCACAACGAAGGAATCAACAATTTCAATCTGGTATAATTTCCTATTGAGCGCATGACAAATGTAACACAGTAATTTTCTTCCAGCTAAAATCAACTGGGCACCACAGGCCAGAAATCAAGGAGGAATAACCTGGGACATTCTTGTTTTATTCAACAACATGCTAACTTCTTGGAGATTATTCTAAACATTTGAAAACACGAGACAGACAGACATACTTTATTGATCATGAGGAAAATTGGGTTTCGTTACAGTTGCACCAACCAAGAATAGTGTAGAAATATAACAATATAAAACCATAAATAATTAAATAATATTAAGTAAATAATGCCAAGTGGAATTAGTCCAGGACCAACCTATTGGCTCAGGGTGCCTGACACTCCGAGGGAGGGGTTGTAAAGCTTGATGGCCACAGACAGGAATGACTTCCTATGATGCTCAGTGTTGCATCTCAGTGGAATGAGTCTCTGGCTGAATGTACTCCTATGCCTAACCAGTACATTATGGAGTGGATGGGAGACATCGTCCAAGATGGCATGCAACTTGGACAGCATCCTCTTTTCAGACACCACCGTCAGAGAATCCAGTTCCACCCCCACATCACTGGCGTTAGGAGTGAGTTTGTTGATTCTGTTGGTGTCTGCAACCCTCAGCCTGCTGCGCCAGCACACAACAGCAAACATAATAGTACTGGCCACCACAGACTCGTAGAACATCCTCAGCATCGTCCGGCAGATGTTAAAGGACCTCAGTCTCCTCAGGAAATAGAGATGGCTCTGAACCTTCTTGTAGACATCCTCAGTGATTTTTGGCCAGTCCAGTTTATTGTCAATTCGTATCCCCAGGTATTTGTAATCCTCCACCATGTCCACACTGACCCCTTGGATGGAAACAGGGGTCACCGGTGCCTTAGCCCTCCTCAGGTCCACCACCAGCTCCTTAGTCCTTTTCACATTAAGCTGCAAATGATTCTGCTCGCACCACGTGACAAAGTTTCCCACCGTAGACCTGTACTCAGCCTCCCTTGCTGATGCATCCAACTATGGCAGAGTCATCAGAAAACTTCTGAAGATGGCAAGACTCTGTGCAGTAGTTGAAGTCTGAGGTGTAGATGGTGAAGAGAAAGGAAGACAGGACAGTCCCCTGTGGAGCCCTAGTGCTGTTTACCACTCTGTCTGACACACAGTGTTGCAAGCGCAGAATTCATGAGAACTTTGTAAAGTCTAACAGCCACAGAATGTTAATCTGTCCATAATAAATATCCATAATAAATCAAATGAACAAATTCTGATGTTTAATCACACGTTTAATAAGGACATTTTATGCATATGTGAGGTCCTATTAGAAGAATTAGTATTAACAAAATGGAAGCAAGACTCTAAGATTAAATAA
Organism: Hypanus sabinus; assembly: GCF_030144855.1. Lineage (NCBI taxonomy): Eukaryota > Metazoa > Chordata > Chondrichthyes > Myliobatiformes > Dasyatidae > Hypanus > Hypanus sabinus. Next base: position 68,759,400 of record NC_082711.1, on the reverse strand, counting down.
AATAATACCAAAATACAAACTTTCCTAAAAGGGTCCCAAACAACATCATGTTTAATCGCAGTGATTTCACATTAGTAATCAATCCAGCTTCCGCACAACAAATGTGATTTGCATGTCATTGACGAGATAATAACTGCAGCTCCAAAAGACGCAGGGATACAATTAGTGCTGCTCTATGGCTCAGCGCTACTTGCTAAAAAAAAGCACAAGGTCATTACTCACCCTCCAGCAGCAGCAGCATGAAGGCAGGTCCTGCCAAATTCATCTGGTGTGTCTATATCAAAGCCTGCAAAGTAAATTAGCTCTTTGAAATTCTATAGCAATATTCACCTTTCCAAACAAATTACCAGCAAAAATTTTAACGTTGAATTGCTATCAATTTCTCTTTTAAATCAATACATTAATAATATAAGAAATGAAAAACACTTGTTTATTTTGTATAAAATTTAGAAGATAAAATAGTAATTTTGTATAATTTATGTTCAAAATAATCAACTGATAATCCCATCCATACTGGTAATCCAATGATCACCTGACATGCAGTTGTGAAAGAGAATAAAAATGAAGAGCAATTTTGAATGGATGGTCAAAGGTAGTAGTTTTAATTTGGGAGTGGAGCTAAAATTGATATGATTGGGGTCTAAACTTGAAACTGCAACCAAGAAAAAAAGTTTATTGCAAATACCTGAGGACAAAAGTTTGCGACAGCAATCAGAAAAACCACTTAAGGCGGCTAAATGAAGAGGAAACATTCCATGGATACCTCGACTGGAGTGGAAGAAACAGAAATTGAAATCATTAGATTATTAAGGGCATAAACATTTCCTTTTCTCAATTAAATTCTTTCACAATCAATTGTGAAGCAGTGTTACTTCCAAATATTAAAGGCTGTCATTAAAATCAAATCTATTATTAATTGGTTTGTAGTTCTTGTTTACAGATCTTCACTCTGCTCCATTAGTGATCCCCAGCCCCAGATAACAGGAAATTTATCAGTTGCTTTGCAAGCCATTGTGAGTCGCTCTAAATATTTCTTCATCTTAAGTAATATAGGTTTACAAAAGTAAAAATCGTTAATTAATAAATTAATTTATCCAAAATGGTGGCATGATACAGCTTACAGCAGCCACTCCGGAGCTGATTATCTGTTATTTGTGAAGCGGGGTGCTGTGCACAATCATAATCGGATGAAAAATGGACGTGGGAGCACAGAGGAACATCTGGAAATCTCCAGGAAGACCTTCTTCTTTGCTGCTGCCGCTGGGAAGAACAGGCCCCCAGTACTCAGGGTCGCGCTGCCTATGGCCGTTGGTGTCTTAATACGCTCGGCAGAGGATGGTGCTCGGAGAAGCTGTGCCAGAGGAGATGGTCGGAGGCTCTGGGGTTCGACGGACTCGGAGTCAGCTGCGGTCAGAGCGCTTTCACTGTGTGCTGTGTCTGCGAGGCTGGGTCCGACGGAGCCATGGAAGTCCATAGCGGGGGTATTTCCTTCTGCCGCCTGCATGGGATGACGAGTCTATCGGGACCCTGAGGATTTGTGGAAACTGTGTGGTGGTTTCTTTTGAACTTACAGTCTTTTAACATCTTTGGACTATTTTTACTGTGCCCATGGTCTGTTTTTTTTATCAATTATGCTATTGTTTGCACTGTTGTAACTATGTGGTTTTGTGCAGGTCTTGTAGCTTTAGTTTTTGGTCTTGTTTTGTCTGGTGGGATTGGAGCTCCTTTCCGGGGAACGCGCTAAGATGGTAGCGCGATATTAATACGCAGCAGCCTCTCTGGACTCTGGATTGGGGATTGCCAAACGTTATGTGGATTTTCTGGTGTAGTCTGTTTTATCATGTGCTTTTGCGATATCATTCTGGAGGAATGTTGTCTCATTTTTTAACTGCATTGTATTTGTGGTTCCCAGATAGCAATAAACTGAATCTGACCTTGCTGGCATGGTAATTTAGTGATTATCCAAACACAAGTTCAATTCCTGCTGCTGTTTGTAAGGAGTTAGTGTGTTCTCCATATGACAGTTTAGGTTTCCTCCAGGTGCCCTGGTTTCTTCCCACATTTGAAAGACATATAAGTTAGGATTAATAAGTTGTAAACTTTTATGTTGGTGTTGGAAGCATGGCAATACTTGCAGGCTGTCCCTAACACATATTCAGACTGTGATGGCCATTGACACAAATGACACATTTTAGGGTATGTTTTGATGTACATGTGATAAATAAAACTAATTTTTATCTTTAAATTTAACACATTTAAAGCATAACACACACATACAATTGCTAATATGAATAGATAAGATTAGCTTTATTTGTCACACATACATCAGAGCATATAGTGAAGTCCATTGTGTGCACCAATGACCAACAGAGTCCAGGGATGAACTGGGGGCAGTGCACAAGCGTTGCCATACTCCTGGCATAAACATAGCATGTCCACATCTTACTAATCCTAACTCATATGTCTTCTTGGGGTGTGGAAAGAAACTGGAGCATTTGGAGGAAACCCACACGTCATGGGGAAAAAGTACAAACTCCTTACAAAAATTGGTAGAACCCCACTCTTCCAATCTAACATGCCCCTCTACATTTCTACACAATGGACACAGCAAGTAGAATAGGCAGAAGAATGGCAAAAAATAAGGCATTTACCTAGATAACAAAAAAACCTATTTAGAAAATAGTATAATCTAGCTCGTGACTCAAAAGACAGATTCAGACAATGAGGTTAATACCATAGTGCAGTTGATGGCAGTGGCTTGGAAGACCACCATATTCACAAACTTATTAGTTAAAAATAGAATACAAATTCTTGGAAACAGAGCATATTAGAAGCAGCAGTTACCCTGTTTCTGGAATACAATATGCAAAACTAGTTGATAAGCTATTGAGAAGACATTGAAGAACTGGGAAAATTAAGAAAAGGGATGCACCATGGAGAGCACTCTAACTGGTGGGGCCGCCGCTCAGGATTGGAAAAAGCCGCAAACAGTTGTAAACACAGCCAGCTCCACTGTGAGCACTAGCCTTCCCAGCACTGAGGATACCTTCAAAAGGTAATACCTCAAAAAGGTGGCATCCATCATTAAGAACCCTCATCACCAAGGACATGCCCTCTTCTTATTGCTACCATCAAGGAGGTGGTACTGCAGCCTGAAGACACATACTCAATGGTTCAGGAAATGCTTCTTCCCCTCTGTCATCAGATTTCTGAGTGGGCAATAAACCCATATACACTACCTCACTACATTTTTTTTCTTCTTTTGCTTTCTTTTTGCACTAGCTAGTTAACTTTTTATATAAATTTCTTAACGTAATTTATAGTTTTATTATGCATTGCAATGTACTGCTGCCACAAATTTCACCAGAATGTGTGTATGCTGCAATCTATTATGTTAATACATACTTAAATTGTCACTGTTAAGATTAATTATTTCTGTACACCATTTTTAAAATTTATATATTTCAGGAGAAGAATAAATTCATACAAAATATCTTTCATCATTATTCAGAATAAGTTGTTTTAATAGAAAATACATCTTGATACTGAATTTTCTCTCAATATTTTTGACGCAATGTGGAGTCCTGATTGTATGGGAACAAGACACTTCTGAACTATAGTTAAATAACGATCCTTCAGAAGCGCAGGTGTGGATGGCAGAACCTGATAACACATAAGGGGCTACAACTCCATCGGGCAGAATGAAGTACAGCAAGAAAGGCCAACAGCAACCTTGCACAGCTTTGGCAGATCAGATAAGAGGGACCCAAAGCCAGGTAGAAAATCACAGAGCTGAAGGTCCCAACATTGCTTGAGGTGCTTTTTGGTAGGGGAGGAAGGCCCATCAATGGAGGGCAACCCTTCTGTGTGTGAACACACAAACACAGCTGACATCTCCCCATCTGTGGAGTCACGCTGCAAAGCTAAGAGGAAGAAACCAGGAAGCAGGAACAAGATCAAGCGACCAAAAGCAAACAAAATGGCCGAGTGGTAGAGGCCAGATCCTAGAACAAGGGCTAAGCAGCCAAGTGGAAGACAGGCTTAACTCATACAGAGACTTCCTCTAGAGGTAGATTTGGTGAAGTTGATGTCAAGTGAGCCACTGCTCTAAGAAAAAAGGGAAGGGAGGAGGACATACAGCAGCTAGTACGAAGGCAGCACCAGCTGCAGAAACACTGGAAGAAGGCAATGTAGGAAGAGAAGGTGGGCTAGAAGCTGTTGTGGAATGAAGTGAAGCAGAAACTGACCAGACTGCAAAGGAAAGAGCGCATTTGTAAGTGCGGAGTAAAAAGGAGAGATAGAGTGTGGAACAGCCTGGAAAAACCAACACATCCCATCAGAGTGGCAAAGAGCTGTGGCAGTGTTCAGCCCCAAAGAGCAGAACTGCAGTTCCATCAACCAGTTCAGGAGCATTGCATTGCTGAACGCCAAGGGAAAAATCTTCTTCACGCGACTAAGAAGATGACCAGCTACTTCATGGGCAATAGGTACAATGACAACAGCTGCCAGAAGGCAGGAGTACCAGGCTTCCTAAATGTGTGCAGCACACATCATTGATATGGGATCAGATTCAATGAGCCAAATGTGAGAAAGGTTACCTACATGTTTTGTGGCTGGATCTTGCGAATGCCTATGGATCTATACCTCACTAGCTCAGCAACTTTGTGATGGAGTTTGTTTACATTCCTGATTAGAGGCCTAGTTTCTGATTACAGGCAGTCCCCGGGTTACGTACTAGTTCCATTCCAGAGTCCGTCTTTAAGTCGGATTTGTAGGTAAGTCGGAACAAGTACATCCGGTATTATTTAGCATCAGATAGTCAAATGTTTGTCTTAGTATATAGTATATATTTTACCTTTAACACTTAAGAAACGTATGTATTCCAATAATTAAACCACTGCGTTCCTTAGTAATAATCGCAGCTTTCATCGGGGCAGTGCCTTTCACATGCTGCATTATTCTCACTTTATCTGTTATCTTTTAAAATTGTTCCAATCGTTGACCGACTGTAGCCTAATGCTTTTCCATTGACCGATGGCATTTCACCTCTTTCCAAACGCTTTATTATTTCCATTTTATTTTCAATTGCGATCGCTTCCCGTCAATGGAACAGAAACACTGCGGGTGGCGGGTCCCGAGCTCCTCCGGCTCCCGAGGTCCGCTGGGCCCTAAGGAGCACCACACTGAGACAGGCTAAATGGGACAAGTGGGGGCTGTGCTGGGTTTGGGTATTTGATCTTCCACAATATTCCGTGTGGGAATTTAAACTGGAGGTGGCAGCGTTTTTTTTTACGAGGTCGAGCTGCAAACTTGACATCAACCTGGCATGGATGCTAAGGGAGTCACTGGATTGACATCAACCCGGAACGGGAGCGGTCTGTCACTGGGTTGAACTCGTAAACCGTTCTCGAGCCTGGCACTGATCTCACTGCGCCACCAGCCGAATGGGACTGGGTGGGGGGCGGGGTCAGGGTGAATCTTACTAAGAAAAATTTAAGCCAAATACAAAGTTAAACACTCACACTGTGTCAATGGCAACAACTTAAAATGGTGGACAGCATCACGATCCAACTTAAAATGACTGATGGCGTTACGATCTGACTTAAAACGGTGGGCAGCATTCTCCTTCCTCGGTTCGTAAGTACGAGTTGTCCGTAAGTCGAACGTTCGTAACTCGGAGACTACCTGTACTTCAATGACCTCCTGACGGGATTCTCTTTTAGACCTTACAGTCGGGTGGTAGCAGCTCAAAACAGACATCACAAAGGGGTGTTCCATCTCTCCCACCCTGTTTGGGGCAGTCTTCGAGATCATCCTTATTGGTGCACGGCAGGTGGTTGCGGGATACAGCTAGTCAAGACAGAGGCTTTCTCCACTGAGAAGCTACATGGATAATGTCACAAGCATTCTTCACACAAGAAGGCTGCTGGAGGTTGGACAAGCTAGTGAATTAAGCAAGGAGGAAGATCAAGCCCCCCCAAAACAAAAAGCCTATCCTTCCGAAAAGGGGTCAGAAGCGACAACGTCACCTTTGTTGTAGGGGACGAGGAAATTCCATTGTAAGCCAGGCAGCTCATTTGAAACCTTGGGAGGCAGTACATCGCAGATGGAAAAAGTAGCACAGAAACAGATTGCAGAGGGCCTGGTCAGAATCAACAGAGCCAACTACCCGGAAAGTATAAAGTGTGGTGCTACAAGTACACACTGTACCAAAGGGTGATGTGGTCTCTGAAAATTTGTAAAATTCCTTCATTAACAGCCAGTAGGAAGGATGGGATAGTCAAACTTATACATCCAGAAATGGTTGGAGCTGCCTTGGTGTTTCTTGGAAACTGGCCTCTTCAGGAAGAACAAACTGCAGTTGCCACTGAGATCCATCAGCCTGGCATACAAGCAGGAGAAAACTTGACGTCGCTGAGCTCAAGGATTACACCTGGTGAAGAGTGCCAATGCCTCAATCCATACTGGCTCAAGCTGAAGTAGACCAGCCCTTCAGCAGGCTGCAGCAGCGAGACTGTCAACAGAATCCAGGCTGGACATGCGGGACTTGGCTGGGGGAAGGCAGCACGTTTCTGGTTCAAACCCTCAAAAAAAAAAGAGTAGAGGTGACAAAGACAGCAGGAGTGCTACATGGTGAAGGCAGTGGCGCAGGGCTGCCAGAGAAAAAGGACAACATAGGAGAGCACCAACCAGTCATTCAGCTGGTCTCTCTTACGGAAGGTCCCACAAGCCAAACTCAGATTCCTCATCAGGGCAACCTATCATACCTTGCCCTGGCCCTGAAATCTTCACCAGTGGTTCAGCAGCGAGGAGAGCTGCCCGCTGTGTGATAACACCAATACATCCTGACAGGATGCAAGACTGCATTGTCCCAAGGGCGCTGCAGATGGCTGTACAACCAGGTCCTAAAGAAGCTGGCGGAGATCATAGGGACCGACAGGCAGGGTGCGAGAAGCAGCCTTTCCCCAGCAGGACAACTCATCCCAAGGCTGGTAAGAATGCTGAATGTATCTGCCCAAGAATTCCTTCAGGCTTCCTCTGCACTGGCGAGGGCAGATCTTGGCAGACAGCTACAGTTCCCATGGAAATCACCACCACATCTCTCCACCCAGATAATGTACTGCAGCCCATGGCCACCAACAGTCCTCCTCATTGAGTTAACCATTCCATGGCAGGAATGAGCAGAAGAGGATAAAGTACTCAGACCTGGCAGGTGAGTGTAAGTAAACTAGCTAGAGGACCACCACGTACCCTGTGGAGGTAGGATCCCGGGTCTTTGCTGATGCATCAAAGACAAGGTTACTCCATGATATCGCAGTGACTGAAGGCTCAGGAAATTCAGGAAGGCTACTAGAGGGTTGGCTGAAGAAGCAGAAATGGGCAGCTTTTGGCTGTGGCTGAGGAGGAAGGACAGAAATTGGGGGACCGATTAACCCCACTGACAGGTGCAGAGGGTGGCAGGAACCAGGGTTAAGGGAGCAAAACATCAATCAATGACCCTGCAGCTGAAATAAGGACACCATTGGAGGTGTGACAGGCAGAAAACATCTTGTAAGTCTCATTGGAAATTGGAAGATGGAGCAACCAGCTTCAAAATATGAACTGAGATAATTCATTCTCAACATTAATGCTCTGCTAAACTAAGAGAGCACATTTAGAAAACCTTTACACTTGCATTTTTGGGGGGTGGGGGGGATGAGTCATAATCAACATAGCCTAAATTATTTAGTGCTACATACAAACACAATAGATATAGAGACGTTTATGAACTAACAGATGAATGATCTATGGCTACTGAAAAACACAGCCAAAAACAGGAAGGTAAACTTCCGTACGAAAGCCCTTTAAAAAGTAACAACACAAAATTAATAACAAGTAAAAGAGGTGAACTGAAAGGTAGCTAATAAATGGAAGGTCAATAATGAAAATGGGAACTGATATGTGGAAAGAGCAAATCATGCTAAAGATAAAATACAAAGAGGAGTACTATCATAACTGCAAAACTTGTTGATGGCAACAGGATTACAAGCCAACAGTCTAAGATCTGTTTGGATTAAGACACAGATGCTTTGATGGTCTGTACTGTTACTATAGTGCTGGGATTCATTCCCCTTTTCCCTGGCTCTCTTTCCTAGGTTCTTGTAAAAAAAGTTTTTCTATAGTCTAACATTGTGTACAAATTACTCACTATCTCTGTTAATTCTCGACGTCCTTGTTTTCAATTTTTTACTTTCTTTTTATGTTTTCTGGACATTTAAAAAAAGTTAGTCAAAAATAATTTTTATCAGAATTCCTATCTGATGGAAGTGTAAAAACATGAAAATAAATTGCAATGTAATAATTATAAGCATGAAAGAAAGATAGAGTAAAATTTTGGGCATCTATTTTCAAGATTATCAATGTAACAAGATTCATAAAGCAGCAACTGGAATACTTTTAAGACTTTGAATCTCATGCTACAAAGTAGATTCATTGAAGTACATTTCTGAAAGAATGTTCCAAAGAAGACACGATTCCAACATCTTCAATGGAGAAATCCTCTTGTTTGGTTGTGTTAGTTGACCTTAGCAACTGCAGTTGTGGGCTGAATAACTAAAACTTCTCCAAACATGACTCAGGGATGAATGACTCAACTGGATGAGAAAGAAAGTAACTGTGAGAATGGGAGCATGAGAAGAGGAAGGGTCCTTAATCTTATTCACCATCTAGCATTCCTTACATAAACACACATTGAAACATCAATTTGGAATACACAACAGTTTATCAAACATGATTATTGGAATCAATTTGTTTTGTAACACAGCCTAATATCACAGGAAAGTATTCAATAGCTGTTACTCACTTTGCAGTGTCAGCGCCACTGGTGATTAATGTGTTTATAAGCAGCTCATGTCCATATCGAGCAGCTATATGCAATGGGGTATTACCATTTTTATCTTCACAATCTATCTCTGCACCTACAGAAGAAAAGCAGTATATATATTTAACAAATTACACATAAAAGATTTTCTTAAATGTATTTCTTCTAACTGTTGACAATATGTCTTATTTCCCTTGAGTTTGTTCTACTTTCTCAACCTTCAGCTTCTAGGTACATTCTTCAAGGCCATTTTTGCTCAAGAAATAACTTTGATCCAAAGACGTCAGAATTCTTGCTTGACTACCAGTCAAAAACTGGAAATCAGATTCAGACTTCACACTTCACAGCAAGAGGTTGGGGACAAAACCAGTAATGATCAGGAAACACTCAAACAAACGAAAGGGTCCCAATCAATGCTGTTGAACTTTAACATCTCTTTTACATTTTGAGTAGAAATCGCTTCCAGGAATACCAAACTCCTCAACTTTCAGGACAAATGCAACATTGAAACATGGTTAAGTTGAACGGGCAGTGTAAAGAATCCTTAATATATTGTGAATAACATAATCTACATCAAGGAACATGTAACGTTCTGCTGAGACCAAAGAAGCATGCTTGTTTATTAGTATTATAGCATTCATAGTGGTATAATAACACCACTATAAATATAGGCATACTATTATTGGTAGTGTAGTGGTTAGCATGACGTTATTACACAGCAGGGCATTCTGGAGTTTCAAGTTCAATTATGGCACCGTTCTGCAAGGAGACTGTATGTCCTTCCCGTGGAATGTGTGGGTTTTCCCTAGCAGTCCAGATTCCTCTCACAGTTCAAAGACATACTGAGTAGGTTAAATGGTGATTGCAAATTGCCCTGAGATTAGGTTAGATTTAGTTGAGGTTACTGGGGAAACATGGCATGGAGGGGCCCACTCCTCACTGTATTGCTAAAACAAAATAAATAAAAAAAAAAATTATGATCTGATAGGGCCTCAATGGCAAATAAATGGTTATATTTCAAATATGATAAATGCAAATATTTTGGTTAAAACTACTATATATGAAATTCTGTATCTTTAACACAGCAAAATAACAGATCCTCAAATACGCTATTAATATGTGTATTACTTATACTAAACAAAAAACTGCTGCATGATGCTGAAGATGTCAAAAATATTAGAGTCCTTTGTCTTCTACCTAGATAGAAAACATAAAAGCAAGATTTAATATAATGGACCACCTAAAGAGTTTCATAACTAGTGAACTTAAACTTGGAAGCATCCAGTTGTGAAAGGACAAATATCTAAAAGGTACATCTTTAATTCACCTATATCTCATTAGGAATAGTCAATAATCATGACTAAATTGCTGCTCGAGAAATGGATTTCTGCATCCCCTTGAGGGCAGAAAGGTTGTTGGGTGGCATGAAAAAGGTCCCCAAAATTATTAAGCATTCTGATCATCATAAGGATAAATATGAAGTCATTCATTTTGATAGGGAACCACAGAAAGGCATATTATTATTTAAATAGTGATAGACTGGGGAACATTGATATATAAAAGGAACCTGGATATCCTCATACATACTTTTTGTACAGCTACCTCTGTTGTTAGAGATAGCATGTCTCTGTCATGCTACATTATAGATGGCTTTGGAGGGATTGCAACTGGTGTATCATGTACAGGCTTGTTCTCCTTACATTACAAAGCATATTCTTGCTACAGAACAAACCAGCAAAGATTCATTAAATTAATTCTTGGGATGGGAGTAGTAGTTGGGATTGTAGGTTAGATTGCACTGAAGTATTTATAAGAATGAGAAGGAATTCTGACAGGGCCTGACAGTATTGATGCAGTTAGAATGTCTCCGGTGGCTTGAGAGGAATTGTGGTGGAAGGGTTGAGTTAATATCTCAAGCTAGGACCAGAAGAGAAACTTTTTCCCCACTTGGGGGGGGGGGGGGGGGTTGTGAACCTGTGGAAGGTTTTTAAGAAGTGGGTAGAAAGATTTCTAGGTGTATTAGGCATCTTGGGTATAGGGAGAACAGGTATGTTTGTAAATGGAAGATTAGCCACGATTGCATTAAGTGGCAGAGTGGGCTTGAAGGGCCAAATGCCTTATGCCTGCTCTGATTTTCTGTGTTTTTATGATAATGTAAATATTGAGAGTTTTACAATGAGACGATAAATTAAAATGTTACATGGGAAGTTGAAAAAGACTTTCAGAACATGTGAGGCAGCTGTAATTCCTTTGTGCAAACTCCTGTCAAAGCACTGTATGTTAGAACAAAAAAGCATTAAAACAATGTGCAGAAATAGCCTTTTTAGATAATGGTCAATCTTTCTCCTGTATTCTATTTTCCTGCACTGTCCTTCTAGCTCTAATTTCCTTAACATACTGAAATTTATCGCTCACCATTCTGAACAAACTTAGTCATTGAACTTTCATAATTTGCTGAAGGAAGGAAATCCAAAATTCACTATTGTCCAATGAAGAAAATATTCTTCCACTTGGTTTGAAAGGGCCTACTCTTTTTTCTAAATTTGTGACCGCTGCATCCAAACTAACGAGTCCTATAAGAATCATTAAGCATTATTTTTACTTGTGAATGACTATTTTATTCAGTTAAATGAGCTTTCTTTCTCACTTTGGAAAGATTCTACTGCCTCTTTGGTCACATATTTAAGATGAACAAACTTACTGCCACAAGCACCATATTTCACCACAACTTAAATGAAAAAATACCATCTAAGTTTGCTGACAACACTGATGGAAAATTGCTGTAAAAAAGAGTAGTCTGCTAAGTGCCAAAGTAACATAGTATGGAAACACACCGTCAGCCTCACATGTCCGTGCTAGCCATTAGGTCCCAACTATACTCATCAAATTTTTCAGCCCATTTGGCCCATTGCCTACCATGCTTTGGTACTTCAACTACTCTTCTAAACACGTGAGTAAACAAATTTCAGGGTTGTATGTGGTGGCATACATCTACCTTGAAAATAAATTTACTTCCAACTTTATTAAATATCATGAGAATATCTGCCTTCGACTCCTTCTCAGGCAGTGTTCCAAATTTCATTAACTTCCTGAATGAAAAATTTCCTCAAATCCTCTCTAAATATTATATTCCTCATCATAAGAGCTCTGACTTCTGATTATAGACACTTCATTCAACACACAGCCAAGCTAAAGGAACGGTAAAAGATAATTGAAGAATGTTAACATACAAGTACATACAGCAGTAATTGAGAAGGCAAATGAAATACTGGCTGCTATTACAAGAGCAATGGAATGCAAGAGTAAGGTGGAATACAAGAGTAAAGAACACTGGGCATAACTACACCCAAAGTACTATGTGCAAATTTTGATTTCAGAGGGAAAGGCAGGAAATATTTACTTTGAAGACAGTATAGCAAAGGCCCATTGCATATTTTTCTGCAATGATAGATTGCATTATAACAAAAAAATTAAGTAACATGGACTTACACTGTCTGGAGCTGAGAAAGATGAGATGTAACATAATTGCGACTTTAGACTTATAGGAGCTTAAGAGGCTAGATTCTGTTATTCCCCGGTAGGAAAATTCAAAACCAATCTATATTTTAGGAAAAGGGAGTGACCACTTAAAAAAGAAAATTCTTCTATCTAAGGGTTGCAAAATTTTGGAGTTTTCTGCCCAAGATAGGTGTGCATGCAGTCATTGAGCATATTCAAGACCGTCAGATTTTTGAACACCAAGATCAAAGGTACTAGAAATAAAAGTATCAAGATCAAAGATGAAGTCAGCCAGTGATCTCAAATGAATGGCAAAGCAGTTTCATAAGGTTGCATATTCTCCCATTTTCCCAGTTTTTTTCCACTTTCTAACTGCAATTCTATCATCAGTCATTTACTTTATACTGTTGCTTTTAACTAGTTAGCCATAATTGATCAATTGGAGTCAGTAAATAAGGGAATTCACGATCGGTATATTACATTTTACTTACAATTTGTAGTGCATGGTTAAAGTATAATTATCCATACAGTCAGGTTTGTCAAATACAATATTTTAAATGCAATTTTATTATCACTTCCTGCATTGGTGATTGGAGTAGTTACATTTTTATAACCATAAGATTCCAAAATATCCCAGTGATTCAAAAAATTAAATTCCCTCATTTTATCAGTCAAACAGTAAAAGCTACTCAAAACTAAGATACAAACGATACAAAATGAATATAGCATTCACAGCTATGTTCTTAAAAAGTTTAGTAACAATTTTAACAAAATGTCAGTTACCGTTTTGGATTATTGTCTGTGACCTTGAGAATCTCCCATGAATTGCTGTCATGTGCAATGGAGTCTTCCCATCTTTACTCTAAAACAGATATAAATCATATACTGTAATTATAGCGACAAAACTGTATTTTAACATAAAATGGCTCTATTTCATCACCATCCCAAATACGTAAATTTCATTTACCACTGCTAATAACTAAAAATCCAAATTATATTATGCTTTAAACTTTCGCATATCACATATGTCATTCCACATGGTAACAGATGTATTTTTGAAAATAAATTTACTTTGAATTTTGATTTGCAGTGAACTTGACAGCTGCTCATACAGCACTTATTCAGGAATAGGGGTGGCATGGTAGTATACCGGCTAGCACAACACTTTACAGCAGAAGTGACCTGGGTTCATTTCCAGCCATTGTAAGGAGTTTGTATGTTCTCCCCGTGACAGCATGTGTTTCCTCTGAGTGCTCCTGCTTCCTCCCGTATTCCTGTTACGAACCCTGTAACTGGGTCACTTACCAGCAAAGATAGAGAGGTCCGTTGAAGTCTGATGGTACTATTTTTAACAGTATTTATTGGTAAAAATACACAAAAATAATATCAATGCAAACATACAGATAATATACGTTGTCAATACTAACTCTAAAAGTGCAGGTATAATAATAATCAATAAGAAATAAGCTCTATCGTTGTCTAGGGGATAATGTATTGTCCGATGGAAATATAAGAGTCACTCAAGTTCATTCAGGCTGCAGTCTTTGGTTGGAGTCAAAAGACAGATTTTTAGAACTTGCCAGTTTTTCCTTTTTATGATGTCGATCCTTCCAGAGTTCCGTGGGTGTTGGTTTCTCCTTTTAGCTAAAGCCGTTCTTCCGTGGTAAGGCCCCCAATCCTGGCAAAGGGAAAGGACGCATGCGAGCCTCCCACCGGCTGTCGCTACCAAACGCTGTCATGGGACTTCCAGCGTCTCTCCTGGTGCATCTGAAGGGGCTGTTCCCCAGACCTTCTTTTATCCTTACTCACGGGGTCTCAGAAGTCAATCAGGTTGGGATGATACAATCCCTCAACCAGCCCACTCTGGTCATTCCCTGAGGGCTTCAATGAATAGTACAGTACTCAATACACAATTCCGTCTCCAAGAGACCATGGCCGTTTTCCGTGGCTTTGTCTTGCGGAGGGGCCAGGACATTCCAAAACCTTGAGGATTCTCTCTCATTTCCTGGGTCTCAGACCTGAAGTAATAGCGATCTTGTGATTCTTACAAAGGAGGGGGCTACTTTGTACCCTTCGGCCCCTCAGAGTTGTGGCACATTCGTAACATTCCAAAGATGTACCAGTTGATAGGTTAATTGGTCATTATAAGTTGTCCTATGATTAGGCTAGGGTTAAACTGAGGGTTGCAGGGTGGTGCAGCTCAAAGGGCCCAAAGGGTCAGTTCCATGAGGTATTGCAATAAATAAAATAAATAAAGATAATCCATATAACCATAAATCAGCCAGCCAAAATTAATTGCATCCAAGGAACCAGCAATCATAATAAAAATAACTCACTTTGAATTATTAGATTTATCTTTGATTAGCTAAAATGGAATTAAAACGGTGTCCAATTTGGTATGAAAATCTGGAGCTTACCATTCACAGGAAACATAATACTTATTGTTTACATTTACTTTTAAAAGGAATCCGAAAACATGCGCCAAGGTCACTTGTTAATGAAAATAAGATAGGTAGTATTAAGTAATGTGTGAACACAAGCTACATTTTCTCCTTATACACATAAAAATTGGATTAGTCAATAAGCAGCGTAATTGTTATTTGTTCTGAAGTTAATTTTTATATGCATAAAGTGAAATTTCAATATCATAGACTGAAATTGGAATGCTCCTAACTTCAGCAGAATGACACTACATTGAGGGAGGCCATTAGGCAAGCTTTGTTGCAGTTCTCTAATCAATCCATGTCCTCATTCTTTCCTTTTAGGCCTGTATTCCTGTTGTATTTACAGTTTTCTTTGGAATCCATTTTCACAATCCATTTGCTGGCATATTCCAGATTGTATGCTGTCACTCATGTAAAACCAGAACAAAACAGTAGACATACAGATTTGATAAAATTAATACTGCACTAAAAGATAAAACAGTTGAAAGAATTGAGATATAGAAAGACAAAATACAGATAGTCACATCTTTATTGCTGAAGTAATGCCTACACTTCAGAATTTTGCACCACAGAAAGTCCAGACTACAAATGAAACATACAACTAAAACTATGGTAACAATTGTTTATGCTGTACTTATAACATATAGATATAGACTTTCCAGAGAGATTTATTATGTATTAAGTGTGCATGCTAAGATAAAACCAAAGCTTTCAAAAATCGTTTAGCAATAGCTTCTGCTCTTGCCTCTTCCAGCCCTCAGCCCCACTTCAGAGCTCAGATTCCACAAACCCCTCCTATAGTTAGACTTTTGGAGAACACTCTTTCCACCTCTGTTGTCCAACTCCAAGCTCAGGACCCCACAAGAGCACTCCTCCACTGTATGAATCAAGTCTTGGATCACTCTCACCATTCCCTCTACCTTGACACTCTTAACAAAGCCAGGAGCTACAATACTACTTTGTTGAAGTCCGGGATTGCAGGTTCTGACCCCTTAAGAGTGAGGAGACAGAAGAAGAGGGCATGCAAATCAAAAGGAGAGCATGTACTGAGCCATTTATGAATCCTTGAACATGGATCCTTTGCAATATGTAGGCATTACAAAGTGGCTTTTGTTGCAAGAAGTTTAGACCATGCCTGGAATGGTATCCTTTATCAGGAAGAATAAATCCACATTAGTTGTAATATAATGAAAAATCACTAGTTTGATCACTGAGAGCTTGACTACTGACATAGGGAAGGATTAATCAGAGTCCCTGCATTCTCTGGAGTAAGAGATCTCACTAAATCTTCATGATGTAAGTTATGACAAAAGGTTGATTTCATTGTCAAGGAAGTTTAAAGGTCATGAGGACAGCATGCTGGCAAAAAAATTAGTAATGCTGCCTCAGAACTATAGGTTCACAAGTTTGACCTTGGGTACCGTGAGGAATTTACGTACTCCTGCCATGATTTGGGACGGGTATTGGATATTATTGTCACAAATACTGAAGTACAGTGTAAAGCTGTCTTGCATGTTATGCGTACAGATCAGTTTATAACAATGTATAAAGGTAGTGCAAGGTAAAATGATAACAGAATGCATTATAAGGTATAAAAGGTGCAGAGAAAGTGCAGTGCCGACAGACAATAAGGTGCAAGGTCATAATTAGGTTTGAGGTCAACAGTCAACCTTATCATACTCGGAAACAGTGTTTCCCGTATGGGTAAAGTGCTTGACTGTGTTTTACCGAGGCAGTGAGAAGTGCACACAGTTCATAGTGGACAGGCTGGTTTCTATGATATGTTCAGCTATGATCTCAAGTGTCAGCAGTTTCTTCTGATCTCAGCCAGGGTAATTACCATACCAAGCTGTAATGCTTCTATGGTGCATTGATAAAATTTCATAAGGGTTGATGGGGACATGACAAATTTCCTTAGCCTCCTGAGAAGATAAGACTTGTTGGCAAGTTTTCTTGGTCTGGCATCTATGTGATTGGACCACAGCAGGTTGCTGATGAAGTTAACTCCTAGGAACCTGAAGCTCTCAACCCTCTCTGAAGTAGATAGAAAAATGTGCGCCACCCCTCTTCAAGTCCTCGACCAACTCTTTTGCTTTGCTGACATTGAGGGAAAGACTATTATTATGACATGATATCGCTAAGCTCTCGACTTCCTTGTATTCTGACACATCATTATCTGCGGTTGTTTCATCTGCAAACTTGTAGATAGAACTTGAGCAAAATCTGAGCAGGCAATAATGAATGCAGGTATTTCCTTTTTTTGCCTCTCTCCCTCCCTTTTTAAACAGAGGTGTAAATTATAAATTGTGTCATTATAAATACAAGAATTTCAAAAAGTGCTCATCTTAAAGACCCTAGTGCAGAGTATCGCCCAATATGTCTATGCTGACCATTTCTATCAACCTATCTACACTAACCCCATTTATAAGCTCTTGATCCATAGCCTTCTCTGTCTTAGTGAATCATATGCTTCTTAAAAGATTGTAAGAGCACCTTCTTCTTTGCAGCACATTCCAGATCTCAACCACTTACTAGGTGGGGGGGGGGGGGGGGGGGAGAAATTTCCTCAGATTCCCTGTAATACTCCTCTATTTAAACCTACATGTTCTGCAATGGGGAAAAGCTTCTAACTATATAATCTTTTTTTGTCTTTCATAGTTTTGTATTCCTCCGTCAGGTCTATCCTCACCTTCCTCTACTCCAATGTAAACAAACTATCCAATTTCTCAGCTTAACTGAAACCACCTACAGCTAGAAACATCCTGGAGAATTTACACCCATTCTAGTGCAATCATTCTGATCCAATAATACAGGACTGAAACACCATAATATTCCAACTTTGGTCTAGCCAATACTTCATAAACACAAGAGATTCTACAGATGCTGGAATTCCAAAGCAACAGACACAAAATGCTAGAGGAACCCAGCAGGTCAGTCTGCTTCTATGAGAGGAATAAACAATTAATGTTTCAGGCCGAGATCCTTCCTCAGCACTGGAAATAACACTGGATCTAAAATGTGAACACATCTCACACAAGTCTTAAAATGAGATAAAGAGAACCAAATTAAATAAATGGCTCAGAAAACATTATATTTGTTCATTTATTTATTAAGAAAAATGATCTAATATTACATGTATTTGCTGGAAGATGTATGTAAACCTTTGCTATCAGTAACTGGCTATTCTCCTATGACCTCTCACACTAACAAGGCACTTTTGCCCACAGGACTGCTGCTCACTGTTTTTTTTACACCATTCTCTGTGAACTCCACAGCAGGGGTGCCCAACCATTTTTATGCCATGGACCAATACCATTAAGCAAGGGATCCATGGACCCCAGGTTAGGAGCCCTTGCTCTAGAGACTGTTTTGCATAAATATCTCAGGAGATCAGCAGTTTCTGACATATTCAAACCACCCTGGCACCAACAAACATTCCATAGTCAAAATTACTCAGATCATATTGCTTCCACATTCTGATATTTGATCTGACCAACAACTAAACTTCTTAACCATGTCTGCATGCTGTTACGTATTGAGTTGTTGCCCATAATTGACTGATTAGATAGTTGTATTAAAAAGCAGGTGTACAGATGTGAATAAAGTGGCAACTGGATGCAAGTTGTTAACGGAGGGACTGAACTCTGAGGTTTACTTATGGTCACAGGTTTCCGATCACAAAAGCAATTCTCCACTATCAATCTCTCTCTTACATCATGTGATCTTTGCATCCATTTGGGATCTTGTCAAAAGCCTTACTGAAGTCCATATAAACCACATCAACCACGCTGCCCCCATCATTTACATCTTTAAAAAAATTCACTTATATTTGTCAGACATCAAGTCATGCCGACTATCCTTGCTCAATCCCTTTTTTACCAAGTGTAGATTAAATGCATTATCACATCAAATGATGGAGTAGATTCAAAGCAGCAGCAGATTCCTGCTGCTCCCTTTTACAATGTACTACTTCCTCAGACTTTATATCAGATTTCAATGGAACTGTTCACTGAAATTACTCAGGGCATGACCCTTGAACAATCATAAAAGAAGCCAGAAACTGAAGCTCTTCTTTAGTACAATGATGTAGGGGAGAACAAAAAAAGTTGTGAGGCACTGAGGGATTCTCAATAGAAAAATATAGAAAATTCACCCCCGTCCTGGTTGGTAACACAGCATTTAGGAGGAGCTACACTGAGCTTTGGTTTTGACACAGCTATGGTTGTGATGCACGTAGATTAGCTTTGAAAGGGCCAACAGAATGATGGGCTGCACATCAGTTTTAAAGGATCAAATGGATTAGGTTCAATTTGAGTAAAGGCAAGGTTTCAGGAAGTAAAGATGCAACTATAGTGTCAAGATCAATCAGAATGAAGGAAGGATATTCAACAAATGCTGGTTATAATGACAACATGGAGAAATTTAGATGCATACTAATAAGAGAGGAAGACAACAGAGTTGAGTTGGATTTTAAAACATTGAAGAGGAAAAGCGATATAGGCATAAGCTTAGAGAAAAAAAGTAGTTCAGGAAATATTAAATCTTAAGATGACCTACTGCACAATTTACATTATGTTAGGCAAGATCTCTGCTTAACAAAACATCGTGAAATAAGGTTTTAGGAGGGAATTGATTTCCTTCTGTCAAAATCTGAACCAGAACCAAAATCTATAGCTTGGAGCTAACTTTTACATGAGTTTACTCTGGTTTTTGAAAGCTAACAATTCAATCAAGACATCCAATTTGCAAGAGAAAATATTAATAAATAAAAATTATAATTAAAATATACATTTCTCAGGAAGTTACTGACACCAAAAATAAAATCTTCGCATCTTCTAATTCCGCCCAGTTTTCAGCAAAGCAAACATGAGGATTTTATTTCCATTCACTCACAATAGATCTGTAATATTCCTTACCTTAATATTTACCTCTGCCCCATTACTGACCAACAGTTCTAAACATAATGCACCATGTGTTGAAGCAGCAGCAAAATGCAATGGGGTGAAGCCCTTCTCATTCACTTGGTTGACGTTTGCTCCACAGTCAATGAGCTCATTCACAACTACATCCTGACCATTATAACAGGCCACATGAAGAGGGGTATTTCCATATGCATTTGGTTCATTAATCTGTTGAAGTATGTAACAGTAAATGGTCACAACACTTCATACAAAAAAACCTTGCATTGCTCATAAAACTAAAGAATTCCACAGTTCAAAACAAGAAACAAACCTAAGTTTTAAAAATGTCAACATTCTTTGTCATTAGCCAAAAGATGTTTAACAATGCACTGAGGAATGAAATGATAACTTATTAAATTTGGCTCATTTAATTGTTTTTGCATTAATATTGACTTTAACTATTTTTAACTAAATTATTCACTATAAATATGAAATTAATTGGATACAAGATGGTGCTAATGTAATCAATTAATAAGAGCAAAACACTAATTTGTCAGAAACTACAATTTTCAGAGAAGCTAGACAAGTAAAATTATCCTCAAGGTAAATAGGAAAAAAATGCAACAGCAGTCTCTTAAAAGCAAATGGTTCAAATGTGTTTTTATCGGTGATAAGACTTAAGTTAGCAACTATATCAACAAAGATAAAATATTACAATGACTTGGACTTGGCAGCACCTCCCTAGAGAAAACTCAACAATACTAGTTTGATAGATGCTTTATAAATTTGCTAAGTATTCCTACTATTTTCTACTTCTAAGATTACAAGATTTTTTGATGGCCCCAACTCGAATCAATCAACATGTCTCACGCGGGAGAAGAGAATGCTGTGGAAATTTACATGCTTTTTACAAAAAATAGAGAATTAGAACTTCTATTTTACTCAAAATGTCAAGGTGAACTTCAATATAGGATATAATAAGATATAGGCAATATCACATTTCATGACAAGAAATTAGATACTACTTGGCAGAATATATTGTAACTTTTATTTAAAACACCCAAAAAGAACAAACTAATGATGTTAGCATGTAACATCATGCGTTTTTTTTTAAAAACAGTGTCTCATGAGTAAGAAATTTTGGATATTTGGTCAAAATATGGTAAAATTTGTCCATTATAATGAACTCTTACCTATAAGTAAACTACAGAAAATGTAACTGTCATTGAATTATTCTCACATTTAACAAAATGCACAGAAACTCATCGACTTACATCAACTCCAAGGTCCAGCAGGTACTTGACTACACTGAGCATTCCACTGGAAGCTGCAGCATGAAGTGGGGTATACGCTTTCTTATCCTTGCATGCTACTTCAGCTCCATGTGCTACCAACAACTTAATCACTTCAATGTGACCTATAAAAAGAATGACATGCAGTCACTTACAATACAGACTACATTGACAGAACGTATTCTGACATGACTATGCTACTGAAGCTTATAGAATGCATTCCAATAGCTATTTTACAATGGAATTTTGTTGGAACCATGTCAATAAGAAATCACATTTTGAAAAGGGTTGTACTCAGCCTCAGTAACTATAATGCTTTTCAAGGCATTTATCATAGACAAGAACAAATCATCACTCTAATACATTTTGGTTTGGTTGAACATTCAAAAAAAAATAGAAAATGGTAGAAGCCAATGGGGATACAAGTGTTGTGCTGAAACCCCAAATTATTGAACTGTAAGAATCCTCAAGAGGATTGATTCCCAGCCTTTTTTATGGCATGGACTATCCTGACATCAAAACAGAACTAACTAAACTGACATGACATATTAGGTTCAGAGTTCAGTTAATTAACATGCAGTGGTAAAAACAAACTGCTGGAAAAACTCAGCGAGTTCAGCAGCAACTGTACCAAAAAGGAATTGTTGGTGTTTCGAGTTGAAACTCTGCATCAGTCCTGATTTCAATATTTTGGATATCTCTTTCAATTCCAGCAATTTCAGGTAGGAAAAAAGTACTGAATAAACAGTTACCAGTGGTCTGACAATTCTTTCAGTGGACTTCATCAATATATTAAAAGTGTTTAGTTTGATAAAATGGAGATATCGGTTTTAGTTTTAGAAAATTCCAAAGCCTTAGGGAAGGTTCTATTGTAACACCTTTGCCATCTATAAATCTAATAAGAGATTTTAGAAAAATCTCTGTACCCTGAAGTGTTTTACCATCTGGAATTCTCTAAATAGGAACTGTTAAGATAAACAGCAGTGATGCCCTTTGGAAGAACCAGATACATCCATAATGAAGGAGAGAATGCTTTGAAAAAGCAAGATGAAACAGGATGGAACTGCAGGGTGGTTGAGAGTTCATGAATAACATAGAATGCAGCATGGTCATCTAGCAGAATTGGCTGCTTCCATACCTTTTATGTATTTAAATTTAAAGTGAAACAAAAGAACAATATTATTACACGAGAGCAACACACACAAAATGCTGGAGGAACTCAGCAGGTTAGGCAGCATCTATGAAATGAATAAAAATCGCTGTAATTCCCAGCCCATCAGGACTGGAAAGGAAGGGGGCAGATGTCAGAATAAAAGAAAGTGGGGGAAGGAGGATGAGGACAAGCTGGAAGGTGACAGGTGAAGTCAGGTGGGTGGGGGGAGGGAGATGGGGGGGGAGGTAGGAAACTGGGAGGTGATAAATGGAAAAGGCAAAGGGCTGGAGAAGGAATCTGATAGGAGAGCAGACAAGGTAAGAGGCTAGAGTGAAAAAATGAAGAGGAGGGAGGGGAGGGGAAAAATTACTGGAAGTTGGAGAAATCAATGTTCATGCCATCAGGCTGGAGGTTACCTAGACAGAATATGAAGTGTTGCTCCTCCAATTTGAGAATGGCTTTATCATGCCAGAGAGGAAGGCCATGGACTGACAACTCAGAATGAGAATGGGATAGGAATTGAAATAGTTGGCCACAGGGAAATTCCACTTTTTGCAGTTGGAGCTGATGTCCTTGACAAAGTAGTTCCTTCAATCTACATCAGGTCTCACCAATGCAGCAGAGGAGGCCACATCAGGAGCACCAGATATAGCAGGCAACCTCAACAGATTCACAGGTGAAGTGGTGCCTCATCTGGAAGGACTATTTGGGGATTTGAATGGAGGTGAGGGAGGAGATGAATGGGAAATGTAGATCTTCTGCCACTTGCAGGAATAAGAGCCTGATGGGTGATTAGTAAAGAGGAACAAATGGCCAAGGGATTCACAGAAGGAGTGATCTCTGTGGAGATGGACGGGGGTGGGATGTGTTTAGTGGTAGGGTCCTGTTGAAGACTGCGGATGTTGCAGAGGCTCATGGGGTGGTAGGAGACGACAAGAGGAAATCTGCCCTTTTACGGTGGCGGGAAGATGGGGTGAGTGCAGATGTGCGGGAAATGGAGGAGATGAGGGTGAGGGCATTATCAATGGTGGATGAAGAGAAACCCCATTTGTTGAAGGAGGTGGTCATTGGTGATGTCCTGAAAAGGACACCCCCGTCCTGAGAATGCATGCAGCTGATATGAAAGGACTGAGAAAAGGGAATAGTATTTTTTTTCCACAGGAAACAGGGTAGGAAGAGGTATAGTCAAGCTAGCTGTGGGAGTCAGTGGGTTTACAAAAGACTTTGGCAGACAATTTGTCTCCACTGTTGGAGACAGAGAGATTAAGAAAGGGAAGAGAGATGTCAGAAATGGACCAAGGGAATTTAAGGGTAGGGTAGAAGTTGGAAGTAAAGTTGATGAAATTGATGAGCTCAACTTTGGAAGCATGAAGCAGCAACAATGCAGTTATCAATGAGGCAAAGAAAGACTTAGGGAGCATTACCAGGGAAGGCTTAGTACATGGACTGTTCCACATAGTGAACAAAAAGGCAGGTGTTGCTGGAGTCCATGGCAAGTTTGGAGAAGGTGGGAGGAGCTGAAAGAGCAATTGTTGAGGGTGAAGACCAGTTTGACCAGATAGCGGATGATGGTGGAGAAGAACTGTTCAAGTCTTGACAAGAAAGATGCAGAGAGCTTTAAGGTATTCTTGATGTGGGATACAAGCATAAAGGGACTGGATATCAATGGCGAAAATGAGGTAATCAGGCCCAAATAATTTAAAGTTGTTGAGATTGAGAGCATATGAAGTGTTGTAGATGCAGGTGGGAAGGAAGTGAACCAAGGGGGATGAAATGGAGACAAGATATGCAGACACAAGTTCAATGGGGCAGGAGCAGGCAGACACAATGGGTCTACCTGGACAATCATGTTTGTGGATCTTGGGTAGGAGACAGAAACAAGTAGTGTGGGGTAAGGGAACTACAAGGTTGGTGACTGTGGATGGGAGATCTCCAAAGTTGATAAGACATTATAACACAGTTTTTTCAAAATCTATAAAATGTAAAAATAAAATAAAAGCTTTACATAGAATTTAGACTCCACAAACTGCATTTCATACAGAATGTATTCAGAAGTGCCAGCTTTACTGCTAGCTTGTTTAAGCACACACTCCTAACAAATGTGGGCCCTTTCAAACACCCTATTCCACTACATGTCTGGCTCCATATTTTTCAAACCCCACACATTCCCATTAAACTAAATATTCATCTCTACTTTTCCATAAGAAACAATCAAATTTAAAATTTCAAGGAGTGGTCAATTGTGAAAATTTAACAGATTGAACATGAAGATCATTGTAACAACATACCCATGTATGCAGCCCAGTGAATAGCACGTCGGTCCTTCTTATCAAAGGCATTGATGTTGGCACCTCTCGATAGAAGTAAGCTAACCATCTAAAAAAAAATTGCTTTTGTTAAAATTCAGCTTATGCTGACAACGTACATATTTTTCAAGTTTAAATATGTCTTTTGCAAATGAGAATTCTGATGATTCTTCCAAAATGTTTGTAATTAGGAAAAACAATTGTGTTGGTGCACAAAGTAACCAAAATCACATTGGGCCTGAAATGTTTTATGCAATTTATTAAAGAGGATTCTTCAATGATAAGGCATACTACTGGATTCATCTTGGTGTTAATTCAGTTTTGAGAAGTTAGAATTAAACATACACTGGCAGTACATTTTAGAATGTACAACCAGGCTCACAGATCACAATACTGATATAGTGGTTGTACATTCAAAATGTGCAAGCACAAAAATTGCAATCCGATAGTTTAATTGAAATTATAAAGTTTCCTAAACTATTAATAGTTTTTAAGGTATATATGAAATCTGCCACTACGCTTATAGAACCAGCACATAGAATTGCCATTTATCTTTATAAACATTTGGTTCTTCAGCTTCTCCCTCAGCCAGGCAGCTTGAAAATTTCATACTATTCTGTTATGGATTTTGTATGAACAAGATGACCCCAAAAATATACTTTACAAAGTCAAATGTAAACATGAATTTGCATGCAAGTCATACATCAGTGTATAAAACTTTTTAAAAGTTTCATAACTGTTCAGTCTGTAAATGTACAAAGAAAGTAATTTTTAGAACTTCTGGAATTCAAATTATTCATGTTAGATAATTTTCATATAGTGTTAATACAATACCTCTACATGTCCACTGAAGGCAGCATGATGTAAAGCAGTTCTCCCAGCTCGGTCGGAGACATTTACGTTACTTAGAAGAGGAACCAGAGCTTCTGCACACTTCACAGCTTTGTTTGCAGCAGCAATATGTAATGGAGTCTGCCAGTTTTTGTCACGAGCATTTACATCAGCAGAATGTTTCAAAAGCACCTGAACTGCATCCTACATTGAATTAAATGGTTAAAAAGATTATAATACAAATTAAGTTAAATGAACCAATAGAATATGCACTGGCAAATGGACTGAATTTTATGTACTTATTTGAACATAAGTGTTATTGTTCTCAGTACACAAAGTGTTACTGCCCCCAGTATTCAAACTAGCAACATAGACAAAGCGAAGGTGTATGGCATGCTCAACTTCATCAGATGAGCTACTGGACACAAGAGCTGGTAACATGTTACAACTCTATAGGGCATTGGTGAGACAACATCTAGAATACTGGGTGCAGCTCAAATCACTATTCAATAGGGTGGATGTGATTACCTGACAGAGGACAAGAAAAGATCCAGAAGGATGGTGCTGGGATTGGAGGGTTTGAATGATAAGAAACAGGAGTTGCTGGACTGTTTTCCCTGGTGCAAAGGAGACCAAGAGGTGATCTTATAGGAAGTTTATAAAAGCCACCAGGGGCATGGACAACGCGTGCAATCAGTCTTTTATAGGATAGGAGAATCTAAGACAAAAGGGTATAGGTTAACAGTGAGTAAAGAGGTCTGAGAAGCGAGTATTTTATACATAGGAGGGTGGTGGGTGTATGGAAGGAGCTGCCAGAGAAAGTGGTAAAGGTGGGTACAATTATACTACTTAAAATATTTGGACAGGTTCAGGGATTGGAAAGATTTGGAAGGGATGTGGTCCAAATGGAAGCAAACAGTAATTAGCTTAGGAAGACTTCTTAGTTAGAATGTACAAATTGGGTCAAAGAGTGTTTCCCTGTTGAACAACCCTCTGACTGTTCTTTAGTATTTTGCATAAGCAGACTTAACCATCCAGGAATCAGTTTCAAAATTAATATTCCAACAAGATCAGATAACAATAATTCTAAGTAT
The DNA here is from genome assembly GCF_030144855.1 of Hypanus sabinus. NCBI lineage: Eukaryota > Metazoa > Chordata > Chondrichthyes > Myliobatiformes > Dasyatidae > Hypanus > Hypanus sabinus. Next base: position 68,733,021 of record NC_082711.1, on the reverse strand, counting down.
TTCTAAAACTGAAAAATATTCTATAAAATTAAAGTAACTCAATAATAATTAAGAAGAAGGGAAAATCTCCTCAGAAACAGTACCTAATGGGTCATTGGTTTAAATACACTCGGTGGCCATTTATTAGGCACAAGTGGAGCCCAATGTGGTTTTCTGCTGCGGTAGCCCATCCCTTTCGAGGTTTGTATATTCAGAGATGGTCCTCTGCAAACTGGTGTTGTCATGTATGGTTTTTTGGGTTACTGTCACATTCCTCTCAGCTTTAACCAGTCTCGCCATTCTCCAATGACCTCTCTTATTAACAATGTGTTTTTGCTCACACAAATGCCACTCACTCAATGTTTTTTTTGTTTCTTGCACCATTCTCTGTAAGCGCTAGAGACTGCTGAACGTGAAAATCCCAGATCAGCCAATTCTGAGATACTCAAACCATTCTGTCTAGCACCAAAAATCATTCCACAATTAAAATTTACTTAGCTCACAGGTGTATCTAATAAAGTGGCCACACAGTATATACTTCATACTAGGTAAAAGGAAGTACAGAATTTATTTTTCACATAAAATGTTAATAAATGCATTTCTGGATACTTCCATACAGACTAGCATAGATCCAGTTTAATCCATTTAGTCACAATTACTAGTAATGGCTTCTTTACTACATCTATACTATTACCTCCTTTCATGTCACCTGTCAGTCATTCAACATTTAAATGCAGGTATGATTGCTATGTTTGCAGATGATAGAAAATTTGGTGACAAACTCAGTGTCATATTTGATTCCAGGTAAAGTTTCAGACTCTGATCTATTTCCATGACATTTCCTTACTTTCCAGGAAATGCCTCATCTCATCTCCTCCCAAAATATTTATTCAAATTTTTATTACTCACACTATTATTTATGTGAACAATGAACCCTTACTGATCTTTCTCAGTTCATATTCAATAAACTTTAGATTGTCCAAACTTCTGCTACCATGACCCAAATATCAGTCCTGTACACCTACCATCTATAGTTGGAGAACCACAATAATAACTCAGTTTTAACATTGTAATTATTCCAAAATTATTCTTCAGTGTCTTGCCCTCTTCACTTTAATCAACTTTCTAAGCCTCATTTTCTCTCCAGGAAATGTGTTGGCCTGCTATACTGGATTCATTCCTGAACTGATTCACTATACCATTAGTAACCACTCTCTTGGAAACATAGAAACCCTACAGCACAAAACAGGCCCTTCAGCCCACAATGCTGTGCTGAACATGTACTTATTTAGAAATTACCTAGTATTACCCACATCACTCTATTTTTTCTAAGCTCCATGTACCCATCCAGGAGTTTCTTAAAAGACCCTAGCGTACCCGCCCCCACCACCTTCGCAGGCAGCCTATTCCACACAATCATCACTCTCTGCATAAAAAAACTTACCCCTGACATCTCCTCTGTACCTACTTCCAAGCACCTTAAAATTGTGCCCTCTCATATTGGCCATTTCAGCCCTGGAAAAAAGCCTCTGACTATCCACACAATCAATGCTTCTCATCATCTTATACACCTCTATCAGGTCACCTTTCAACCCCCAATGTTCCAAGGAGAAAAGGCAGAGTTCACTCAACCTATTCTCATAAGGCATGCTCCCCAATCCAGGCAACATCCTTGTAAATCTCCTCTGCACCTTTCCTATAGTTTCCACACATCCTTCCTGTAGTGAAGTGACAAGAACTGAGCACAGTACTCCAAGTGAAGTCTGACCAGGGTCCTATATAGGTGTAACATTACCTCTCGGCTCTTAAATTTAATCCCACAGTTGATGAAGGCCAATGCACCATATGCCTTCATAACCACAGAGTCTAGCTGCGCAGCAGCTTTGAATGTCTTATGGCCTTGGACCCCAAGATCCCTCTGATCCTCCACATTGCCAAGAGTCTTACCATTAATGCTATATTCTGCCATACTATTTGACCTACCAGAATGAACCACCTCACATTTATCTGGGTTGAACTCCATCTGCCACCTCTCAACCCAGACTCTCCTTTAGGAATTTCAAAAAACATCTACATGGAAGTGGTCTAAACTATTGATCATCTGCCCTAATAAGCCCTTGAGTATTAATTTTATTTAATTGACAGAGCTCCAGTGAAGCAACAAAATACAATCAGTGACCACTTTGTTTGGCACCAACTATATCTAATAAAGTGGCCACTGAGAAGATGTTCATGGTCTTCTGCTGCTGTAGCCCATCCACTTCAAGGTTCAACGTGTCATGTATTCATAGATGCTCTGTTGCTCAACATTATTGTAATACATGGTTACCTGAGTTACTGTCACCTCCCTGTCAGCATCAGCCAGTCTAGCCATTCTCCTTCAACCTCTCTTTATAACAAGGCATTTTTGCCCACAGAACTGCTGCTCTAGATTTTTTTTCTTTTCGCACCATTCTCTGTAAATTCCAGAGACTGATGTGCATGAAAATCCCAAAAGATCCGCAATTTCTGAGATACTGAAACCACCATATTTGATACTAACAATCATTCCACAGTCAAAATGACTAGATCACATTTCTTCCCCACTTTTATGTTTGGTCTAAACAATAACTGACTCTTTTGACCATGTCTACATGTTTTTATACATTGAGTTGCCGCCACATGATTAGCTGATTAGAAATCTTCATAAATGAGCATATAAACAGATGTATCTAATGAAGTGGCCCAGTGCGTATATTTTTTACTGTTTTGCCTGTAAACATTGTTGTCCCAGAATAACAATATAAATTTCCTGTAATCTTTGTCAATTACAAAAGAGAAGCCTTGACCTATTAAATGAAATAAATTAACTCCTAATAATTTAGAAAAGAAGCATTATAGCAGAATCAACTTTTTCATACAAGAAGAACATTTGAAAGATAACAAAAAACACTTTCAATTCATGAAAAGATTTGTTTTTCCTTCAACTGAAAGGAAAGGTCTGGGAAATGAGATTCTCCTACCAGAGAATTGACAAAAACCTCAATAATCTGAAAAGCCTCCTTTCCATGTTGAAACTTCTCATGAAAGAGGCTCAGATTTTTAAGCAGAACATATTTTGCTGGTTGATTTCAACCCACACAGAACTATGAAGCCGAAAATAAAAAAAATAACATTACAGGATTGGAATAATCAGTTCAAGATGACGTGGCAAATCAAGATCAGGAAACAAAGATAAAAGTCATGGAACCAATATAGTTTAGATAAGTGAACAAAGAGAGATCATTGTATCCCTCCACACAGATTTTAGAAATATGTTTGAGTATACAGGAAAAAGCAAAACATAAAGTAAGAAATATATAGATAGGCAACTATACAATACTGAATCACAGTGCATTTAATTGGCTTTTTTGACATTGAGCAACAGAAAAGATTCTTTCATGTCAAGTGAAATCAGAACTCTATAAAGTGATCTAAACTAATTACAAATATAAAACACAAAGTAATTGAATGCTTAAGTATTCACTCCCTTTAATATGAGACACCAAATCATCATTATGCAGCCAATTGCTTTTAGAAGTTACATAATTAGTTAAATGGATATCAGCTGTGTGCAGTCAAGGTGTTTCAATTGATTCTAGTGAAAATACACCTGTATCTGGAAGGTCCAACTGCTGGTGAGTCAGTATCCAGGCAAAAACTACACCATGAAGACAAAAGAACACTCCAAGCAACTCTGTGAAAAGGTTATTGAAAAGCACAGTCAGGAGATGGATACAGAAAACTTCCAAGTCACTGGTCATCCCTCAGAGTACAGTTAAGTCAGTTATCAAGAAATGGAAATATGGCACAATTGTAAATCTGTCTACAGCAAGCTGTCCTCAAAGACTGAGTGACCGTGCAAGAAGGGAAATAGTAAGGGAGGCCAATGACAACTCTGGAGGAGTTATTGTGTTCAGTGGCTGAGATGGGAGAGACTACACAAGCAACAACTGTTGCCTGGGAGCTTCACGACTTGCAGCTTTATGGGAGAGTGGCAAAGAGAAAGCCATTGTTGAGAAAAGTGCACATGAAGTCTCATACAGAGTTTGCCAGAAGACATGTGGGAGACTCTGAAGTCAGCTGGAAGAAGGTTCTATGGTCTGATGAAACCAAAATTGAGCTTTTTGGCCAACAGACTAAACGCTATGTTTGATATAAGCCAAACACTGCACATCAACAAAAACACACCATCCCTACTGTGAAATATGGTGCTGGCTGCATCATGCTGTGGGTATGCTTCACTGCAACAGGCCCTGGAAGGCTAGTGAAGGAAAAGGTTAAAATGAATGCAACAAAATACAGGGAAATCCTGGAGGAAAGTCTGCAAGAGAACTGCGACTAGGGAAAGATTTGTTTCCCAACCAGACAATGGTCACAAGCATAAAGCGAAAGCTACACAGGAGTGGCTTAAAAATTAAGTTAATGTCCTGGAGAGGCCAAGTCAGAGTCCAGACCTCAATCCAATTGAGAATTTGTGGTTGGACTTGAAAAGGGCTGTTCACTAATGATCTCCATGTAATCTGACAGAGTTTGAGCAGTTTTGTAAAGCAAAATGGGGAAAAATTCCAGTATCCAGACATGTAAAGCTGATAGACAATTATCCATACAGGCTCAAGGCTGCAACTGCTGTCAAAGGTGCATCTACTAAATACCAACTTTAATAATTGCAATATATTTAGACTAATTTGTAGAAATGTATTTTCATGTTGACATGAAAGTCTTTTCTGTTGATCAATGTCAAAAAATCCAATTAAATCCACTGATTCAATGTTGTAAAACAAAAAAACATGAAACCTTTCTTGGGGGGGGGGGGTAATAATTCTTATAGGCACTGTGTATAAGTATGTAATACACAATAAGAAAAGCCACCACTCAAAAGAAAATAAGAAATAAAAGTATGAATTCATATTATTAAAAGTTAGAAAACAAAGTCTGTCCGGGAAATGGAGATCATGAGCATTCTTTTCCAACAGAAATTCACTTCAAATAAATTCCTATTTCAAAAGATCAAGGAAAAACTAAGCCAGCCACTTGCACTTGCAGACCCCAGTCAGATGGATTGACATCTCCTCCTCAATCTCCAACATCACAGGTGCATCACAAGGCTGTGTGGTTAGCCTTCTAAATTGGCAGACCATTTCGTCAACCACTTCTGCTACAAGCGGGACTTCCACATGGCCAAACATTTTAATTCTTATTTCCAATCCAACATGTTGATCCATGGCCTCCTCATGCAAAGATGAGGCCACCTTCAGGGTGGAGGAGTAACACCTGATATACCATCTGGGTATCATCCAATCTGTTGGTATGAATATCGATATCTCCTACCTGTCAACAAAATTCTCCACCCCGTCCCCACTTCCTCTATTCCCCATTCTCACCCTTTAGTACTTCTCACCTGCCTATCATTCCCCCCAGGGTCTCCTCCCCTCTCATCAGATCCTTTCTTCTCTAGCCCTTGATCTTTCTCACCCACCTGGCTTCACCCATCACCTCCCATCGAGCCTCTTTCTTTCTTCCCCCCACTTTTCATTTGGGCATCTCCCTCCCTTCCCTCTCTGTCCTGAAGAAGGTTCTCAGCTCGAAACCTCAACTCTATTCCATAGATGCTGCCTGACCTGCTGAGTTCCTCCAGCATTTTGTTTGTGCTGTTTTGGATTTCCAGCACCTGAGATTTTCTCGTGCTTGTGCTCAGCCTGCTGCTTTACTTGCTTGACATTATGACTGTTTGGAAGTACAGCTCAAATGCTATATTCAAGTTTGCTGACGACACCACTGTTATAGGCTGAATCAAAGGTGGTGACCAATTAGCATATAGGAGGGAGACTGAAAATCTGGTTGAGTGGTGCCACAACAACAACCTCTAACTCAATGTCAGCAAGATCAAGGAACTAGTTATTGACTTCAGGAGGAGGAAACCAGAGGTTCATGAACCAGTCCTTATCAGGGGACCAGAGGTGGAGACTGTTTCTACCATTGCTATCATCGCAGAAGACCTGTCCCGGGCTCAGCACGTTAAGTGCAACTTTGAAGAAAACATGGCAGTGCCTATACTTCCTTAGGATTTGGCATGACATCTAAACCTTTGACAAACTTCAACTGATATATGGTGGAGAGTATACAGGTGGCCCCCGTTTTTCAAACGTTCGCTTTACGACAGCTCGCTGTTACAAAAGGCCTACATTAATACCTGTTTTTTGCTAACCAAAGAGGATTTTCGCTTTTACGAAAAAAGACGCCCACTTTATACGTGTGTTTACCTCGAGAAAGACTATGATGACCGTGAAGCCTTATGCAGGCAGTTGTGTGCGCATGCATGTACGTACCGATTTTTTTTCTCCACATCGATTTTGGCTCGCTGTTTTCCCGATTTTGATAAGTGAGACTACACCGTATATACAATATTTCTATTTTATATAGGCTGTATATTTATCATATCATTCCTGCTTTTACTATATGTTTGTGTTATTTTAGGTTTTATGTGTTATTTGCTATGATTTGGTAGGTTATTTTTTGGGTCTGGGAATGCTCAAATATTTTTCCCATATAAATTAATGGTAATTGCTTCTTCACTTTACGACATTTCAGCTTACAAACTGTTTCAATGGAACGCTCCATCTTCGGATAGCAGGGGAAACCTGTATTGTCTGGCTGCCTCCCAGTATGGTTTGGGAATACCAATGCCTTTGAATGGAAAATCCTACAAAAAGTAGTACATTCCGCTCTGGCCATCATGGGAAAAGCCCGTCCCTAACCATTGAGCACATCTACATGGAATGTCATCACAGGCAAGCAGCATCTATTATCAAGGACCCCCATCACCCAGACAATGCTCTACTGCCATCAGGAAGGTGGGGTACAGGAGACTCAGGATTAACACCAGTAGGTTCAGGGAGAAAAGCATTTCAGCATGTATATTGTATACATTTCTCTGACACTAAATGTACCTTTGAAACCTCTGAAGAGTTATTACTCTTCAACCATCAGGCTCTTAAACCAAAGGGGATAATTTCACTTGGCCCATCACTGAAATGTTCCCACAACCAATGGATTTACTTTCAAGGACTCTTCATTTCATGTTCTCGATATTTATTGTTTATTTATTTAATTATTTTTACTTCTTTCACTTTGTATTTACAGTTTATTACCTTTTGCACACTGGTTTAATGCCTGGTTGGTGCAGTCTTTCATTGATTCTATCATGGTTATTGGAATTATTGAGTATGCCCACAAGAAAATAAAACAGGGTTGTATATGGTAACAGATGGGTGTAGCTTGATAATAAATTTACTTTGAATAGTGCAACCCAGGTACCACAGTTACTCCAACAGTCAGTTTGAGAAAAACAATCCTTTCACTTAATGCAGAGAACTTAATTAATTCTGAAACAAATATACAAATGACAGAAAACCGCTTTTGTATTTCTGCATTTTGGTCTACAAGATTTTGAATACAAACTACAAAATACACGTTTATCTTGTCGACCTCCTTGTGCATAAGGATTGGACAATGGCAATTTGCTTTCATTTTAAAGTACATTTTGTAATATCAACAGCTTCTACTTAATGGATTTACTACTAAAAGCATAACATTTAGACATTTTATATTTCAAATTACATAAAATCATCAAATTCTTGTCAAACAATGGTTAATTGTCTCAGTAATTAGCATCCAACAAATTGGACTGTATAAATAATCAGCCTTAACCCATTTTGCAAACATCATCTGACCTTTAAGAGAGTTTGCCAACTGGCCTGTATTAATTAAGCAGTTCCAGGAAAGATAACAAATGCAAGTAACCATTCCAAATACATACTATTATATCTTCAATGCTGTCAGTTGGGGAAATTAATTATTATTTATTTTAGACTGGACTACAAGTTCAAAATAAATAAGTTTTAAGGATGTCTGATGTGAAAAACAGGTTAGATGTTTTAAAAAAAGAGAATCCATACAAACGAAAGCAAAAAGTAAAATCAAGACACAGCTACCATTCAGCTGCAATAACTCTTAATAGCTTCTCGTTAACAGTGCATTCATTGGAAGAAAACTTGTACCTAAGAGCTGGCCAGACTAGATAACAAACTCTGATTTGCATAACATAAAACTGTGCCCTATTAATGAGGGAGCAATCTTTTTCAAGAAATATTTACGTTTACAACTCTGCGAAGAACAATTCAAAACCACTGAGTTAACCTTCAATTAAATATTACTCAAAGTAGAAAACAGCAAAAAAAATACAATGAATGAATGCGCAAAGTGGCAATGGCTAATGATAGGCCAGAGGACTGGGACCGTTGTAGGATTGAGGAGCAAAATACTAAAAAACTCATAAGGAGAGAGAAAAGTAATTTTGAGAGAAAGCTTGCATGTGATATCAAAACAAACAGTCATGGTTTACTTTCTGCTGATGAATTATTAATAAGAAAAAAGATATGTCAGACATGTTCAATCAATTGCTTACGTCATCTTCATCATGGGGACTGTAAGTATCCCCAAGATAACAGGCAAGCTAATTTCAAATAGCAGATAGGAACTTGTAAAAATCCCGATGAAAAGAGCTACTGGGCTAAATGCAGACAAATCATCAGGATTCACTGGCTTGTACCCATTTAAAGGAAATGGCTGCAGAGACAGTGGACCCATTGACTGAAATTTTTTGTAATTTGCTAATTTCAGTAAGTGTACCAGAAGACTGGAAAAAAAACTCAACTCATTCCTTCAAAAAGGGAAAAAGACAGAAGGCAGGAAGCTATAGGCCAGCTAGTTTACTTAATATGTATTGTTAGCAAGATATTAGAGTCAATAACCAAAGTGTAAATAATTAATAATTTAGGAAAGCTGAATATAACCAAGTCGAGTCAACATGGTTTAATGAAAATAAATCATGCTTGACAAGTTCAGTTGACTTCTTTCAGGACATGAAGAGAGGGTTGATAGAGGGGAAACTGATGATACGGTATTGTTTAGATATCCAGATTTCCAAAAGGCATTTGACAGGAAGACATACAGAGGCTGCTGTATAAATTAAGAGTCTAAAATATTGGAGTAAGTGTGCTAAAATAGACCAAAAACTGGCTGCTGCATAGAAAATGAACTGGAACAATGTGTCCTTTTCAAATGTTTATTATTCACATTGATAACTTGGAAGAAGGAGTGAACTGTGAGGTTTCCAGGTTTGTTGGCAATACAAAAATAGGTCAAAGAGCATGCTATGGTGAGGACACTGATTCTGCAACAGGTAAATTGAGATATTGGGGGATAACACTGGCAAATGGATTTTAATGTACATTAAGAGGAATCAAAAGGCAGAGAGACAGCAAATAAGTGAATTTTAAAGTGCTCTAACAGTATGAATTAAAAGAAAATTTTGAGATGTAGTTAAGGAAATAAATAGCATGTTGGTGTTTATTATAAACAGTTTAAGAATAAGAGGGTTTTATTACATTGTACAAGCATTGGTGAGGTCACAGCTGGAGTTCTGCACCAGGTTTTAGTCCCCTTATCTAACAAAGGATATAGTAGCATGGTGACAATCCAAAGGAGGTTCACCAGCCTAATTCCCAGGAAGAGAGGACTGTCCTATCAAGAGAGGCAAGACGGTTTGGATTAGTATTCCTTGGAGTTTAGAAGAATGACAGGTGACCTTATTCAAACATATAAGATCCTAAGGGAGCTTAACAGGGCAGATGTTGAGAGTTTCCATTAATGAGAGAGTCATGAATAAGGGAACATGGGCTGGTCACTTAAAACTGAGGGACATAAAAGATTCTCTCAGATGGGACTGAATCTCTGGAATTCTCCACCCAAGCATGGAGATAAATAAATATTTAAAAGATTGAAGAATTAAAGGTTATAGGGAACTGGCACAGAAAAGGACAAAGGCCAGTATAGATCAGCCACAATCCTCCTGAATGGTGGGGCAGTAGTGAGGGGGGCAAGTGGCCTATTCGTGCTCCTATTTTCTTGTGCTCTTACAACTTACAACTTAAGTATATTTATACTGAGTAAATTTGGGTTGCTATATGCTAGTATCAATTGTTCCAAAAGTACATATGCTTCAAGACTATCTTTAATTGTCACAAGACACATCATGCCATGTGCACTTACCTCACTGCACGAGGCAACAGCACGATGTAAGGGAGTCAACCACTTGTTGTCTTTGGCATTCACTCTAGCTCCTAAAACACAAAAGTATGCAAGTAATAACTAACAATGGCCTGCACAGAACTTCCCAGCAATTCCAAATAACTGCAAGGCTTGTTATATTTGAGGCATGTCATTGATCCATGATGAAGTTACAACAATGCAGTAAATGGAATAAGAATAATAATCTAGGGATTGTGTTCAAATCCCACAATGCCACCCAGGAATTTAAAAATTATTACTATCATCTGAAATTTAAAAGAAAACAAGTTTTTGAAAGTACCAGATTCTGTGGGTTACTACTGCCTTTCAGAGAAGGAAAGCTATCACTAGATTTCAGCACATCAAAAGCACATCACATGCTAGAAAATATTGCTTTTCCTCAATAACTTCTGGAAGTTAGGTTTAAACTGGGAGACACACAAAAGATCAACCTGAAGGGGATAGACTCTGAGTCTATGGTAGATGGTAAGTGAACCAACCACTACCAATCTACACTCAGCATTTGTATCTATTTGTATCTACAGGTAGAAGTGACAACGATTGCGTGGTCTCTGTAAAGTCAAAACCCATCCTCACAGGGACACCAAAAGAGATCCTGAACAGGCCTGGTAATTCAAATCCATGATGTGGAAAAGGCTAATACAGCAGAAATGTATTCCATCAAAATCTGTAATCTAGAGGCCAAACAAAATTCTCACCTTACCAGTAATACCAAGCCAACATTGAGTCAAAAAAGTGCATGATGGGAGGAGTGCCCAGAATACCAAAAATGTGTCAAACTGGCAAATTCATAACATGGAAGTACATGCATGCTAAATACCAAAATTATCATGCAAAAATTAAGAGATGAAAAATTCCACAGAAAATGATTAAATTAAAATCAGACAGTCCTGCCACATACATACATTTGTGAAAATCAGTGAGCAACTACACAGCTAATAGGAAAAGAGGATGAGGCTACAAGTACTGAGGATGTATCCTTGAGTACTAAAGTACTCACTGAATCAGCTCTGAAAGCACCATGATCTACTTGGCTAAGCACCAATAGCAAAATGTACTCTTTGGCTAAAGAAAAGCGAACAATGTGGCAGCATTTTACAAACTACCTGGATGCATTTTGCTTGCTGGCAGCCTGAAATACAAGATGATTTTTTTTGTTCACTACTCCTTAAAAAAAATACATATGGCTCATGATTCAGGGCTGAGCAGGGTACCAGAGCAGTTGCTGCTTGTGTTATCCAAAGTTACAAAACTCATCCCCTTTTTAAACAGACAGCTAGATTAAAAAGAATACAATAAAGAGTACACCATCATAGAACCATAAGCAGAGTAACAGGCCGAGCTCACCAATGTGACCCAACAGCCTGCCTGAGTCAGTCCACTGGCTTGCATTTGGTCTATATCCTTCCAAACATTTCCCATCCATGTGTACTTGCCCAGTGTAAATTGTACCCATCTCTACCACTTCTTCTGGCAGCGCATTCCACATACCTACCACTCTGAATGTGAAGAAATTGCCACTAGTCATCTTTAAATCTTTCCTTCTCACCTCAAGTTTTAGACTTTACTACTCATGGAAAAAGACTGTCATCATTAAACTTATCTATGCCCATCATGATTTTATATACCGCTACAAAATTGCCTCTCAGCGTCCAACACTCTAAGGAAGAAAGCCAAAGCCTATCCAATTTCCCCTTATAACTCAAATCCTCACATACTTGAAAACAGTTTCTGCATCCTTCTCAGCTAAAGACATCCTTCATGTAAAGCAACACACACAAAATGCTGGAGGGATTTAGCAGGTCATGCAGCAGCCATTGAAAAAAAGACAGTTGATGTTTCGTGCCAAGACCTTTCTTCAGGACCAAAAAAGGGGGAAGGCCAAGTCAAGTCAAGTCACTTTTTATTGTCACTTCAACCATAACTGCTGGTACAGTACACAGTAAAAACGAGATCTTTTTCAGGACCATGGTACCAGAATAAAAAGGTGGGAGCAGGGAAGGAGGGTAGCTGGAAGGTGATAGTTGAAGCCAGGTGGTTAGGAAAGGTAAAGGGCTGAAGAGAAAGGAATCTGAAAGGAAAGGGGAGTGGGCTATAGGAGAAAGGAAAGGAGAAAAGGACCCTGCGGGAATTGATATACAGATGAGAAGAGGTAAGCAACCAGAAAGGGGAATAGAAGAGGGGAGGGGGAGGGATTTTTTTTACTAGAAGAAGAAACAGATATTTATGCTATCAGGTTGGAGACTACCCAGATGGAATGTAAGATGTCGCTCCTCCACTCTGAGTGGCACAAGAGGAGGCCATGGACCGACATGTCACAACAGGAATGGGAATTTGAATTAAAATGTTTGGCCATTAGGAAGTCCCACTTTTAGCGGATGGAGCAGAGGTGCTTGAAGAAGTGGACTTCAATTTACAATGGGGATCACCAATGTAGAGGAGGCTGCATTGGGAGCAGTGGACACAATAGATCAACATAGCAGATTCGCAGGGCAATTGTTTAGGGCCCTGAATGGAGGTAAGGGAGTAGTCAATGGACAGGTGTAGCACTTTGGCCGCTTGCAGGGATAAGTGTCGTGAGGAAGATTAGTGAGGATGGACAAATGAACAAGGGAATCATGGAGGGAGCTATCCCTACAGGAAGCCTAGAGGGCAAGGGGATGGTAAAGATATGTTTGGTGGTAGGATCCCTTCGAAGATGGTGGAAGTTGTGGAGGATAATGTGTTGGATGCTGAAGCTCATGGGATGCAGGAAAGGACAAGAGGAACTCTATCACTGTTTAAGGCGCAGGAAGATGGGGTGACCATGGATATTTCTGAAATGGAGGAGATGCAACACCAATGGTGAAGAAAAGGAAATCCCATTCTTTGAAGAAGGACATCTCTGATGTCCTGGAAAGGAACGCCACATCCTGCACAGGTACAGCAAAGATGAAGGAACTGAGAAAAGGGAGTAGCATTTTTACAGGAGACAAGGTTGGAAAATGTATAATTCTAACAGAATTACCCACAGTACTCCAAGTGTGGACTCACCAACATCTTGTACAGTTACAACATGATGTGCCAACTCCTGTACTCAATGCCCTGATGAATGACAGCAGGCATGCCAAGCACCTCTTTGCACTATCTACCTGTGAAGCCACTTTCAAAGTTTGCCTAAAATTCTCTGTTCCATGGGGACTTGGGGTACTAATGCTTTTCTGTTATTCATTCTTTGGCTTTTCCTTTTGTGTCATGGATGTCTGTGAAGAGTAAGAATTTCAGGTTGTATACTGTATACATTCTCTGATATTAAATGGAACTATTGAGCCATTGAAAAGCAAGTCCAGCACAGATTCTGCGGCACACTGTTGGTCACAGGACTCTGATATGGAAAGCATTCCTCACTATCACTGATTCTGACCATGAAGTCATTTTTGTATCTAATTTGCTAGTTCATCCTGGATCCCATCAGATCTATCCTTCTGGATCAGCCTACCATGAAAAATCTTACCAAAAGGCATAGAAGTAGACAACATCTACCACTCCACCCATGTCGATTTTCTAAGTCGTCTCTTAAAAAAAAAGTGCTCAAATATGTTAGACATAATTTCTCATGCACAAAGTCATTTTTACTACTCATAATCTTTGTCTTTCACCACTAATGTTAGGCTTACTGACCTGTAATTTGCTGGGATGCCCTTACAGCCCTTTGAATAAAGGCATTAACCACCCTCTGATTTGCTGGGACCTTAGTCATGCCTAACAATGATATAAATATCACTGTCAAGGCCCCACAACGTCTTGAATACATATGATCAGACCCTGGGGATTTATCACCTTTAAGTACTTTAAGAGCTCCAGCACCTCCTCTCTTGTAATGTCCATATGCTTCATGACATCACTATTTTCCCTCCTCAATTTCCTAGCTTCCAAGGGTAATCAACCAAAGGTCCCTATTCCTGTCAACTTGACCCTTTACTCTAAATGGAACATGCTAGCCCTGAATACTCATGGACTTTACAAGCCTCCTGCTTGCCAGATATCCCTTTATGCTAAAAAGCCTTTCACAATCAATATTTGCAAGCTCCTGTCTAATGCCACTGAAATTAGCCTTGAGCCAATTTACAATTTTAACTTTACAATCCTATCTTTTTTCCCAAATAACTTTTTAAAACTATTAGAATTATAGTGCAAAGTGCTCCACCAAAAGGAGGTTGAATGTTGCACCCCCCCACCCTTTCTAGTACAACAATTACATGCTTCTTGAATAATCTTTCCCAGACTTCCTTAAAATATTCTGCCCTGGTCAATCCATTAACACTATGTTTGTCCCAGTTAATACCGGGCAAGTTCAAATGACCAACTACAGCCCTATTGCTCCAATAACTATTTGCAATCTCTTTTCATATTTGCTCCTCTAATTCCTGCTGACATGGACTTACTTTGGAGTTGGTCACACCGCAGTTACAGGATCGAAGGAAAGATAGGGAATGGGTGACCAACAAGAAGAGTAGTAGCAGGAACATAGTACAGGAGTCTTCTGTGGTCATCTCCTTCCAAAACAGATATACAGCTTTGGAGTCTGTTGGGGGAGATGGCTCATCAGGTGAAGGCAGCAGTAGCCAGGATCATGTAACCGTGAGTGGCTCTGCTAAATTTGAGGGCAAGAAAAGGAGTGGCAGAGCTTTTGTGGTAGGGGATTCCATGGTAAGGGGAATAGAAAGGAGCTACTGTGGCCACAAACGGGACTCCCGTATGGTGTGTTGCCTCCTGGGTGCAAGGGTCAGAGATGTCTCAGAGAGGTTGCACGGCATTCTGAAAGGGGAGGGTGAGTAGCCAGCCACCGTGGTGCGTGCAGGTACTAACGATAGAGGAGGAAAGCTGGATGAGGTCCTACAAGATGAATTTAGGGAGCTAGGAGATAAATTATAGAGTAGGACCTCAAAGGTAATAATCTCAGGATTATTACCAGTGCCACATGCCAGCCGGAGCTGGAATAGCAGGATAGCTAGAACAAATATGTGGCTTGAGCGGTGGTGCAGGAGGATTTCAGTTTCTTGGGGCATTGGAACTGCCTCTGGGGGAGGTGGGACCAGTACCATCTGGACGGTCTACATCTGGGCAGGGCCGGGATCAATATCCTAGGGAGATTGTTTGCTAGTGCTGTTGGGGAGGCTTTAAACTAATATGGCAGGGGGATTGGAACCCACACAGAAAAGAGGGAAGTGATGCAGAGACCAAAGCTAGAGTTAGTGAAGAAAAGAGTAAGAGTAGAGTGCATAAAAGTAAAAAGCAAAAATTGCATAGGTCACTAGATTCTAAAAGGACAATGAGCATAACGACACTACATCAAAATGCCCATAGTGTTAGAAACAAGGTTAGTGAACTTGTGGCAGATGGTCAGTACCAAGGCATATGATTTAGTGCCCATTACAGAAACCTTGTTGCAAGTTGAAGATAACTGGGAATTAAATATCCAAGGGTATCAGGTAATATCAGGAAAGATAGACAGGAAGGCAATAGAGGTGGGGTGGCACTCTTGATTAGAGATAAGATCACAGTGATTGTGAGAGATTATATAAGATCTACAGAGCACAATGTTGCGTCCATCTGGGTAGAGACTGAGAATAGTAATGAAAAAAATCACTGGTGGGAGTTGTCTATAGGTCACCTAATAAAAATATTGCAGTGGCAGAGGCGATTAACCAAGAAATTACTGAGACTTGTAAGAGCAGAAAGGCAGTTGTCATGGGGGATTTAACTTCCACATAGATTGGGTGAATCAGGTTGGTCAAGGAAGTCTTGAGGAGGACATCATAAAATGCATCCGTGGTGACTTTCTTGAGCAGCATGTTCGTGAACCTACAAGGGAAAATGCTACCTTAGATCTAGTCCTGTGTGATGAGACAGGTATGATTAACAATCTTGTAGTCAGTGATTGAATTTTGCATTCAGATGCAGGATGAAATAGTTAGATCTAAAACTAGTGAATTATGTTTGAACAAGGGAGACTACAACAGGATGAGGGAGGAGTTGGCTAATGTGGATTGGGATCACAGGCTATTTGGTAGGACAGTTGAGGAACAGTGGAATACTTTCAAAAAGATTTTTCCACAGTGCTCACAAAAGTAAGGACAGTAAGTGAGGGGAGAGCCAGCCTTGGATAACTAAGGAAATAAAAAATAGCATCAAATTAAAAGCTCCTGTGTACAAAGTCACAAAGAGTAGTGGGAGACTGGAGGATTGGGAAAACTTTAAAAAGCAACAGAGAACAACTAAACAAGAAATAAGGAAAGAGGAGATAGAGTACAAAAGTAAATTAGCACAAAATATAAAAACAGATAGCAAAAGTTTTATAAATATATAAAGCGGAAGAGGGTGGCTAAGGTCAACGTAGGTCCCTTGGAAGACGAGAAGGGGAAATTGATATTGAGTGATAAGGAAATGGCTGAGGCATTGAACGACTACTTTGTGTCGGTCTTCACGTTGGAAGACACGTCTAATATGCCAAAGCAGGATGTTATGAATGAAATGGGAGGTGAGGACCTTGATAAAATCACTGTCACTAAAGAAATAGTAATGAGCAAACTAGAGGACCTGAAGGTAGATAAGTCCCCTGGTCCTGATGGAACCCATTGCAGGGTGCTGAAGGAATTGACAGAGGTTATAGTAGACACATTGGTAATCATTTATTAAAACTCTCTAGACTCTGGGCAGGTTGCAGCGGATTGGAAGACAGCAAATGTCACGCCACTTTTCTAAAAAGGATGTAGGCAAAAGATGGGTAATTCTAGGCCAGTTAGCTTGTAGTCGGGAAAATGCCTGAAGCTGTCACGAAGGATGAAATATCGAAACATTTAGAAAGGAGTGGTTCCATTAGACAGACGCAGCATGGATTCAGAAAGGGCAGGTCCTGTTTGACAAACTTACCGGAGTTCTTTGAGGACATAATGTGTACAGTGGATAGAGGTGGGTGGATAGAGGTGGGTGTCATATACTTGGATTTCCAGAAAGTGTTCGATAAAGTGCCACACAAGACACTTATAAATAAGATATGGATGCATGGAGTCAGAGGAAGTGTACCGGCATGGATAGTGGATTAGTTAA
Source organism: Hypanus sabinus (assembly GCF_030144855.1). Lineage (NCBI taxonomy): Eukaryota > Metazoa > Chordata > Chondrichthyes > Myliobatiformes > Dasyatidae > Hypanus > Hypanus sabinus. Next base: position 68,715,783 of record NC_082711.1, on the reverse strand, counting down.
CCGATAGAAGGCAGTGAGTTGGTATAAATGGGTGTTTCTCTGGTTGGCAGTCAGTGGTGAGTGGGGTGCCACAGGGGTCGGTGTTGGGCCCGCCCGCAGCTGCTTACCATTTGCATTGATGATTTGGCAGAGGGGACTGAGTGTAGCATAGCAAAATTTGCGGATGACACTAAACTGAGTGGAAAAGCAAATTGTACAAAGGATGTGGAGAGTCTGTAGAGAGATATAGATAGGTTAAGAGAATGGGCCAACGGCGGGCAGATGGAATACAATGTTGGTAAATGCGAGATCATCCACTTTGGAAGGAATAATAGAAGAGCAGATTATTATTTAAATGGTGAAAGATTGCAACATGCTGTTCTGCAAGAGGGACTTGGGAGTCTTGCTCATGAATTGCAAAAAGTTGGCTTGCAGGTACAACAGGTTATTAAGAAGGCAAACAGAATGTTGGCCTTAATTTCCAGAGTGTTTGAATTCAAGAGCAGGGAGGTCATGCTGCAACTACACAGAGTACTGGTGAGGCCGCGCCTGGAGTACTGTGTGCAGTTCTGGTCTCCATTCTTGAGGAAGGATATACTGGCTTTGGAGGCAGTGCAGAGGAGGTTGGGTCCAGGGATGAAGGGGTTAACCTACGAGGAGAGATTGAGTCACCTGGGACTATACTCTCTAGAGTTCAGAAGAATGAGAGGGGATCTTATAGAAACACACAAAATTTTGAAAGGGATAGATAAGATAGTAGGAAAGTTGTTTCCATTGGTAGGTGAGACTAGAACTAGGGGACATTGCCTCAAGATTCAGGGGAGATTTAGGATGGAGATGAGGAGAAACTGTTTTTCCCAGAGAGTGGTGAATCTGTGGAATTCTCTGCCCAGGGAAGCAATTGAGGCTTCCTCACTAAATATATTTCAGAAACAGTTAGATAGGTTTTTACATAGTAAAGGAATTAAGGGTTATGGGGAAATGGCAGGCAGGCTAGATGGGCTGGATGGCCTACTCCTCCTCCTATTTCTTATGTTCTTATGACTGTTGGGGTTGGAACAATTCAACCTTAGTGGATGATCCTTCTAGATTTCACTCTCAGTAACTACCATGATGTTCTCCCTAATCAAACAAGCAAAAAGAGGTGCCTTCCTAATATCCCAGTCCCACATGCCTAACAATATTGAGTTCATTTGTTTTACCTATCAGGCCTGTAGCATTCCTTGCTCTCTATACAGCTGAATAGATTTGCTTGCTCTAACTTCTTACTGTTTACCCAAGTACTTACTGCTTGCATTTTAAGGTTGAGTTTGACGTGAACAGACAGGGGCTGCAGCAGGTCACACTATCCACATATCTTGTCACCTTAGTAATCTTGGCAGAAACTTGTTGAACAAGGATTCCATTCGAGTATTCTGAGAACTATTTTTCATCCTCGAAAGAACTTGAGAACCATGCCACATACTCATCTTCAGCCTCAACTAACACCTTCCCTCACAAAATGCTGGAGGAATTCAGCAGGCCAGGCAGCATCTATGGAAAAAAAGTACAGTCGACGTTTTGAGCCTGAAATGTCAACTGTACTTTCTTCCATAGACGCTGCCTGTCTTGCTGAGATCCTCCAGCATTCTGTGTGCGTTGCTCGGATTTTCAGCATCTGCAGATTTTCTCTTGTTTTTAACATCTTCCATCAGTAATTTTCAAAGAAAGTTTCTCAGCCTACTTGAGAATTTTGGAAAGATGTGCTAAATTGGCATGAAATACACAAATTACTTCTTAGATGTTGAGCTCTAAAGATGAAGGTAAGTAAAATCAGCGGGCTACCTTTCTTAACAAGTGAAATTATTCCTTAGAGCTGAAGCCTTTCAAAGTTTAAATCCTAAACATTGTTTCTTCATGCTCCTGCAGTAACATCTGTAAAATATCTTAACAAAACAATGGAATAAGTGGAAAAATACAAAAGTACCTGATAAAATAAGTAGTTCAACAATTTCAGCATCTCCTAGATAAGCAGCAGCATGCAAAGGAGTTCGCTTCTCTGCATCCTAAAACAAGAGGAAAAATTATATTAAAAATAGCATTTGTATCTCAGAGACATTACTAAAGAATTTTGCTATACACTTATCATTTAAGACACACCCTCCAAGGTTGCAGCTAAAAAGTATTCCATTCCAAAGTCTAAAGCACAATTTCACAGACTCTTACAGTGCTAAAGCCCATTACATCCACCAGTAACTCAAAGAAAACAATACAGTAATTTTCTATTCCTTGCCCTTTTCTCCCAACACTGGCAAATGATAATGTCCGGTGAAATCATCGGACAAAGTCAGCATGGATTTGTGAAAGGAAAATCATGTCTGACGAATCTTATAGAATTCCTTGAGGATGTAACTAGTAGAGTGGATAGGGAAGAACCAGTGAATGTGATATATTTGGATTTTCAAAAGGCTTTTGACAAGGTCCCACACAGGAGATTAGTGTGCAAACTTAAAGCACACGGTATTGGGGATATGGTATTGATGTGGATAGAGAATTGGTTAGCAGACAGGAAGTAAAGAGTGGGAATAAATGGGACCTTTTCAGAATGAAAGGCAGTGACTAGTGGGGTACCACAAGGCTCAGTGCTGGGATCCCAGTTGTTTACAATATATATTAATGATTTAGATGAGGGAATTAAATGCAGCAACTCCAAGTTTGCAGATGACAGGAAGCTGGACGGCAGTGTTAGCTGTGAGGAGGATGCTAAGAGGATGCAGGGTGACTTGGATAGGTTAGGTGAGTGGGCAAATTCATGGCAGATGCAATTTAATGTGGATAAATGTGAGGTTATCCACTTTGGTGGCAAGAACAGGAAAACAGATTATTATCTGAATGGTGGCCGATTAGGAAAAGGGGAGGTGCAATGAGACCTGGGTGTCATTGTACACCAGTCATTGAAAGTGGGCATGCAGGTACAGCAGGCGGTGAAAAAGGCAAATGGTATGTTGGCATTCATAGCAAGAGGATTTGAATACAGGAGCAGGGAGGTTCTACTGCAGTTGTACAAGGCCTTGGTGAGACCACACCTGGAGTTTTGTGTGCAGTTTTGGTCCCCTAATCTGAGGAAAGACATTCTTGCCATAGAGGGAGTACAGAGAAGGTTCACCAGATTGATTCCTGGGATGGCAGGACTTTCATATGAAGAAAGACTGGATTGACTAGGCTTATACTCGCTGGAATTTAGAAGATTGAGGGGGGATCTTATTGAAACATATAAAATTCTAAAGGGATTGGACAGGCTAGATGCAAGAAGATTATTCCCGATGTTGGGGAAGTCCAGGACAAGGGTTCACAGTTTAAGGATGACGGGGAAGCCTTTTAGGACCGAGATGAGGAAAAACTTCTTCACACAGAGAGTGGTGAATCTGTGGAATTCTCTGCCACAAGAAACAGTTGAGGCCAGTTCATTAAGAGGGAGTTAGATATGGCCCTTGGGGTAAAAGGGATTGGGGGTATGGAGAGAAAGCAGGTACAGGGTTCTGAGTTCGATGATCAGCCATGATCATACTGAATGGCGCTGCAGGCTCGAAAGGCCAAATGGCCTATTCCTGCACCTATTTTCTAAGTTTCTATGTTTCTGTAACATTTAAAGCATATATCCAATCTGAATAAGCACCTATGGCTTTAAAGGAAGTGCATTCCAAATCAGTACTTCCTGCTTATAGAAATATCCAATCTTTCCCTGATGTTTCTGCCAAATGCCTTAAAATCTTTCTCCTGTGGTTACTGTCCCTCCTGCCAGTGGAAACTGTTCTCTTTTCCTTATTCTATTGAAACACTTATTCTTAGCTGGTTCTGTTAGAAATTTTCCATTGGCACTCACCCACCAACCACAGTTCACAGCAATCAGTTAACGTTAGGCACTTTGCTAAAGCACATGGGGGTGCGGGGAGAGGGAGAATAAAAAGATTCCCTTGTAACTCTGAGTTTTCAAATAAGGACTCAGCACAAGTACAGTTGCAAGAAAATGTTTGTGAACCTTTTGTAATTACCTGATTTTCTGCATTAATTAGTCATAAAATGTGGTCTGATCTTCATCTAAGTCACAAACACATTCTGCCTAAAGGAATAACACACAAACAATTGTACTTTTCATGTCCTTATTGAACACATTGTTCAATCATTCACAGTCCAGACTGGAAAAAGTATGTGAACCCTTGTAGAACCTCCTTCAGCAGCAATAACCTCCACCAAACATCTCCTGTAGCTGCTGATTAGACTTGCACAAAGGAAAAGAGGAACTTTAGATCATTCCTCCAAACAAAATTGTTTCAATTTTGTTTGAACAACCTTCTTCAGCCCACGATACAGCATCACAATTGGGGTAAAGTCTGGACTCTAACTTGGCCATTCAAAAACACGTACTTTCTTCTTTTTTAACCATTCTGTTGTTGACTTGATTGTGCCTAGGATCATTGTCTTGTTGCAGCATCCAACTTCTATTAAGCTTCGAGTGATGGACTGCCATCCTAACATTCTCCTGTAAAATGTCTTGAAATAATTTAAAACACATTGTTCCATCAATGATTACAAGTTATCCAAACCCTGCGGCAGCAAAGCAGCCCCAAACCATGATGCTCCATCCACCATGCTTCACAGTTGGGTGAGGTTTTGGTGTTGGTATGTAGTACCCTTTTCTCTCCAAACATAGCAGTGTGCATTTATGCTAAAAAGTCCAACATTTATCTCACTTGTCCATAGAACATTGTCCCAGAAGCATTGTGGAACATCCAGTGGTCTTTTGCAAACTTTAGATGTGCAGCAATTTTTTTTGGAGAGCAGTGGTGTCCTTCCATTAACACCATTCTTGTTCAGTGTTTTTCTTATAGTGAACACATAAACAGAGACATTTGCAGGCTCTTGAGATTTCTGCAGATCTTTTGGTGTTACCCAAATTCTTTCTCATCTCCTTCAGCATTGCACGTTGTGCTCTTAGTGTGATCTTTGCAGGAACAATCAATCCTCTGGAAAGTAGCAACATTACTGAATTTCCTCCATTTGTAGGCAATTTCTCTTTGTAGACTGATGAACACTTAGGTCTTTAGAAATGCTTTCATAGTCTTTTCCAGCTTCATGCATTTCTACAATTCTTCTTCTTCTAAGATCCTTTGAAAGTTGTTTGATCAAAGCATGAAGTACATAAGCAGATCTTTCTTGAGAAGAGTATGCTCTGTCAATAACCTGACATTGTGTGTCTTTTTTTTATAGGGCAGGGCACCTCTACCACCCACACTTCCAATCTCACCTAATTGATTTGAACACCTGATACTAAATAACTTTTGTAGAAGGCATTTACCCCAGAGGTTGGCATACTTTTTTGAACCTAGGCTGTGATTGTTTAAATGGTGCACTCTGTATTGGCAAGAAGTAGTGTAATTGTTTATTCGTTATTAGTTGAGACAATTTGTGTTTGTCTATCATTCTGACAGATGAAGATCAAACCACATTTTATGAGTAACTGAAGCAGAAAAACAGATAATTGCAAAGGGTTCACAATTTTTTTCTGGCAAACACGAGGAAATCTGCAGATGCTGGAAATTCAAGCAACACACACAAAATGCTGGTGGAACGCAGCAACCCAGGCAACATCTAAAGGGAGAAGCGCTGTCGACGTTTCGGGCCGAGACCCTTCGTCAGGACAATTTTTTTATTGCAACTAAACAAGCGCACAAATTATATAAATATATAAATGAGAATTACAGCTGGGGATTTTGACCAATTTAACTGAGAATTATTTATGAATCACATGCCTCTTTTTCACAGTAGAGCCCCCAAAAAGAGAAAAGTGTAAAGTATGAAATACTAAAAAATTTGAATAAGATAGGACTTGATTAAAACATACAAGACCTCAAAGGATCTTCATTAGGTGGACATGGAGGGGATGTTTCTTTCCTCATGGGAGAATCTAGACTTAGGACTGCTTTTTAAAAATAGAACAACCTACTTAGGCAAAGATTTGATTAAATATTTTATCTCAGATGGTTGAGTGCTATCCTTAAAATGGAAGTAGTCTTTAAGGAGGATGTAAATTCCTGATTATCAAAGGATAACAGGAACATGGGGATGAGTGCAGGCTGAAAGGGCCAAATGGTTTATACTTGCCTTTAATGCATTCACTGGCTTATAGTTTTTTTTGTGTGCTACAGCAAGCTGGCAAATCATGTAAACTGAAAATTCCAATCAGTAGCAGAAACATGAATGGTCAGTATATCAGCAGATCACAAGGAAACACTGCAATAGAGTTTATATGACAGCATGAGTGCAACTGCAATCGTAACCTGCCCATCTACTTTTTTTTAAACAGTATTCACATATATTTAAAATCAAAATCCAATGCAGGAGGAGGGGGAAAGCTTTTCTCATTTCTATTCATGCTTCATGTCCTGCTATTCAGTAACCCATAATGGACAAACATAAAACATGTGGCCACTGGGAGAACTTGCCTTCTCTTCTGGACAGAGCATAGGCTTTCAGCGAAACGGTCTCCCCAGTCTCTGGCGGGTCTCGCCAATTAATTCCACGCCCCATTCCCATTCTGATATGTCTATCCATGGCCTCCTCTACTGTCAAGACGAAGCCACACTCAGGTTGGAGAAACAACTGTTATGATCCCAGCCCCCTCCTTTGTGAGAATCGCAAGAGCACCCGTTGGGGGGGGGGGGGGGGGGGGGGGTCAGTAGACCCAGGAAGTGAGAGAGAGAGAAACGTGAAAAATTGCACGTCCCACCAGGGATACAGAATAAGATGCCAGCAACTATTGTCTCATGGAGACCACGTGAAAAGCCCTCGGGCAAGGTGGGCTGGTTGAGAGAGAGATTGCATCATCCCAACCTGATTAACACCTGCGACCCCGTGAGGAAGTATAAAGGAGAGTCTCAGGGGGACAGCCCCTCAGACGCACCCAGAAGACACGAGAGAGTGGTCCCGCAGCAGCGGGAAGCCATTCTGAAGGAAGCCACGTGCGTCAGATTCCGGGATTGGAATCTGTGGCTGGAATCACAAAAAACCGCTTTTTACTAACATCGGGGAGAAGAAACCAATGCTCCCCCGATTTCACGGAAGATTCATCGAGACTCGGCAAGTTTTTTCTCTTCTCCCCCAATCTCTCTCTCTCGGTCGCCCCACGCAACACCCAGCGATTTTCAAAGGTCTGAGGCCTGCAGACTTTCAGAGTGACTTTTATATTTCCAACGGACAATCTATTAACCCCGAGACACCAGCAGAGCTCACTTCTTAATGATGATTATTACTATACCCGCGCTTTAGATTGAATGTTGACGATGTGCACTATCTGAATGTATGTAGTAACCCTACTTTTGTGTCCCTTTATAAATAAAACCGTTTGAAAATAGTGACAACAGACTTCAACAGACCTCTCTATCTTTGCTGGTAAGTTATCCAGTTACGGGACACGTAACAATTTGGTTTCTCGTCCGGGATTTGACACCAAATTGGGAGGCCAGTGAATCGGGCTTGTAGTCCAAAACTTGAATCTGGTTACGCGGGTAGCCAGACAGGAAACCAGCAAAGGTGGACGTGGGGGAATTTATGGAAAACCCGATGGTGGGGGCACTAGAGGCAGCCACAAAATCAGACTTGTTAAATTTAGCGAAGGGGTTGAACCTCACAGAAGTGAGGTCGTCCATGAAAAAGCGGGAGGTACGAAGGGCCAGTACGAAGTTATCCAGTTACGGGATACATAACACAACAAACACCTTATATTCTGCCTGGGTAGCCTCCAACCTGATGGCATGAACATTGATTTCTCTAACTTCCATTAATGCCCCTCCTCCCCTTCTTACCCATCCCTGATTTATTTATTTCCCCCTCCTTTTTTTTTCTCTCTTTGCCAGTTCTGCATCTCCCTCTGGTGCTCCCCTCCCCTTTTCTTCCTCCCTAGGCCCCCCCATTCCATGATCCTTTCCCTTCTCCAGCTCTGTATCCCTTTTGCCAATCACCTTTCCAGCTCTTGGCTTCACCCCAACCTCTCCTATCTTCTCCTATCTTTTCGGATTTCCCCCTCCCCCTCCTACTTTCAAATCTCTTACTATCTTTCAGTTAGTCTTGACGAAGGGTCTCAGCCCGAAACATCGACAGTGCTTCTTCCTATAGATGCTGCCTGGCTTGCTGGGTTTCACCAGCATTTTATGTGTGTTGCTTGAATTTCCAGTGTCTGCAGATTTCCTCATGTACAGCATCTTTCTGCTATGTTAGCAATTGGTACACAGTAATGACAAATTGCTTGTGACTTTCTGATATAATTCCATATGAGATAGGGTGGGGAAGGGAAAAACGGCAGGCATAAGAAGTCCACACTCATCATGAACCAATATCTACAAAGATTTTTGTGGATTATGAACTGAGTCATGTCGTGACGTCAAAGACAAACAAAAGCAAACAGGAAAACCACAATGAATCACAGACAGAAAATAACTGAATATCCAAGAAAGATGATTCATAAACTCTGTGCAGAAGGACTTAAAAAATTAAGTAATTTCATATTGCACCTGCTTTAGTGTAGCATTTTCTCTCAGACATTCAAAAATGTGAGATAGAAAAATTTCAGAGCTGTATACTTTGATAATAAATGAACCTTTGAACACTATTACTTTCCATTTAAAGGACAAAATTCTCTTTCACAGAAACAGTCTTCAAACATCTGTCAGGATGTAATTTTCAATGATGGGGAAAATAATTTGAGGAAGCTTTTTGAAATGGTGGATTGGGTGATACAAGATCAGGTCCTGAATAATTTTGACAGAGCGTGGGTCATCTGCAACAAGCTGCCTTGGAGGTGTAGAGGCAGATACTATTATATTTAAAAGGCATTTGAACAGGAACTTAGGAAATACATAAGGATGTAGGCCTAATGCAGACAAATGAGACCAATGTAGATTGGATGAATAGTTTCTATGGTTGCGCTGGAGTGAAAGAACTTGTTTCTGTGCCATATGAGTCTATAACATCCTGGTATGGCTGAAACCTATGCCAGGGACTATGTTATGGGATTAGATTGTGAAAAACTAAAAGGATGTCTAAACATTTAACAGCCTATAAATAGGAAGGGTAGATTACACAAGTTGTGACAAAGACCGGGAGGATGAAGCGAAAATCAAAGTCAAGGAGATAACTCTTTATAAAACATCAACACGTTGGGATATGGAGAGACAAGGGATGCTGGAAAACAGGGAGCTTCTGGGCAAGAACGTGTTTGTAATGAAATGCTAAATTTTTTAATGGAGCTTAGAAGTCCAATAGAAATATTATTCGAGAAGTCAGGGATGAAGGAAATTAACTTATTGACGAAGACAATTTGATGATTGAAAGAACCAGAACAAAAAATAACCTCAATTTTATTTCACGGATAAGAACAGCCAATCTTAAGGCAAAATGTAGACCTTAAGAACTGATACCTTGCTTTGCATGAGCTAATGATGTATGTTACTTAATTCTGCAGAAAAGTGGATGAAACCCCGATAGACAACAGGTTTTTTTGGGTGACTTTTGAACACAGAGGCTTTTGTATTCTGATACAATGCTACGCAATGTGCAGCCATGCACCTCAATCGAATGAATAGCTTTTGCTGGCTGGTGGAAGGGACATACAACTTGAAAACTTGAGATGCATACTGAAGCCAAGCAGCATTACTTTTTACGGTTTTCTGTGCTAAATGGTCCCTAAACACATCTTGGGTGACCCAATATGATTAGCAATGTATATTGAAAACAATTTTTTTTTGGATTGAGAGGAAAAAGGGATCAGCCATGACAAAATGGTGCAGCAGAATTGATGGGCCAAATGGCCTAATTCTGCTCCTATATCTTATGGTCTTAAAAACATTTGAAAAAAAAAGTTACCAAATTTGCTACAATGTTCAATTTTTGTTTAATGTCCCTTTTACGGAATCATCTTGTTCATTGTTTCCTATTTTAATCATTCAGAGCAAGTCATATTGTTATACCTCATCATTTTCTAGTTTATTCATCCATTATATTCAATGAGCTGTTTACTAAGGTATGACTAATGCTCCATAAAAGAGTGCTCTGCACGTTTTATTCATTTAATGATTGTTTGCGAATTATAGGATTCCTATCCTATATTAATACAGTGGACTGCTATTAATTTAGTCATTGGTTAAAGAAAAAAAAATCATGAAAGTAGCCAGATTTCATGTTTATTTGGGACATGATGGCACTTAATTGGGACAGGAGACTATTGCCGAACATTCTAACAAGCATTAGTCATGTGCACTTGCACGACCATTAGGCACTACCATAAGATATAGCAGCACAATTAAGTCATTTTGCCCATCAAGTCTGCACCACATTTCATCATGTCTAATCCATTTCCCTCTCAGCCCCAATCTCCTGCCTTACCCCACATTCCTTCATGCCCTGACTATTCAAGAATCTATCAATCTCTGTCTTAAATATACCTAATCACTTGGCCTCCACAACTGCCTGTGGCAATGAACTCCACAGATTCACCACTCTCTGGCTAAAGAAATTCCTCCTCATCTCCATTCTAAATGGATGTCCCCCTATTCTGTGGCTATATCCTCTGGTCTTAGGCTCTCCCACCATAGAAAACATTCTCTCCACATCCACTCTATCGAGTCTACACTGTGCTTAGACCGAACAGTTTTTAAATAGATCCAGTTGTTGTGCTTGTGTTATGCTACCCATTTCGGTCAAAGGACGCCAACTCAAAAAGCAGTGATTTCTAACAAACCTTTTTTTAAATTTTTTCTAAAAAAAAGTACTCTTAGTGTTTGATTTTGTACATTTAGTCAATCAAAAGAACATAGCAAAATACACTGGATGAATTCCTCCTTCGATAATTATTTGAAAGTAAAATAGTTTTATAGTATTGTAGTAGAATTGGTAGCCTTCTAATTTGTTCTGTATTTCGTTTAAATAAGTAATTTGTAACTTAGTTAAAAGGTAGTTTGTCCATTTTAAAACTAGTTCCATGAAATTTCAGCAAATAGAGGCGGCTGTTTAATTGGGTCATAAGAATTGGTCTCGATATGTCCTAATTAATGGGAATTCATTGTATATTAGAAACCTGAATGAGTGAGAAAAGACAGAATGAAAGAACAAATGGAGAGCAAGAGAAAACGAAAATAAAAGGGAGAGAGCAAAGGGAGAATGATGAACCCAGTCACCTCCCCTTATTCCCAATTTGCCTGATTTTTAATCTTCAGACAAAAAGAGTAGAACTGTTAGTCCTGACGAAGGGTCTCAGCTGAAACGTCGACAGTGCTTCTCCTTATAGATGCTGCCTGGCCTGCTGTGTTCCACCAGCATTTTGTGTGTGTTGTTTGGATTTCCAGCATCTGCAGATTTCCTCGTATTAGAACTGATTACTTGATCATTTGTTACAACTGCTGCCATTTGAATTGCCATGTGCATTCTGATTGCATCATTCTCTGCTATGGGTATTCCATGTATGACATTTATAATGAGTAACTGGCTGCCCGGTATTGATGTTGCAAGATACAAGCAAATAAGGGCAGATTGTTGCAGTTCCATATCTGAGGGAATAATCTATATTTAAATGGGAAATTTGTGTGTCCTTTAAATTACTAGAACTACACGGTTATTTTCCTATATCATTTTCCCAACAGGAGCACCTGTCTTGCAATCAAGTTCTATGTCAGAGTCACCTGACACACAAGGGCCGAAGATTTTGCAATCAGCTGCAAACACTGTTCACTTGCCAATGACATCCAAATATTCCCACAGGGCTGGAATGGTTACTGAAGATGCAAACACCTCCCTATGAGTCCTTCCCTTAGTGTATCCCAATGTTTACTGTGGTGTTAGCAACCTTATTTTCCACATCCTTATATAGCAACAATCCCTCTCCCTCTTCATTAATGGCTAAGAACCGTCTGTAGATAGCACAACATGAGAATCCAAAATCCATTTGGCTAAACCTCCCCTTTTGATAATTGACTAAAAACAAAATTCAAGTTGAAATTACAATTATTATACATCATAATGGGAGATTGGATTGGGGGGATGAAAAGAGTGACCAGTTTGAGGTTTATCAAATTATGTGAGGAATAAAGAGGGTAATTAGTGAGAAGATTACCTCCCTTGATGTGAATGTCTAAAGTCAAGTCACTTTTATTGTCATTTTGACCATAATGGCTGGTACAGTACATAGTAAAAATGAGACGACGTTTTTTCAGGACCATGGTGTTACATGACACAGTACAAAAACTAAACTGAACTACGTAAAAAAACAACACAGAAAAAAAAACTACATTAGACTACTGACCTACCCAGGACTGCATAAAGTGCACAAAACAGTGCAGGCATTACAATAAATAATAAACCGGACAATAGGGCAGTAAGGTGTCAGTCCAGGCTCTGGGTATTGAGGAGTCTGATAGCTTGGGGGAAGAAACTGTTACATAGCCTGGTCGTGAGAATGATACGGTGCCTTTTCCCAGACGGCAGGCGGGAGAAGAGTTTGTATGAGGGGTGCGTGGGGTCCTTCATAATGCTGTTTGCTTTGCAGATGCAGCGTGTAGTGTAAATGTCCGTAATGGCAGGAAGAGAGACCCTGATGATCTTCTCAGCTGACCTCACTATCCGCTGCAGGGTCTTGCGATCTGAGATGGTGCAATTTCCGAGCCAGGCAGTGACACAGCTGCTCAGGAGCACACAAGAGCACACAGGTATAAGGCGAGGTCAGAGACTCGGAGGGGATCTGACCTGTGTCTTTTTCGTCCAGAGAGTAGTTGGAACCTGGAATGCGCTGCTTTTGGTGGCCTGGTAGCCATCACATCTACTGTGCTTTGAGAGGTTGGTTATGGCTAGAATTAACTCCTGTCTGAGCAGAACTTTGGGCTTATTGCAATTTGCCTACCATAACAGGTCTAGAGCAAACACAATCTCACTGGCTCTCCACTCACAATGCATCTTTGCCACTATTTAATTTGTAACTTACAGAAATTTTTACATCTTGCACTGCAAAGCAACAAATTTCATGAGATTTGTTAGTGATAATGAACCTGATTCTGAGCATTTAAGAAGCATCAGGCAAAGCCTGTGAATCATTAAGGCATAGAAGGCTATACATCAAATGTGGGTAAGTGGGATTGTTATAGTACAACAGCTGGCATACAGGCAGTAAGCCAAAGTGCTGCCTGACTAGAAATGTGATTGTAATTCAAAAATACATTGAAGCTATGAAGCTCAAACCTTTATTAATTTTAAATATTTTAAAATATTTCTTATAATGGCATGTATTTTCTCTATGCTTTCACTTCAATCTGACAAGATTCAAGATCAAGATCAAAATCAAGATCCAAGTTTATTGAGCACCATGAAAAATACCGTGAAACGAGACCTTTGAATTAACACTAGCCCACCTGAGGGTGTGCTGGGGCAGCCCACAAATTCGCCACACATTCCAGTACCAACATAGCATGCCCATAAGTGCAAGGTTTTTTTGATTCAATTGTTGGAAGTGTTACTATTATATAATTCAATTAGTACTGATTTAACTCAGAATAATAAGAACAAAAAAATAAAAAATACACATTTTTCCTTAAACCCATTAAGGGTAGGTAATTGCATGAACGTATTCTAAAATAATTGCAGAAATTAAATTCACATTCACTTGAGTATCACTTCATTGATACTCAGAAAATTATCATCTTTCAGAAAGCAGATCAAAACAGGCAACATATCTGTTCAGTATTCAATGCCACATTCATTATCTAGAGCACAATTAACTCAGTGGTGAAATATGCCAATAGCTTTTACATCTTCAAACCATATCACATCTGGATCTATACATCACACAAAGATTAAAGTTCGCAAGATGCATATTCAATCAAGTTAAAGAACAAATTGTCTACATGGCTTCAGTTTTATTATACAAGTATACAGGTATATGTGGGGATAGATGCAATGCATCAATCTGAAGGAAAATGAACAGGTGTTAGTGTCCTGGCCATTATTTGTACTTCAATCAACATTATTCATATAAATTATTTGACTATCAAGACATTGCAACCTTGTGATACTAGGTGTATGCAAATTGACTGACATATTATCATGCCCCTGGGTAGAATACAGTGTGAATCAAGTCAAGCTGCAAAGATAATGGAGGTGAGCAGAAGTTGTTCCACCATGGTCCTTAAGGAGAAGTAACATTGGAGAACAATGCAAGGTTCAGGATAGCAAAATGGAATTTCATAAAAGGGGGCCCAAGCAGAAGGCATACTGCTGATAGACTACTATAGTAGTCTGTCAATGGAGATATATATCAGTGAATAAGCATATCCAGTCTAGTATTATGATACTACCACTGCTGTGAATTCAGTTATACATGCTCAAAGTTCAAAGTAAACTTCTTATCAAAGTACATACATGTCACCATGTACTACCCTCAGATTCATTTTCAATAGATACAAAGAAATATAATGGAATCAGTGAAAAACTACATACAAAGATGGACAAATAATGTCCAAAAGACAAATTGCACAAATGCAAAACATATATAACAAATAAGCAAGCAATAAAAATGTTCAGAATATGAGTTGCAGAGTCATTGAAATTAAGTCTATAGGTTGTGAAATCAGTTCAGTGTTGAGGTGAGTGAAATTATCCGTGCTGATCAAGAGCTTCATGGTTGATGCGAAATAACTGTTCTTGAGCTGGTGGTGTGGGACCCAAGGCTTCCCGAAGGAGCAGCAAGACAAAAGCATAGCGTGGTTGGTGGGGCCCTTGATGATTGATGATGGTTTGTTGGGCAGCATTCTTTGTAGATGTGCTCAATGACGGGGAGGGCTTTTCCTGTGATAAACTGGGCCGTATCCATACTTTCTGGAGACTTTTCTGTTTATGGGCATTGGTGTTTCCATACTAGGCCATGATATAACCGATCAGGATACACTCCACTGTGCATCTAGAGAAGTCGGTCAAAGTTTCAGATGACATGCCAGACCTGCAGAAACCCCCAAGAAAGTAAAGATGCTGCTATGCTTTCTTTGTAATGGCTTAGGTGCTGGTCCCAGGACAGATCGTTGGAAATGAAAATGCCAATTACTTTTAAGTGACTGACCCTCTCCAACTCTAATCAGCTGATAAGAATTGGCTGTGGACCTCCAGATTCAGTGTCCACTTAAAGTTAGCAGGAGGATGGGAACTGGAGTAATAGGACTGAGGATGGGGCAGCTGATATACAAGTAGATGCAGTGTGCAGTGAGACTATAAGTACAAACAACAAAAAATCTAAGTCAGTGGATTGAGTTGAAGTGTAACATGGGGATAAAATCGAAAAGGGTGATGAATACAGGACTGAACCTGTTATACTTGAAAGCGCGGAAAAAGGTAGATGATGCTTCATTACTACTCCAACACTTGAACCACATCACTACTTCAAAAAGTCAGAAATAGTGATGAATTTGAAAGTATCAACAAGCATCTTGAATGTTACAATGAAAATGCAGACTTGTAAGATGTTATAATCTGAAGTATTTTATGAAGGCAGTCCATTACCTGCACTAGGTACCTGCGCTGATCTGTTAATTTACATTCAATCATAAAAACACAGATGAATTCCTCCACCAATACAGTTTTATAGTACTGTCGAGGTATTAATAGTGTTGTAATTAGTTCTGTATTTCATTTACATACATAACTTATTACTCAATTAAACAGCAGTTTGTTTTTTTTTTAAATATACTTTTAACTGTTTCCATGAAATTTCAGCTAATTGGGGCAGTCATTTAATTGGGCCAAAATGTACTGGTCCGAATGTCACTAACTAGAGAAAATTTGCAGATGCTGGAAATCTGAGCAACACCCACAAAATACGAGGAATTCAGCAGGCCAGCCAGTATCTAGGGAAAAAAGCACAGTCGAGGCTCCTACCTGAAATGTCAACTGTGCTTTTTTCCATAGATGCTGCCTGGCCTGCTGAGTTCTTCCAGCATTTTATGAGTGTTGCTCTGGTCCCAATGTGTCCCAATTAACTGGACTCCACTATATTTTCAGAAATTTGTTTTTATGTCACAACTGATTTCCTATTCTAACACAATGTGAAGCAAAGAACCAAATCTAGAATGAGACATCAGAGCTTAATCTGCCAAAAGAATAAATGCTGACAGGTTAATAATCAAGCTTGCATAAAGAGCTGAAGGACTAAGGGGTCTTAAATGACAATACAGTTTTCAACAGATAGAAGAATTCAACCTATCCAGCAAAGGAAAAGAGATTCAGATATTGCAGGGAATTAGCACGAGACAAAATGATCAGACTTCATTTGTTAATCAATGCAACCATTATGAATAAAAGTCAGTCCATAATGACAGTGCTCAATATAAAGCTTAATATTTTGAAATTTTCAGGTAAAAGGAGAACAGGAAGGGTATACATTACTGTTCAAAAGGAAGAATATGTTAAATTCCATTGAGTAATGTAAGAACTATTTTAAGTATGGCTGTGATTCATAGGAAAAACTTAAACTGTGAGCTCTCTTCTTTATGCTATTGACCTTCTGGTATATTAAACATGAAAGTAAGAAGCCCAGATGCACTTAACGATCATTTTTGTTTTAAATGCTTTTGCTTCCAAATAAATCCTGTATGCCCACGACTGCAATGAGCACAGCGTTGCAGGCTCAGTCCGTAACTTTTCAACCTACTGGTCAATTTTTATATTCTATGTTGGTTAATATTTCTTTTTCCATTTCATATCAGTTGTCAAATTCAATAACTCATGTACTTTATAAAATCTCTCCATCAGATCATGATTGTCACAAGAGAAATAATAGAAACTAGGATTACTTTCTTGTAATTTAGAAAGTTCCAAGGCGTGGTCCAGGCTTGAAATAAGGAAATCTACTCCAAACAAAAACTGATGATAATTTTCAATCCAGTATTTTTTTTATTTAATCAAGTCTGAGGAAACATGGGGAAAAATGGCAAAAGGGTAGATTTTAGGTCACAAAGGAGCCCTCAGAATTGGCGATCAGAATATATTGAAAGATGAAATGGTCTCCTCCTTTTTCTACATAAATTACAAAAAAAATTGCAAAGAGAAGTTGTAATTCACAAACACAATGGCATCTGTTGAACATTTCTGTAATAACGGGAAATATCAAAATGTAAAAATGTGTGCGGTAAGTTAAACGGTGAAAATCAGCACATGAATGCAAATTAATGCAAGCATGAACTTTCAGCATGACTCAGAGTCATAATATGTGTGGGGAATCCAATGGGCATTGATGTTTGAAAGGAATGTCTCCCTTACTGGCAAACAGTTTTGGAAACTGTACAGTTAAAGTGGTTTGTTCAGATTGAAATGAGAAAAATTAGAACAAACTTGCAAATTATTTGATCTGGTTATCAGCTATAGCAGCTTTCATTTCGTAAACAATTTACACTTACAAAAGATAAATCTGACTACTTGAGATCATAAAACATGCTGCAAATATTGAAGAAAAATTTAAATAAAATTGATATTTTGTCCACATTGTAAAGGACTATACAATACAGAATGTGATTGACAGAATGACAAACCAATTGAATAACTACTTTGGTTCTGTCTTCACTGAGGAGGACATAAATAATCTTCCCGAAATAGTAGGGGACCGAGGGTCGAGTGAGATGGAGGAACTGAGGGAAATAAATGTTAGTAGGGAAGTGATGTTAGGTAAATTGAAGGGATTAAAGGCAGATAAATCCCCAGGGCCAGATGGTCTGCCAGATGGTCAGTGCTTAAAGAAGTAGCCGAAGAAATAGTGGATGCACTAGTAATAATTTTTCAAAACTCTTTAGATTCTGGATTGGTTCCTGAGAATTGGAGGGTGGCTAATGTAACTCCACTTTTTAAAAAAGGAGGGAGAGAGAAACCAGGGAATTATAGACCGGTTAGCCTGACATCGGTGGTGGGGAAAATGCTAGAGTTGGTTATGAAAGATGAGATAACAGCACATTTGGAAAGAGGTGAAATCATCAGACAAAGTCAGCATGGATTTGTGAAAGGAAAATCACGTCTGACGAATCTTATAGAATTTTTTGAGGGAGAATCAGTGGATGTGGTATGTTTGGATTTTCAAAAGGCTTTTGACAAGGTCCCACACAGGAGATTAGTGTGCAAACTTAAAGCACATGGTATTGATGTGGATAGAGAACTGGTTGGCAAACAGGAAGCAAAGAATGGGAAAAAACAGGACCTTTTCAGATTGGCAGGCGGTGACTAGTTGGGTACTGCAAGGCTCAGTGCTGGGACCTCAGTTGTTTACAATATATATTAATGACTTAGATGAGGAAATTAAATGCAGCATTTCCACATTTGCAGATGACACGAAGCTGGGTGGCAGTGTTAGCTGTGAGGAGGATGCCAAGAGGATGCAGGATGACTTGGATAGGTTAGTTAAGTGGGCAAATTCATGGCAGATGCAATTTAATGTGGATAAATGTGAGGTTATCCACTTTGGTTGCAAGAACAGGAAAACAGATTATTATCTGAATGGTGGCCAATTAGGAAAAGGGGAGGTGCAACGAGACCTGGGTGTCATTGTACACCAGTCATTGAAAGTGGGCATGCAGGTACAGCAGGCGGTGAAAAAGGCAAATGGTATGTTGGCATTCATAGCAAGAGGATTCGAGTACAGGAACAGGGAGGTTCTACTGCAGTTGTATAAGGCCTTGGTGAGACCACAGCTGGAGTATTGTGTGCAGTTTTGGTCCCCTAATCTGAGGAAAGACATTCTTGCCATAGAGGGAGTACAAAGAAGGTTCACCAGATTGATTCCTGGGATGTCAGGACTTTCATATGAAGAAAGACTGGATCGACTAGGCTTATACTCGCTGGAATTTAGAAGATTGAGGGGGGATCTTATTGAAACGTATAAAATTCTAAAGGGATTGGACAGGCTAGATGCAGGAAGATTGTTTCCAATGTTGGGGGAGTCCAGAACGAGGGGTCACAATTTAAGGATAAAGGACAGAGAGGAGGAAAAACTTCTTCACACAGAGAGTGGTGAATCTGTGGAGTTCTCTGCCAAAGGAAACAGTTGAGGCCAGTTCATTGGCTATATTTAAGAGGGAGTTAGATATGGCCCTTGTGGCTAAAGGGATCAGGGGGTATGGAGAGAAAGCAGGTACAGGGTTCTGAGTTGGATGATCAGCCATGATCATACTGAATGGCGGTGCAGGCTCAAAGGGCCGAATGGCCTATTTCTGCACCTATTTTCCATGTTTCTATGTAGCATCTCTTGTTCAGTAAATAACCCTGGATGTCAGCTGGGACTTTGTGAGGAAGCCTGTTTTTACTTTAAACTCAGGATGTATTGATAATGAATCCAAAGTCTGCTCATAACACTGGGTTGAAGGCAACCTAAGTGGAATATGCAGCTGAGTTTTTCTAGTTTGGATTTGGCCTCACCATAGCAGTGGAGAAGGCTGAGTACATATAGGTCACTGTGGGAAAGGAAACTAAAGATTTCAAACCAGTTGTACAAGACTTCAACTTCCCTTCCCATTCCTATACCAACCTGCCTCCACTGCCAAGATGAGGCCAAATGCAAACACCCTTCATATTTCTCTATCCCAATGACATGACTATTAAATTTTCCCACTTCGGATAACCCACACCCCATGTTCCTTTCCCACTCCCACCGGTCCACCCAGAATCTTTTTCCTTTTGTTTACCTTTTCAACCCTTCTACACTGCCCCACTATAATCTAGACCCAACTTCCTCCTCCATGTGAACTACCTCTGCCAAGTTTCCTCCTCCATCTGGTTCCACCTAGTACCTACCAACTTCCATCTCTCTACTTCTCAAATTGAGAAAATGGCTACCTTCCTTCGATAGGGTCTTGAAGCAGGGTCTAACCTGACACATCAGCCATTCCCTTGACAATGATGCTTGACCATTAAATTCTTTCAGCAGCTTAATTTTTCCTCCAAATTCCAGCATCCACAATCACTTGTATCTGTCTTTTGAATCAATCTCAGAATGTAATGATTTAATGTCCCAAGCACAAGATGACATAATTTCCGCAGTACGTGACTCCACACCACTAGAATACAAGGAAATAGCAGAAGTACGCCACCAGGCTATTCAAGCCTGTCCCACCATTTAATATGATCATGGCTGATCTATGTTGTCCTCAGCTTCTCTTATCGGTGGGAGTACAGAAACAGATAGAATCCCGGGCGCTGCCATTCAGCTGATTCTTTATGTAACAGATTTTCCCCCAAGCCATCGGACTACCAACCTACTGACTTCTGCTGTGCCTGTTGTCTTGTTTATTATTTATTGTAATGCTTGCACTGTTCTGTGTACTTTATGCAGTCCTGGGTAGGTCTGTAGTCTAGTGTAGTTTTTGTGTTGGTTTACTTAGTTCAGAGTAGGTTTTGTATTGTTCATGTAGCACCATGGTCCTGAAAAAATGTTGTCTCGTTTTTACTGTGTACTGTACAAGCAGTTATGGTCGAAACAACAAGAAAAAGCAACTTGAACTTGAGACTCTCCCATTGGTGAAAATGATCTAACATTCAATAAGATCACCTGTCATTCTTCTACACTGCTAGGAATACAAACCCAAACTACTTGGTCTCTGTTGGCAAAACAACCCTCTCATCTCAGGAATTGTCTCTGTAATGCTTCCAATATTGTTATGTGTTTTATTAGTTAAGCGGACCAAAACCAACGTATTTCACATGAGGATTTATCTACATTTTGCACAATTCCACAAAATCTTGCTATTTTAAACTCCAATTCCTTTGCAGTGAAGAGCAAAATAGTGTTCGCCTTCTCACTATTTGCTGGACCTAGATTCACCTGTACTTCAGTTGCAGTTTCTCACTACTTAAAGAATAATATGCCTTCTGATTTCTCATATTGTAATGCATGACTTTGCATTTCCCATATTAAACTCATCTGCGAGTCATTTAATCACTCACTCAAACCACCTATATCCCAAAGTGGAATCACAGTATCCTTAACACTACATGCCTTCCACCTATTTTCATACCATCAAACTTGGAAATTTTACATGTCTTTCCTTCCTCCAGGTCATTAATGTAAATTGTGCACAGATGCAGCCAAGAACTAATCCATGTGGTACTCCATCAGTTGCCTCCTTCCAGTCTGAAAAGTGCTCATTTAATCTAACAGTTTTCTATGTGATAGTTTTCAACCCATGCTAATACAATTTCACCACTAGAAATCTAGACACACATCTCCAGATTCTCTTCTTTCAACTCTCTATTACATCCTCAAAGAATTCTGTGGCTGCACTTGCATGAGATGAGGAACTACAACAGGTTTTTCTTGCAGAAACATGGATCCAGAACAACATCCATGCACCATCAATCTACAGGCCATGACACTCAGGTATATGGGCTACATTTTTTTTGTAACTATGTTTTTCTGTTATCGTAATTATATATGCTATATGTGGCATGTGCGACTGTTAGTATTGTGTTGCCCCAGAGGAAATGCTGTTTCATTTGACTGTATTCACGTGTCTGGTTGAACTCTAGCAAACTGTCATATATGATTTAACTTTCCATAAACTATGTTTACTAAATTTAATCCTATCCAAGTTCAGTTTATTGTTATTCAACTGTACTCATGTACACCATACACCAAAAAAAAGAATGTTCATCCAGACCAAAGTGCACAACACCGTACATATAATTCACACACATAAAGTAATATTACCACAAATAGATTAACAAATAATAAAGATACATACGTGATGCAAGTAAACGGTATAATGCTACTGGCACTTCATATGTGATGAAACCTGGTTGAGGCAGGAAGTTCGGTAGTCTTACAGCTTGGGGGAAGAAACTGTTTCTCATCCTAACATCTTGTCTTAATGCTTAGGTACCGTCTGCCTGTAGGTAGGAAGTCAAAGAGACTGTTGTACAGATGGGAGGGATCAGTAACAATGCTAAAGGCCCTGCGTGCGCAGCGCTCCTGATAAATATGTCTGACAGGTGGAAGAGAGACCCTGACAATCTCAACAGTCCCCAGTCCTCTCAATCCTTTGGAAGGTCTTGTGGTCAAATGTCTTGCAATTCCTGTACCAGATGGTGATGCAGTTGATCGGGACATGGTCGATGGTGCTCCTGTAAAAATTGGTTAAATGAGGAGGGTGGGTTTGTTTGCTCACCTCAATTTCCTCAAAGTGGAGACACTGCTGTGCTTTCTTGACTGAAAATATGGTGTTGAGGGACCAGGTGAGATCATCCATTAAGTGCACTCCCAGAAACTTGATACTGCTAACTCTCTCCATGGAGGAGCTGCGCATGTGCGATGAGGAATACACATAAATGATCAACTTTCCTAAATGATTAATGACTCTAGCATCCTGTCAATAATAGCTGTTAAATCAGATAGACTGCTAGTTCCTGCATCTTTCTTTCAAAAAGGAATCCCATTGCCTGTACTACTCCAGAGTATACTGAGTTATGAAATTTTTAACTATAGCCACTTCCTTCATAAAGCCTAGCATGCAATCTATTGTACTAACGACTATTTCCTTCTACTTTGAGCTTCCCTTATTTACTCCTTGTAATTTAGATTGTTAAGTTTTACCATGCTATTTTTAATCAACCAATCTGATATCTAGTGATATTAACAATGCCTTCCACAGTAAAAAATGATGTAAAAAGTCTCTGACATGTCTGCAATTTATTTGTTTGCCATAGTTAATTCACCAGTATTGATCTCTAAAGGCCCCACATTCACCTTAGTTACCTCTTTCTTACTTATAGGTCGGTTAGGACATTTATGCTTTGTCTTTGTAGCAACTTCAAACCATGGCATAAGCACTCAGAGATAAGAGAGTTACCAAAAATCAAAAGTAACAATGGCAAGGGAGAAGACTACAACCACAAATGAGATGAGGCAGGTGACATTATGGAGCTGAGAGTAACATGCACAGGCACATAGCATTAACAACAAAAGATTAAAAGCCACATTTAGGACCTCATATAATAACACCTTGAACACTTCCAAGTAGCAAACCCTCATACAGAAAACCTTGCATCTTTGTAAGGCAGTCTATTAGATCCTCACTATACTCTGTTCTCTGGCAAGTATATCCTTTATTAAAGTAAAGAAACCTATACTGTATACAATACTTTAGGCTCACACCACTGTTCTTTGTACAAAAGACATTTTATTGCTGTACACAATCTAAACTTCTTTTCTAATTACCTGCAGCACCTACATGTTGACTTCCATTAATTTAAGTACAAGGACAACTAGATAACTTTGCACATTAATAGCACCAATATCAAAAGGACACAAAGCTGGATAAATTCACATTTTTATTTATATTTCCCTCCCTTCATAATATTTTCTCTGCTGTGTTTCCTCCACTTACTCAGCTTATTTATATCCCTTTGAAGACTCTTTATGTCCCCCTTCTCATGCATAATCCCATCCAGTTTTTCATCAACATCAAACTCAGAAATATGATGTCTAGTCTTCATCGAGATCATGGATAGCTGCGGCCCAAGCACTAAACCCTGTGGTGTCCCATTAGTCACAGCCTAGCAATCTGAGACATCCATTTTTGCTTTCTGTCCATTACTAATTCTCAATTCATGTCAGCATTGTCTTGTTTATTATTTATTGTAATGCCTGCACTGTTTAGTGCACTTTATGCAGCCCCGGGTAGGTCCTGGGTAGTCCAGTGTAATTTTTTTCTGTATTGTTTTTTACGTAGTTCAGTCTAGTTTTTGTACTGTATCATGTGACACCATGGTCCTGAAAAAACATTGTCCCATTTTTACTATGTACTGTACCAGCAGTTATGGTTGAAGTGACGATAAAAAGTGACTTGACTCGACTTGATATAATCCCTAACATGATTCCTAACATTTATCAAAAAAATCTTCAAAGAATTTTAATAGATTAATCAAAAATAATATTGCCTTCAGAAATCTGTGTTGATTCTGCTCAACCCTTGTACTTTGTTATTAGATCATTTCTCATAGATTCCAGCAGTTTGTCAACTAATGACATTAGGCTAATAGGTTAACAGCATATGCCATTGCATTGGCCCTTCACTCAGCTCTGGAACACCTGAACAATGAAGAAGCATACATTAGGATGCTCTTCACTGACAACAGCTGAGCATTTAACACCATCATCCCCTTGAACCTCATTATTAAGCTCCAAGACCTGGGCTTTGGTACTTCCCTGTTCAACTGGACCATCAATTTCCTCACTTGCAGACCTCAGTTAGCATGGATTAGCAACACCTCATCCACAGCTGGAGGTCCATGAGCTAGTCCTCTTTGCAAGATCAGAGATTGAAAAGGTCAATAGCTTTAAATTCCATAGTTATGATATTGGAAGATCCGTCCTGAGATCAACAATGTTATCACAAAATAGGCACAACAGAACCTTTACTGATTAAGTTTACGGAGCTTCGACCTTGACAAACTTCTATAGATGCTCAGTGGAGAGTATTTTAACTGGTTACATCACGACTTGGCATAGAAACACCAAAGTCTAGGAACTACACAAAATTGCAGATACAGTACACTGCATCATGTGCAAAGCCCTCCCCACCATAAGTACATTTCCATGGAGTGCTGTCACAAGATAGCAGTATTCAACAAAGACCCCCACCATCCAAGTCACACTCTCTTCTTGTTACTACCATCAGACAGGAGGTACAGAAGTCTTTGATCCCACACCACCAGATTCAGGAACACATATTACTCTGCAACTATCAGGCTTCCGAAGCAGCATGGATAATTTCACTCACTACAACTTTGACCTATAGGCTCACTTTCAAGGATTCTAAAATTCATGTTTTCAATATTATATTTTATTTGTACAGTTTGCCTTCTTTTGCATATTGTCAGTTTTTGTCCGTTTATGTATAGTTTTTCATAAATTTATGTTGTATTTCTTGTTCCTGTAAATGCCTGCAAGAAAATTAATCTCAAGGTAGTATTTGTTAACATACATGTACTTTAATAATAATTTTACTGTGAACTTTTTGAACATTGAATAGATCTTGTAAAGAATCTTCAACCTAAAATGTTAAAAGCTGCCTTAACAGTAGTTCTCTGTTTTTCTCTCCTTCCTTTCTTAAATTGTGGGGTCACATTTGCTACGTTATTCCACAGGGACAATTCCAAATCTATAGAATTTTCCATGATGATAACCAGAGGGTTCACCCATCTCTAACAGCAACCCTTTTCAAAACTCTGGGATATGGATCATAAGGATTTAAGAGGGGTTTTGTCTCACCAACTTTTCTATACCATTTTGCTTTATGCTGATCTGCACATGAAAACAAAGAATTAGAATAATTGTTTAAAGCACAAATACACTAAAAATAGTTTAGATTTTAAATATAATATGCCATTACTTGTAATAAAAGATGCTATTGCCAAAACACAAAACATTAGTTACAACCAAGCATGCAGAACAATCCTGAGTCATAATCATCTTCATGGCTGAGCAAGTAGATGCAACCAATGCAATAAATATCTAATTTTTAGTAAACATTCATATAAAAAAGGTTCCTTCACACACTCCAAGTCAAATAACACGAACCTAACAAAAATCAAGCAACTAGTCTCAACACAAAGTTCAGCAACAGAGATTGAACAAGGTATGTTTGCTTCTCAAATGGCCCTAGGTTGATTTATTTTGAATTTCTCAATGCATTTTTCAAAACATAACACAATACACAATATGGCATAAAATAGGTAATTTAAGACATCATGACCGTGTTTTCATTTACTGGGTTTATTGTAGTAAACCTTAATAATTAGGAGCTCAGGAATCCTTTATTAAGCAATACCAAGAGCAACGTTACGTAACCAACATCCAAGTTTCCTTTATCTGGCAAGAGACAGGCCGAACTGAGGGAGGAAGATAACGTGCCTCACCACATTTGATCAAGATCACAAATTGCCTAAGGAATCAACAACATTCAGTAACAACCTTCTGGATTTGGCAAACTGCATATACTGAAATAATGGAGAAAGTGAGAATTTCAACATGCAGTGGATTCCAGTTACATTTTGGCCTAATTAAGCAGCCACACCAAATGGTTGAGGTTTCGTAGAAATAGTTAAAAAGGTATAAAGTACAAAATAGACAAACTACTGTTTTACTGAGCAACAAATTATGTAATTGTATTAAACATAGAAGAAATAAGAACACTACAGTACTATAAAACTGTGTATGGGTTCTTAATAGCTATTGATGGAGGAATTCAAAGTCTGTACGATGTTCTTCTGATTGACAGTAAGTGAACAAAATCACGGCAGACACCTACTGCAGATAATGGACAGCCTTCGTACAATGCTTTCTTGACTGCATCTTCCAAATATTCATTTTCATGGTAACATTTAAGATGATTGTTGATTTCTTCAAATTCTTTGTAGCTCCTAACTTATTGAAGTAGTGAAATCTTTTCATTTTCACTCACGGCCTTTTCTGGCATTTCTCACTCAAACCACAGTGAGCAAAACAGCTTTGAATTGTCTTCCTGCTATTTCTCACCAACTATATATTTTAAGTACAAACACGCAATAAATGCTATATAAGACAGACAACTGCGCTGCTCCGAAGAGTACTATATGAGGTCATTCTTACCCTTGGCCATCAGGCTCTATAATAAGTCAACCAGTAGCCAGGGAAGAGATCATGTAATCTTTGACTTAAAAATAAGATGTACAAGATTTACAAGGCAACTTATTTTTATTCTATCTTACTTCTCTTCTAATATTTGCCTATCTGTGCACTAATTGGGCTACAGTGACACTAATTTCCTTTGTGATCAATAAAGTATCTATCTATTTAAAAACTGTTCACTCTAAGCCTGGTGTAGTGTCCAACGGCCACACAAGTGCATGAGACTGATGCTAGTTTGGCAAGTCTCCTGTCCTTATTAAGTGGCATAGTGTCCCAAATAAATGGAAGGAATGCTGGCTATTTTCTCAGTTAGTTTTTTTTTAAAAAGAGTTGTCCCAAATAAGCAAGTGCCCTATTTAACCGATGGCCCAATTAACCGGAATTGTGTGTCTATGTATGTTTTACATATAATATTTATCACCAGAAGTACTTGAAGCTGATCATCTCTTACCTGCACATTGACATCCTCTTTTTTGAAAATTAAGCTGCGAACTTCATCTGGATCTCCATTGAAAATAGCTTGAACCAGTGGTGGCTGCAATATTGAAAGAAACTTTTATAAATTGTACACATACAAAAATAAATCATCAACTGCTTGTGACATCATTAAGTGATAAAAGATGGCTGTTGAATAGAAATGGTAATGATATGTAATATACAATGCAAAGTTTTTCTAGAGTATGCACTATCAATTAGAAATAGATCCAGCTGATTACCTTCAATCCAAACTTTTAAAGATATAAATGTTTACACTTCTGAATAATTCCTTAAGAAGTACATCAAGATATCAGATTAAACTTGGACATGCATATTCTACTGAAATTGATGCAGGAATTATGCACATAGGTTAGAACAAGCTAAATTTTTCTCACCCTTTCATCTTCAAGTGAAAATGACTTTGACATGGGTAGTGACACATCCTTGTACTTTTCCTGAAGTTTTTTAGAAGCAACAATGGGAAAATCATCGTCCACCTCCTCCAGAACAACTATGCACACACGGCTCATCTGATATCCTGTTTACGCCCTAATATTATAAATTTTGTTTGCAGACAGCACACTGATTCTACTTTGTTATTCAATGCAATTCTCTATGCTGGAGATTATATGGCAGTCCCATTCACATACTGTTTGCAGAAGTAGTTCCGGTGTTAATATAGTCCACAGGCCAACACCAGTACCAGAATTACCGAAGTAGTTCCTTATTTGAGAGCGTATTCTTAATGTAGTATTGTAGTTGTTATGGGTGACATAACATCATTCCTTAAATACAAAAGCAGGCAATTCATGTAGTTTAAAAACAGAGAAAATCAGTACCTGTCACAAATTGCAGGCCCAAATTATTATTGATTTTGCTGGCTAAAGCAGTGCCTAGAAGCTGCTGCAGGCTAATGTCACACCTGTACAAGCAATGAGAAAACGTATATATGTGTTGGTATGAGACAGAGAGAGAAAAGAAAAACAGAAAGGAAGAAGATGGAGAGAGCGAGGGACCACACAAATGCAAGCAAATTTTAAAAATGCAAGTGATAGAGAAAGAAAAAGAAGAAAGTCAGAGATGGTGTGTACAAGCACGACCCAGAAACAGAATATTATGACAACTCTGCCAGCAATGGAGCTATGCTGAGCAGTCAGTTTTATCCTGCAGCTCGGCACTGCAGGAACTCCAAAGGGAAATTCAATGAGCTGAAAATATGCAAGCTACCGTCCTTCAATGCATAAAAAGTAAGTAGGGAAAAAAATCACGAACACAGATTTCAAAAGGCACTTAACTGCTTTCTTTGGATCACAGGATGGAAAAAAAAGCTGTAAATCTTTAAAACCACGATTACAATGAAGAAAAAAATACCACTGCCGTCTAAATTCCTATGTGCTTCAAGACAAGCTTATTCCATAAGTCTGTCAATTCAAGTTTATAATCCAGTACCGATCAATTCTGTCCTTAAAGGCCGATTCTTGCTTCTTCATGTCAATGCCGTTAAAAAGTAGTCAGTGGACAACCATAGCGTAACCAACATTTCAGTCCTACGTTCACTAATGTTAAATGGAACGGTAGCAGAATTCTGGTGGTTTCTTCTAGCATACTTCCTTCTGTATGCCCTTGCAACTTCAACTGTGCATGCCAGAGCCGTGAATAATGATTAGTCTGACGCTGAAGCAGCTTTATTGCAGAAAGGCTACAAGTTAACAGTTTCATTCAAAGCTGTACGGGAAAACTACAGTAGTTCATTAGCGCTGCTGACTAATACAGCTGCAGGGTGGCCCCCACAATTTAAGTACTATGTTTTTTTTGTTCCATGTTCAAAATAAGCTTTTTTTTTTGTATCAGCATGGAAGCACAATCATGAAGGAATCTGACTAACTAGAAGCTTAATTTGAAACAGTTAACATATCCCACTGTGTGAATGCCAGAACAAACCTCCCAGTATGCTCTTAAAGCTATGTCTGCTGCAAAAAAAAAAGCTGGTCAAAGTTTCATTTCCTGCAAATATTCAGCATTTTATACTTCAGCACTCTTCAAGCAAGATCCATAACTCTTGATAGCTGGTTCAGAGTAGTCTTCATTTAATATAATCCAAAAAATAGAGAATATCCTATAACTTGCAAGCACATATTCATTGACTGCTTTATTTCCACTGTGCTGGCATTTCTATATTTGATTCACTTGGTAATTTTCATCTTAATGTTTTCAGGTTGGGAAATATCTCATTCTTTCAATTATGCTCCCATCACTCATAACCTAAGCCATAAGTAGCAAGATTACAGGGCACTCCTTTTTCTCATGGAAATGAAATTTAAAAACTAGAGGGCACAGGTTTAACATGAGAAAGGAAAGATTTTAAAAGGACCTTTTTTATAACAGAGTTATACCCTTTTTATATAAAACATAGAAAACCTACAGCACAATACAGACCCTTCAGCCCACAAAATTGTGCCAAACTTATCCCTACCTTAGAAATTACTAAACTTACCTACAGCTCTCTGTTTTTCTAAGCTCCATGTACCTATCCAAAAGTCTCTTAAAAGACCCTATCGTATCTGCCTCCACCATCGTTGCCGGCAGCCCATTCCACACACTCACCACTCTCTGATTAAAACACTTACCCCTGACATCTCCTCTGTACCTACTCCCCAGCAACCTTAAACCTGTGTCCTCTTGTGGCAACCACTTCAGCCCTTGGAAAAGGCCTCTGACTATCCACACGATCAATACCTCACATCCTCCATCGCTCCAAGGAGAAAAGGCTGAGTTCACGCAATGTGTTTTCATAAGGCATGTTCCCCAATCCAGGCAACATCCTTGTAAATATCCTCTACACCATTTCTATGATTTCCACATCCTTCCCGTAGTGAGGCGACCAGAACTGAGCACAGTACTCCAAGTGGGGTCTGACCAGGGTCCCATATAGCTGCAACATTACCTCTCGGCTCCTAAATTCAATTCCACAATTAATGAAGACCAATACACCATATGCCTTCTTAACCACAAAGTCAACCTGCGCAACCTTTTTATAACTTCATGCAAATGGCGAACTGCCTCTGAATGAACTGCCAGAGGAAATGGTAGAAGCAGGTCCTATAACAATGTTTTAAAAAAATAGTTGGGCAGGTACATGGATAGGAAAGATTCATGTCAGTATATATAATATTTAGACCAAACATAGGCAAATTGGACTAGCTTAGATGGGCATCTTGATTGGTATGGACAAGTTGGGTTGAAAAGCATGTTTCTGTACTGTACAACTCTATGAATCTAAAAAGGTTCTAATTTAGTACAACTATGGGATGAAGGCACCATATTTTGTCTAAAAATTTAAAAGGGGATGCAGAATTCAGAACAGTACAGGAAGAGGCTTTCAGTCCACAATGTTCTGCTGAACCAAATAAACTAGCAAATGGCTAGTTTTATATCCTTGTTGTCCATGGGAATGGTACTGGAGAATTGGAGGGAGGCAAATGTTGTCCCCTTATTCAAAAAAGGTAGTAGGGATAATCCAGGTAATTATAAACCAGTGAGCCTTACATCTGTGGTGGGAAAGCTATTGGAAAAGATTCTTAGAGATAGGATCGATGGGCATTTAGAGAATCATGGTCTGATCAGGGACAGTCAGCATGGCTTTGTGAAGGGCAGATCGTGTCTAACAAGCCTGATAGAGTTCTTTGAGGAGGTGAGGCAGATAGATGAGGGTAATGCAGTGGATGTGATCTACATGGATTTTAATAAGGCATTTGACAAGGTTCCACATGATAGGCTTATTCAGAAAGTCAAAAGTCATGGGATCCAGGGAAGTTTGGCCAGGTGGATTCAGAATTGGCTTGCCTGCAGAAAGAAGAATGTCATGGTGGAGGGAGTACATTCAGATTGGAGGGTTGTGACTAGTGGTGTCCCACAAGGGTCGGTTCTGGGACATCTACTTTTTGTGATTTTTATTAACAACCTAGATGTGGGGGTATAAGGGTGGGTTGGCAAGTTTGCTGACAACACAAAGGTTGGTGGTGTTGTGGATAGTTTAGAGGATTGTCAAAGATTGCAGAGAGACATTGATAGGATGCAGAAGTGGGCTGAGAAGTGGCAGGTGGAGTTCAACCCAGAGAAGTGTGAGGTGGTACATTTTGGAAGGACAAACTGCAATGCAGTTTGTAAATGGCAGGATACTTGGTAGTATGGAGGAGCAGAGGGATCTGGGGGTACATGTCCACAGATCCCTGAAAGTTGCCTCACAGGTAAATAGGGTAGTTAAGAAAGCTTATGGGGTGTTAGCTTTCATGAGTCGAGGGATAGAGTTTAAGAGTAGTGCAGTAATAATGCAGCTCTATAAAACTCTGGTTAGGCCACACTTGGAGCACTGTGTCCAGTTCTGGTCGCCTTGCTATAGGAAGAATCTGGAAGCATTGGAAAGGGTACAGAGGAGACTTACCAGAATGCTGCCTGGTTTAGAGAGTCTGCACTATGATCAGAGATTAAGGGAGCTAGGGCTTAACTCTTTGGAGACAAGAAGGATGAGAGGAGGCTTGATAGAGGTATGCAAGATATTAAGAGGAATATATAGAGTGGACAGCCAGCGCCCCTTCCCCAGAGCACCACTGCTCAATACAAGAGGACATGGCTTTAAGGTAAGGGGTGGAAAGTTCAAGGGGGATATTAGAGGAAGGCTTTTTACTCAGAGAATGGTTGGTGCGTGGAACGCACTGCCTGAGTCAGTGGTGGAGGCAGATACACTAGTGAAATTTAAGAGAATACTAGACAGGTATATGGAGGAATTTAAGGTGGGGGGTTATATGGGAGGCAGTGTTTAAGGGTCGGCACAACATTGTGGGTGGAAGGACATGTACTGTGCTGTACTATTCTATGTTCTAAACTAATTCCCTCTGCCTGCATAATGTCCATTTCTTTTCATTTTCTTCATATTCATGTGCCTATAAAAATGTTTCTTAAAAGTCTCTAATGCATCTGCCTTTACCACTTACATGATGTCAGCTGTTTGTCCCAGCAGGAATGGTTCCACATAGATAAACAAGATCAACTTCTTTATCAAATCTGGATGCCACAGGCCTGTTAACTTCTTTCTTTAGTTTATCGCAACAGTTTTTAATGGACTCAGGACAGTGATGAAATTACGCCAGAGAAAATGTAATTCAAAAGCATAATTATTTTTACAAATTTTGGGAGTATGCCCATCTTTAAAACTTCCGTTGATACGAAATGGAAATGTGAACTGTTGTGACAGCAGTGACCAAGCGCAATGTAAAAATACATCACCTCGCACCAAAGGACTGACTTCCACCTGTTATTGTTTTGCCCACTTAACAGCATATCAGCGTCATCTGCAGCCCAAGAATATTCTCCTTACCATCAAAAATTTTCACACCATCTGCAAGCTTACTAATCATACCTCCAAAGTTTACATCTGGACTTCAAAACCCTGGCATCAATATTTCCTCAGTTAGATCCTCGATTTCCTCACTTGCAGAACCCAATCGGTTCTGATTGGCAACAACGTCTCCTCCACGATCTCCATCAGTACAGGTGCACCACAAGGCTGTGTACTTAGCACCCTGCTCTATTTACTTTACACTTATGACTGTGTTGGTAAGCACAGCGCCAATACTATATTCAAGTTTGCTGATGACACCACTAAGTAGATCAAATTAAAGTTGGTGACAAATCGGCATATAGAAGGGAGACTGAAAATCTGGCTGAGTGGTGCCATAACAGCCTCTTACTCAATGTCAGCAAGTCCAAGGAGCTGCTTATTGACTACAGAAGGTGGAAACCAGACGCCCATGAGCCAGCCCTCATTGGAGGGTCAGAGCTGGAGATGGTCAGCAACTTTGTTCTTAATTCAGAGGACCTGTCTTGGGCCCGGCACATAATTGCAATTGGGAAGAATGCCTGGCAGCGCTTCTACTTCCTTAGGAGTTTGCACAGATTCAGCCTGACATCTAAAACTTTGACAAACTTCTATAGAATTGTGTTGACGACTATATTCAGTGGCTGTATCAAAGCCTGGTACAGAAACACCAATGCCCTTGAACGGAAAATCCTACAAAAAGTAGTGGGTATGGCCCAGTCAACCATGGTCGTCCTCACCATTGAGCACATCTACAGAAATGACCCAGGACATGCTCTGTTCCCACTGTTATCATCAGGAAGAACGCACAGAAGCCTCAGGACTCACAACACCTGGTTCAGGAACTGTTATTACTCCTCAATCATCAGGCTCTTGAACCAAGCACGATAACTATTATATATATATATAATTCCCAAGTTGGTGCAGTCTTTCATATATTCTTTTATGGTTATTGTTCTATTACAGATTTATTGAGTACAAATCTCAGGGTTGTACATGGTGACATATATGTATTTTGATAATAAACTTACTTTGGACTTTGAACTAAATCATTAAACTGTATAACAAAACAGCAAAATTCCTAGAACCAATCCCTGTGGCATACTGCTGACAGGATCTGACTTGGGGGACTACAGCTTTCTAAATTCCCCCATAATTTTTAAAATAGTTTTCCCCAAAATAAAAGATTAGTTATAGAAATGCTAACATCTTTAGCAATTACAGTGAGAGATTGCAGCCAGTTAATTTAGTAACCAATTTTCAATGAAAATAAAATTATGCACATTTCCCCACAATAATGAAACCAACACCACTGTCTTTGAGAATGCAGATGCCAGTTCACAGCAAGAGATCACTTCAGTGATTTGCTTTGGAAACTGACATGGCAATCTCTTCTACTGACACTTGTAAAACACTTTATCAATGTTCAACGTTCAAACTAAATGTATTATTAAAGTATACATGTCACCACATACAGCCCAGAAAATCATTTTCTTGTGGGCATACTCTATAAATCCAATAACCATAATAGAATTAATGAAAGATCGCACCAAAAGGTAAGATAACCAGTGAGAAAAAGAGAACAAACTGAGAAAATACAAACTATGTAATATACCAATTAATAACTTAAGGCAATCAAAACTAGCCACTGGGTGTGTGGCATTCTGATTCAGTACCATATTAACTATTGAGAGGAAGACAATAAACAAATCTCACGCTGATCGGCACTCACTGAAATTGTTGTACACAGAATTACAGAAAAGTATGTTTATAAACAGTTCTCAGGAACGGAACTCATATACAACCCGGAAATTACTTGAATTTCATTTTAAACCTGTTTTAAATATTACTATATAGACTTAGAAGGTTTAACTTTCCAGTCACATAAGTAATTTTTTATCAATATCATGCAACTACTATAATGTGAGACACTGCAAAATCAGATCATCTCCATAAATAAATGTACATCAATAATCATACTTGATTATAATCACAATCAGGCATCTCAATCAAACCAGTTTATAATTAACATTTCCCTAGGACAGAGCATTTCATGTATGAGGAGAGACTGGATAAGGGCAAGAGGGCAAAAGACTGAAGTACATAAAATTGATAGATACAGACTGCAGAAAAAAATTCCCCAAATCAAAGGTAAATGTAACAAAAGGACACAAGCTTACAGTAAGGGGTAGTGATTTAGATGGGATGCAAGGAGGACCCTTCACCTAAAGAGTAGTGAGTAGCTGAATACATTGCTGGAGAGAGCAGTTGAAGCAGAACCACTGGCAGCATTTAAGTAGCGTTTGGATGAGCACTTGAGAGGCTTTCCACCAGTGATCCCTCAACTAAAAGGTTGTTTCTGATCTCCCAACAACCCCTTCTTGAAGTCCACAATCAATTTCTTCACGCTCTTACAATGTGTAGGAAATTGTGGTTGTGACACCACTCAACCAAACAATATATCTCATTCCTGTAGGCCTCCTCTTCACATCTGAAATACTGCCTAGCAACAACAGGAGAACAGTGGGCTAAGCATGCATTCTTGATATGCGCCTGCATTGACTACCAGTGAGAAAGAGATCCACACTGATTGTGGTTTCCCAATAAGGAAGTCGAGGATCCAGTTACAAAGGGAGGTACAGAGGCCAAGGTTTTGAAACTTGTTGATTAGTACTGAGAGTGGGGAGATGAGTGTTGAACATCAAAGTGCAATCAATAAACAACAGCATGATAAGTGTTTTGCTGTTGCCTAGGTACTTCAAAAGCAGGATAGAGAGTCAGAGAGATTATGTCCACTGTAGATCTGTTGTGGCAGTAGGCAAATTGCTGCAGGTCCAGACTGTTGCTCAGGTGTGAGTTACAGTGGCATCCAAATGTTTGGGCACCCCGGTCAAAATTTCTGTTACTGTGAATAGTTAGTTAAGTGAGTAAAAGATTAACTGAACTCCAAAAGTCATAAAGTTAAAGATTAAACATTCTTTTCAATATTTTAAGCACGATTAATGTATTATTTTTGTTTTGTACTATTTTAGAATGAAAAAAAGGAGCACCATGCAAAAGTTTGGGCACCCCAAGAGATTTGAGTTCAGATTAACTTTTACCAAGGTCTCAGATCTTAATTAGATTGTTAAGGCTATGGCTTGTTCACAATCGTCATTAGGAAAGGCCAGGTGATGCAAGTTTCAAAGCTTTATGAATACCCTGACACCTCAAACGTTGTCCCAACAATCAGCAGCCATGGGCTCCTCTAAGCAGCTGCCTAACACTCTGAAAATTAAAATAAATGATGCCCACAAAGCCGAAGGCTATAAAAAGATAGCAAAGCGTTTTCAGGTAGCCGTTTCCTCAGTTTGTAATGTAATTAAGAAATGGCAGTTAACAGGAACGGTGGAGGTCAAGTTGAGGTCTGGAAGACCAAGAAAACTTTCCGAGAGAACTGCTTGTAGGATTGTTTGAAAGGCAAATCAAACCACCCGTTTGACTGCAAAAGACCTCAGGAAGATTTAGCAGACTCTGGAGTAGTGGTGCACAGTTCTACTGTGTAGTGATACCTTCATAAATATGACCTTCATGGAAGAGTCATCTGAAGAAAACCTTTTTTGCGTCCTCACCACAAAATTCGGCGTCAGAAGTTTGCAAAGGAACATCTAAACAAGCCTGATACATTTTGGAAACAAGTCCTGTGGACTGATAAAGTTAAAATAGAACTTTTTGGCCGCAATGAGCAAAGATATGTTTGGAGAAAAAAGGGTGCATAATTTCATGAAAAGAACACCTCTCCAAATGTTAAGCATGGGGGTGGATCAATCATGCTCTGGGCTTGTGTTGCAGCCAGTGGCATGGGGAACATTTCACTGGTAGAGGGAAGAATGAATTCAATTAAATACCAGCAAATTCTGGAAGCAAACATCACACCGTCTGTGAAAAAGCTGAAGATGAAAAGAGGATAGCTTCTACAACAGGATAATGATCCTAAACACACCTCAGAATCCACAATGGACTACCTCAAGAGGCGCAAACTAAAGGTTTTGCCATGGCCCTCACAGTCCCCCAACCTAAACACCATTCAAAATCTGTGGATAGAGCTCAAAAGAGCAGTGCATGCAAGACGGCCCAAGATTCTCACAGAACTAGAAGCCTTTTGCAAGGAAGAATGGGCGAAAATCCCCTAAACAAGAATTGAAAGACTCTTAGCTGGCTACAGAAAGCATTTACAAGCTGTGAAACTTGCCAAAGGGGGAGTTACTAAGTACTGACCATGCAGGGTACCCAAACTTTTGCTTCAGGCCCTTTTCCTTTTTTGTTATTTTGAAACTGTAAAAGATGGAAATAAAAAAGTAATCTTGCTTAAAACATTAAAGAATCATCTTTTACTCGCTTAGCTATTCACAGTAAGAGAAATTTTGACCGGGGTGGTCAAACTTTTGCATGCCACTGTATTTCTAGCTCTGACTAACCTCTCAACACACTTCATTACAGTAGTAGCTCCTAAGCAGTATTCAATGAGGCAGTACACTCTGCTCTTTTTAGGCACCAGTGTGACTGATGCCCTTTTGAAGCAGCTGAAAACTTCCAACTGCAGCCGTGACTGATTGAAGATGTCCTTGAGCACTCCAGCTAGTCAGGTGGCACAGATTTTCAGTACACCATCAGGGTCTGAGGCCTTGTTAAGGTTCATCTTCCTGAAGGACATTCTGAAATCAACTTCTGGGACAGAGTTTATAAGGTTGCCAGAAGCTGTGAAGATTCGTATAGGCATAGTTCTATTTTACCTTTCAAAGGAAGCATGAAAGGCATTGAGTAAAGCATCACTGACATTTTTGCTGTTTGGTTTCACCTTGCCATAGCAATAGTGCATGTGAATTTGTGTACAACTTCAAACAGAATTGCCTTCTCTCTCTCTTTCATAATGGCCTTCTGTAGATCATACCTGGACTTTTTATAGGGTTCTGGATCACCAGTTTTGAACACCACAGATTTGAACTTCAGCAGATATCCAATGCTCTGGTTCATTAGCCAGGAAATTGGCAAGGAGAGATAACCTTGGAGCTCTGCACTTCAGTTTTACCTGGAGCTTATCCCTGGAAGACAGACTTCTTATAAATATGACTTTTAAATATTTAATGCATCTAGTCATTTGGCTTTAATCTTACTTTCAAAAAATGCACAACTTCCATCTTGATTTATTAACTAAGAATTGAGATATGGGAAGATGAGACTTGGAAAAATTTTAAAATAATTTCTGTGAATTATGGAACATATTTTGGGAGCTTCCACAACATATGGGATAGGAACTTCAGAACCAAAATCTTTTAAAATCTAAACCCAAAACATTAATAACCATGGCAATTTAACAGAAACAACAGGCTGTGGTTAAGATTGTTCAGTTTAAAAAGAGTTATAGAGTTAATGATTTTACAATGTTGTGTTAATAATGGAAAACAGATATTCAAGAATAAGTGGAGTAGAAGTAATTTCAGTCACTTTTCACTTGTTTTGCAGTTATTGTTGCAAGAAGTAGGCATATTATTCACAACTAGATGAAAATCAGCATATAAATACTAAATGTCTCCAAAAGCTGTAGCATCATGATATTTAAACTGTATTGCCAGTTCTCAAAGCATGTTTCTCTAAGTCTAAAAAAGCAATGCAAATCTGATGTGTCTGTTGACCAGTCCCCAGGGAAGACACATTTTATTCAAAGTTTCCCAAGACAACAGTCTTGGCAAACTCAGCAAGTTTACATTGAAGATTTCCTCAGCTACACACATTAACCTTCAAAATACCGGCTTTAGGGCCAGGCTGTGGTTGCTGCTGAAAAAAGATAGTTTTTTTTTAGTAATTTATCTCAATAAAAGTGACTACTGGTTTTCAAAGATAAAGGTTTTGTTGACAAATATTGAGTAGTTTAATAGAATCATTACAGCATGACAAGAATTATCCAATCAGCTCTTGGATTTCGGAAAAAAAAGTAATGTAAGGTACTATCACCTTGCAGGAATTTTTAAAAATATTTTTGGCAGAAATGACATTTAAATGATCAAAAACAATATGTTTTCCTTTAGGTTTAGGAGTAAAATGTACTACTTTGCTAAAGTTAGATATTCCGGAAATTTGAACAAAAGTAAAATGTGCTTCACTAGATGATAATACCAAAACTTTAATAACTTTTGTGCTTCCTGTGCCTTTTCCCCGTTTTGTTCCTGCGCTGTAGACAAGATCTGAAAAGCAATAATGACTCATCCCTTACTAACAATAATACTTAACTGTGAACTGCACTGGAAACAATGCGCACCTCATAGAGGAGCAATGTAAAAAAATAGTCTGACTGCTTTTCCATTTACAAATGTCAGCACACTAATTACCATCTTAATGGATGTCACTTTCATAATTTGTCCTCATGGGTCTTTCGTTGCTATTTCACTATAACCATGAGGGTTCCATACTTATTCCATGCAGACAGATCAAAAATAAAAAAACAGTCAGGCTAACACTCTGAATAAGAAATTCCACGGGTGGGAATAGGATTATGAAAGGGAAAACTGCAAGGCTCTACATGAAACAACTGGCTTGAAATTGAGGTAAATTACAAGACTTGATGTTCATTCACCGACAGAAGGAAATCCAAGTTTCTTTACTTTGCATAGAAGTAATATGTACCAAATGAACTAAGCAAACTTAACTGCAAAACAAGTATGATTAAAACTAGTATAATTATACACATCTCATCCAGCATCAGAATGGACTGTATCTAAGTAACTATACAAGGCATAAAGAAAATCACGTTCCTTTTTGTGAAGCAAAGGGCTAACAATAAATATTACCTTCACTGTCATAATGCTCACAGCTACTGGTTAGCATAATTCAACTCCAATGTATGAAAGGGTATGAAAGCTGCCTGCAGAAATTATTAATACTGCA
Source organism: Hypanus sabinus (assembly GCF_030144855.1). Lineage (NCBI taxonomy): Eukaryota > Metazoa > Chordata > Chondrichthyes > Myliobatiformes > Dasyatidae > Hypanus > Hypanus sabinus. The sequence goes on along the minus strand of NC_082711.1, from coordinate 68,676,328 downwards.
AGCTTGAGAAGAACCAATAAACAATATTGCCCTCAGGCTGTTGCCACCTTTCCAAAAACTTGCAGAATATTTGCTTCAACGTGTGGAATGGGATTGGGATAAAAACTGTATTGTCCTTCACAGATTTAATAGGCATTGGACATGAAAATGTATAAAGATATGAAATAAAACATGGTGCTGGATCATAAATAGTAAAACAAAACATTTAACAATGCATTAAATCAACATTATTTAAATAAAACATAGAAATACAAAAAACCTACAGCATAATAGAGGCCCTTCAGCCCACAAAACTGTGCCAAACATGACCCTATCTTAGAACTACCTAGGCTTACCCACAACCCTCTTATTTTTCTAAGCTCCATATATCCACCCTGGAGTCTCTTAAAAGACCCTATCATTTCCGCCTGCACCATCGTTGCCAGCAGCCCATTCCACACACTCGCCACTCTCTGCATAAAAAACTTACCCGACATCTCAACTGTACCTACTTTCAAGCACCTTAACCACCTCTCATGTTAGCCATTTCAGCCCTGGGAAAAAAGCCTCTGACTATCCACACGATCAATGTCTCATTATCTTGTACACCTCTATAAAGTCACCTCTCATCCTCTGTTGTTCCAAGGAGAAAAGAAAAGCCTTGTTTAAGCCTTGTGATTTTAACTGTGGAACACTAATTATTTCGTGCAGAATTGTGACTATTGGCTGAAGGATTATACTCAAGCTTGTATGTGTAATGTTAACTTACAGATTTAGTATATTTAATTGGATGTGTTCTGTAAATGTGTAACTGAATTTGAGCAACCTCATAACTCAACACTGCACTCTGACCATCAATCAGAGCCAGCCTAATCAGGTAGAGTACACTGAGAACAATTCTAATGTAAATATCAAAAAAAAACATAATGGAATTCAATTACTCCTTTTTGACTGGGTTTATAATTAAAAATAGCTTGAAACAGTATTTCAAGTGGAGGGGGGACACAGAGAATGAAAAATCTAAGTGGAGTCATCAGTGCAATCAATAGGGGTTTCTGTCTTGACCACCCCCTCAAACATTCAGTATTTAATATTTTCCAAATCCAGAACGGTCTGCATACACTTTTCCTAAAATCTTTGACAAGTATCATATTAGACCATTGGAATGATCTGACAGTTTTCATTTAATAGAAAGTGTTGCAAAGTCTTAGATGGGCAGTTGCAAGTCTTAAATGAACATTATTCCAATAGTTCCTCCATTCACAACACCCCTCAAGTTGAGATGTTGGAATGTCCGCACAATGACTGGACTTGACCAAAACCACAAGGATATTGAAGATGCACGAAAAACAGTGGTCATTAACAATGAGCTACTAAGGCTCAAGGTAGAAATAGCTACCCACCAAGAAACACATTTGGCAGATTCAGGTACGCTGAAGGAAAGGGACTACACATTTTTCTGGCAGGGAAAGAACCAAGACCAACCCCTCGAGCATGGAGTGGGTTTTGCCGTTAGGAACTCCTTGTTGCAAATGGTGGAACCACCAGAAAATGGATCAGAATGACTTATGACCCTCTGCCAACACACCAGCATCTCTCATCAATGTGTATACCCCTACCTTGAACTCCAGCTCTGGGGCAAAAGACATGTTCTATGACACAATAGAAGCTGTTGTCAGGAATAATCCCAGTGATGAGCACCTAGTTCTCCTTGGTGACTTCAACACCAGAGTGGGAGCCAATAATGATTCCTGGCCGTCTTGTCTTGGCCACTTTGGAATTGCCAAAATAAATGTCAATGGACAACGTCTCTTGGAGTTCTGCTCCTATCACGGCCTGTGTGTAACTAACTCCGAGTTTCAGACGAAGTCACAGTACAAGGTCTCATGGCGACATCCACGGTCTAAACACTGGCACCAACTAGACATGATCATCACCAGGCGCTCTTTCATCAACTCTGTACTAATTACCTGCTCACACCACAGTGCAGACTGCGATACGGATTATGCTTTAGTATGCTGCAAGATCAAACTATGTCCAAAGAAAATCCACCACTCCAAACAAACTGGAAAACCTCGCATCAGTACAACAGAGATGAAACAGTCAGGAAAGGTTGACCAGTTTGCCAAATCAGTACTGGGTGCTATGACTACCTCCTCACAAGGAGATACTGCAATAGAACAATGGTCATACCTTTTCAACACCATCCACGAATCAGCACTCTCTATCTTTGGAAGAAAGACGACAAAGAGTAGTGACTGATTTAAGGCAAAGTCCAACATCATGACTCCTGTCATCGAAGCCAAGCGTACAGCTCTCACAGAGTACAAGCGCTCACCGTACGACCAAACACTCCAGGCACTTCGAGATGCTATAAGCAAACTGCAACAGACTGCAAGGCAGTGTGCAAATGAGTACTGGCTCCAGCTCAGTGAGGACATTCGGACAGCAGCTGTGATAGGCAACATCAGAACAATGTATGATGGTATCAGAAAGCTCTTGGCCCATCACAGAGCAAGACAGCACCCCTGAAGTCATCCAGCAGTGAAATAATCACCAATAAAAGAAAGCAGATGGAACGCTGGATAGAACACTACTAGAGTTCTACTCGGGGAAAAATGTTGTTGTTAGCTCAGCCATTCATGGAAAAACTCCTGGCAACGATGGGATTCTTCCAGATCTGATCAAACACTGCAAGAGCTCACTCCTCCAACCTTTACACGAGGTCCTCCATCGGTGCTGGAAGGAAGCAGCCGCAGCACAGGATATGCACGACTCCAAAATCATCATTTTGTACAAGAACAAGTGTGATAGGAGCGACTGCAACAACTACAGGGGTATCTCCCTCCTGAGTATTGTCGGAAAATTCTTTGCTCGTGTAACTCTGGCACATCTACAAACTCTGGCAGAACGGGTTTACCTGGAGTCCCAATGTGGTTTTCGCGCAAGGAGATCAACTGTCCATATGATTTTCTCACTGTCAATGCCAGGAGAAATGCAGGGAATAACAGAAACCCCTCTATGTCACTTTCATCGACTTGACCAAGGCATTCGACCTTGTCAGCAGGGATGGGTTCTTTCAGATTCTCAAGATCGGCTGTGCCCCGAAACTCCAAAGTATCATCAAATCATTCCACGACAACATGAGGGCTACTGTTCAGCACAATGACAACTGATCAGAACCCTTCGCTATTCGTAGTGGAGTCAAACAAGGATGCCTGTTGGCCCCAACATTATTCGAAAACTCCAGGCACACCAGGTCTGACGGGCGGCTGTTCAACGTTGTGCATCTGAGAGCAAGAACTAAGGTGCAAAAGATCTTAATGCGTGACAAGCTCTTTGCCAATAACACTGCTGTAACCTCGCACACTAAACAGCAACTACAAACTCTCATGGACCGCTTCTCTAAGGCATTTTAGGACTTCAGGCTTACCATCAATCTGAAGAAAACAAATGTCTTTGCCCAGAACATAGTGGAAACACCAGTCATTACCATCGACAATTACAATCTAGAAGTGGTCCATGAGTTCATATACTTGGGGTCAACCATTAGCAAAACTCTCTCCCTCAATGATGAAATCAATAGGCATATCAGCAAAGCAGCATCGATCCTTGCTTAACTCTCCTCGCAGGCCTAGGAGAATCCAAAACTCACTACAAAGACCAAGACTGCTATGTACAATGTATGTGTTATCAACGCCCTCCTTTATGGTAGCGAGACTTGGACCATCTACTCCAAGCAGGAAAGGAAACTCAATAGTTTTCACCTGTGCAGCCTTCGTCACATCTTCGGCATCACCTGGAGAGACAAAGTCACAAACTCCGAGGTCCTCTCCCACGCTGGACTTCCCACAATGTTCACGCTTTTAAGACAATACAGACTGCGCTGGCTGGGCCACATCCGTCGTATGAAAGATGGTAGACTGCCAAAGGTCATCCTCTACAGAGAACTAGCAACAGGCAAAAGGAACGCTGGTAGACCCCAGCTTCACTTCAAGGACTTCTGCAAGCGCGACATGAAAGCCTTAAAAATCAACACAAGAGTGCTGCGAGGATACAGCAGATGACTGCAACAAATGGCAAGGTACTCTTCAGCAACACCTAGAGTAAGGCAAAGGAGTGATCCTGAGTCAGTCTGAGGAGTGGAGATCTAAACGGAGAGTACAGCGGACAGCAATTCCATGATGCCCTACACATGCAGCAACTGTGGCAAAGCCTGCTGTTCTTAGGATCGGCCTCAATAGACGCTGCTTGACAAACCAGTGACTGCTAGAGGCACAGTACCCATGGTTGACCACGACTGATGGAGGCCTCACCTCCATTCACCATACATCAATGTTTGAAAACAAGACCAAACTTATCTTGTTCAGATAGGAGGAAAGACAAACAATTCCAGGAAAAAGAAATCATAGAAGGTGAATGGACAATATGAAATGGACAATTGGCCAAAACTACATAGAATCCATGCCCTTTACAGCCTACTTCCACTCTCCTCCTCAAACAGCAGTCACTAATCCATAGAGGTCATAAGAAGAAGAGAGCAGGCAGGTCTGATATCCAACAGGGCCATAAAATTTCTGTTATTCATCAAGTTCATTTTCCTTAATACAATACTTCCATAATACTGGAGAAGAATTAGGCTATTCAGCCGATTGAGTCTGCGCCACCATTCAGTCATGGCTGATTTATAGTCCAAACTCTTCGTCAGGACTAACGGAAAAAAGAGGTAGTAAAAAATCTCGACTGTGCTTCTTCCTATGGATGCTGCCTGGCCTGCTGTGTTCCACCAGCATTTTGTGTGTGTTGCTTGAATTTTCAGCATCTGCAGATTTCCTCGTGTTATGGCTGATTTATTTTCCTTCCACTCCATTGTCCTGTCTTCTTCCCATAACCATTGACCCCTTTGCGAATCAAGAACCTATAAACCTCTGCTTTAACTATTTCTGTACTGATTAGAAATCTATGTTGGCTTTAAATATGCCTGAAGACTCTATCCCCACAACTCGCTATGACAGAATTCTTCATCTTAAATTAGTACTCCCTTACTCTGAGATCACCCCTCTAGTTTTGTAATTTTTCATGTAATGAAACATCCTCTTAGCCTTTACCCTATCCACCCCATGAGACACTTAGGTTTCAATAAACATACTGCTCATTCTTCTAAACAGTAGAGTTCCAACTTTTCTTTTACAGACAATCCCTCTACACCCAATATCATTCCCACAAACAATCCCTGAACCACCCTCCAACGAAAATAAAACCAGAAAATGCTGAAAATCTCAGCAGATAAAACAACATCTATGAAAAGGGGTAATGTTAACATTTTGGGTCAGAGCCCCCTTGTCAAACTGAGAGAAGAGAAACGGGAGGGGGACAACAGGGAGGATAAGGGGAATTTGTTAAAAAGAGTTAAATAACTTTAACGGCTAAGGTCTCTCTTGTTAAGGTAATGTGCTGCTAATGTTGTGAAGCCTGACCCAAATTTAGGTAACTAGCTCTTTCTATTTGCATTCGGACTTGGCCTCATCCTTCCCTTTCTTTTCCTCTATTCTGGCCTGCTGGACATGTACCAGTAAGCTACACTGTATAGTAATTACCCAGACCACTGTATTTGCAACATATTACACAGAGAAAAGAACCTAGCAATGCCTTAACAGCCACATTATTTCATCGAGTCAGAGAAAGTGCCTTTATTCTACCCATTACCCTTCCCCAGCTTCAGTGTTGCTTGGAGCAATTTATTTTCTCTCTTTCTCAATCTGATGAAGGGGGTCAGAGCTGAATCATCAACTGTTAATCATAAACATAAGCAAGTCTGCAGATGCTAGAAACCCAAAGCAACATATACAAAACGCTGAAGGAACTCAACAGGTCTGGCAGCATCTATAAAAACAAACTAACAGTCAAAGTTTCGGGCAGACAGGACTGAAAAAAAAGAGGGAAGATGCTAGAATAAAAAAGGTGGGGGAAGTGGAAGGAGGATAGAGGATAGCTAGAAAGTGATAGGTGAAGCCAGGTGGATTGGGAAGATAAAGACTAGAGAAAAAGGAAATCTGATCAGAGAGGAGAATGTGCCACAAGAGAAAGGGAAGGAGGAGTGCACCCGGGGAGAGGTGATAAGCAGGTGAGGTGAGAGGCAAGAATGGAGAATAGATGAAGAAGGAAGTGGGAGAGCTTTTTTTTGTAAGGGGAAATGATATTCATGCCACCATGTTGGAGACTACCCAGATGGAATACAAAGTGTTGCTCCTCCAACCTGAGGGTGGCGTCATCTTGGCACACAAGGAGGAAATTGACCGACATGATGGAACAGGAATGGAAATCAGAATTAAAATGCTTGGCCACCAGGAAGTCCTGCTTTAGGCAGATGGAGCAGAGGTGCTCGGCCTCTGCTCCATCCTGTTCCTCTTCAAGTAGATACTGCTTGACCTGCTGATTTTTTCCAGCATTTTTTGATTTCTAATATCTGCAGTTTGTTTTAAATTTTATGCAATAAAAACAATACTCTTCTTTAAATAGGAGTACAAAAATTGTTGGCCTCACCAGACATGGCCTCACTAATGTCTTGTACAGTTGCAGTAAAACTCCCTACTTTTATACTCCAACTCCCTTGAAACGAGGATCAATATTCCATTAGTTCTCTTCATTACCTGCTGCACTAGTGTGACAGCTTTTGTTTCAGTACAAGAGTCCTAAATTGCTTTGTGCTATAGTTCTATGTATTTTTATTCCCCATTATAAATACCATTCTTTGCTTTTTTCCAAAATCACCAACTTCACATTTTCTCATCCTATATTCAATTCAGCAGCTTTGTGCTTACTCATCTAAACTATCAATATCTTTCTGTAAACTGTCTGTATTCTCCTTACAGCTTGCCTTTCAATGCAATTGTGAGTCCTCTGCAAATGCCTCCCTGCATCTTAATGTTTTCCTTGTTGGTCCAGCCCCCACATTTATTAAATTGTGCTTTTGTAAAACTTTAGAATGTTATTTTACAGCAAGTACAACACAGAAATAGGTGGACAGACAGATAAGGTGAAGAGTAGCAAACTTATATCCATCTCAAAGATATCTGTAGCCAGAGGCACAGGTTCGAGGTAAGGAGCAAGAGTTTTGAAGAGGAAAAAAGAAAATCACTCAAAGAGTTGATGGAATTTAGTATGCACTGCCAGTGACTCCCACAGCATCTAAGATGCAGATTATCACTTGATTCACCAATGCCCAACAGGGCTGGTGAAGATGGACAGTTAATGATTGGCATACACAGGACAAAGAGAAGGGTACATCTCTCTGTGGTATAACACTATGACAAAAGAGCTAGCTTGTCATTACCCTTGTCACGGGGAGTCATTCTTAGCACAAATTGGAGTGAGTCAACCTTGTATACAGCAGTGGTCATAATGTAGTTTTATTTAGATTCACTATTACATTTTATGGTAAATAACTCAAATCCCTTTTGCTACAAATCTCCATTAATTTCCATCCACGGCTAGTTCCACTGGCTTTCTTTTGCCCTTCCACTGCATTATCAATTATCTTTATTTAATCTTTAAAATCATTTATCATGTCTTTTGATTTTAGAATTTTTATAAACGTCGATACCTCTCTGCTACAGATCACTGCCAATGAACAGATTATCTGAAAAGAAATCCTAATCTAAGTAAGGACTAATGCTATAACCATTAATACTCTCCAACAATCTCATGTGAGATAATTTGTCATGGACTTTCTCAAAGACCACATTATCTATTACAATTCCCCCATTTATCACCTTTGCCATGTTTAAAAAGTAGTATGAATTATCAATTACAACTTTCATCAAGTCTAATTATTTAAAATCAGCCTTTCTAAATTACTAATCGTTTTCTGCTCATCTAGATGATCAGGATTCCAATCTTTACTCACAAAAACAATCTGTCTATTCTTAGAGCAAACACGAGGAAATCTGCAGATTCTGGAAATTCAAACAACACACATTTTGTGTGTGTTGCTGTCTATTCTTAGCAATGGTATCATACTGTCTTCTGACACATCAACATTTAATCGAATATAAACATATATCCATTATTTCTTTTCCCCATTCTCTCTGGATGGTTTGGCATAAAGAACCCACCAGAATCCAAATTGAAACAATTCAATAAAAACATGTTTGTTACTTAAATAGCATTCTTATGACACAGCAGGAAGAGTGCAGTTATCTCACAGGGATGGCCAAATGAGAACACTGCCCACTAAGTAATTATTTCCTTGATACTTGGAGCCTAACTAAACAATTAATATTATTGTGACCACCAATTTGTACAAGCTCCTGTGCAGTACAATGAACAGCAAATTATAATTTACAATTTTTGAAGTGCTGGTCAAATGTCATTTCTTTGCACAACAATTAACATCATAGGCACAATGAGCCAATGTACCACATGATACAGATGTACCATGTCAAGCAGTTTTCAATATAGCCTTTCTGTATAACAAAATGACAGAATGAAATATGCAAGAATGGATCAAACAGAGAATGTTAATTGACAGTGATTAACTAAATGGAGAAAGATCATAAATTTGCTAATTTCCCACATTCTGAAGGATGTAAATAGAAATCAAAAATGTGAAAGCACAAAAGGCTGTAAAATGGAGAATAAATAGAAAGAGTATGACTTTTTAATAGTGCTAGAAAGATAAATCAGTACCTTTCAAGTCATCATAACGTCTAAAAATAAATGCTAAACTGAAAGTCACACGAGGCAAGGGAGAACTGAAAAGCAGTATGACGGTAGAAAATGTCACAGTTGTTTACCATCGTGTACACAAGTACACGTAGGTGTGCAAAGATGCAACAAAAAACTTAACTTGCAGCAGCATCATGAGCGCATAACATCACATACACAGCACTCCCATGAAAAATATAAATCAGACAAATTTCACAACAATCAGAAGAACAAAAAAGTCCATTGCAGAGCAAAGTGGTCAAAGTATTGCCAAACGGAGCTTGTGATTAGGATTGTGTGGAACACTGGGGGGGGGATTCTCAAAGTCTGCAAAAAGTGTAGTATACAGTTTCAAAGTTAAAAGAGAGCAAATAGAATTTTTGCAGAGAAAAATTGTTAAACACTATCTGCCTATTAAAGCAAACGTATCCATCAAGAGAGACAGTACATGAAATTTGGTTCTGCTGATGACACAACATTTTATTCAGAACACAACATTAACTGATTCATAGGCTGCCACACTTTTCCTGGGTGGAGTACTACATTCATATCTGCATCAAAAATTAGCAACTGCTCCCAACTTACTCCTGGCAAGAGTTCACAAGGCTAACAGGCCGGAAAATCTCTCTGTTTTCATATATACAACTGGACAATTAAAAGCATTTCTGAGTCACCGTAGAATGTTTCACTGACTTAGTAATTTAATAGATTAAAATGGCAGTGTGTATTACTGGTGGTCATCTCCTCAAGGCAACACAAACACACCAACAGTAACTTGGAGACAAAAGAGACTGCAGGTGCTGGTCACTGGAACAAAGAAAAAAGAGTGATGATGGGCAAATGAAGCCAGGTAGGAAAGAGGGTTTGAAAGGTAAACCAAAGGAGAAGAAACCCACATTATGATTGCAGGTGGGTAAAGTTCTAGCTAATGAGGAGGCATGATGGAGAGAGGGAGAGGTGGAGAGGGAGGGAGGGGCAGAGAGGAGAGAGGGGGGGAGGGGCGGAGGGATCACGCAGTGGAGGGAGAGAGGTAAAGAGAGGGGTAGAGAGAGATAAAGAGAGAGAGAGGGAGTGTGGCGGAGGGATCACGCAGTGGAGGGAGAGAGGTAGAGAGATAGAGATGGGCTGGTGGTAGAAGGGGAAAGGAGCACAAGGGGAAAGTTTAAAAATTCAATGTTCCTACTATTAGACTGTTGGCTACACCAGCAAAATAGAAGATGCTTTCTTCCAGTTTGTATTTGACCTAGCTGTTGCTCCAGGTAAACTTGAGGGCAGACAGGTTGGTGTAGGAATAGAAAGAAGAATGAAAATGATTTGCAACTGAAAACTCAATATCACTGTTGCAGATAAGATGCTCGGAAAAATGATAATTGAATCTACACTGTCTCAGCAATGTGGAGGCACCAAATCCAAGAGACCAGATTGGAGAAGGCATGTGTGACATCACCTAGGACTGCTCAAACTAGGTGAGGTGGTGTGAGGGGGAAGAGATGAGAGGTGTAGGGACAAATATTGTAGCTCCTATTGTTGAAGGGGAAAGTGCTAGATAATGAGGAAAGGTGTGTGGGAAGGGATAAATTGACCAGGGGGTCATGGAAAGAGTTGCCCCATGGAAAGCAGAAATAGGGTAGAGTGGTGGGATCCTATTGGAGCTACTTGAACTGAACAAGATTAATAAATTGGATTCAAAGGATTGCAGGGAGAAAAGCAAGGGCCAAGGGCATTCTATCTCTGTAACTAGACTTTGTGTCTATCTACATCAGCCCCTCCCCAACTGGCTCTGTCTGCCCATTATCCCCCCCCCCCCACTTTTCTTGAACTTCAACCTATCACGTACCAGTCTGTCTCAAAATTAATCCCCCCACACCCCGCATACATCTGTCCATCATCTCCCAACCCCTACCTCATTTGGTTCTACCAATGGGCTATCAATGCCTGTATCATTCCTCCCTCACTTCAATACACTGGCCATTTTCCCTCAACACCGTCAGTCCTGATATAGGACTCAACCCTGAATAAAAGTCAAATCTTTCCTTTGCCTCTGCAGATGCTACTTGACATGCTGAGCTCTTCCAACAATAAAAGGCAGCAGACCCTGCAGAACATCACTAGTCACTCACAGTCAACTGGAAAAGGCCCCCTTTATTCTCACTCTTTGCCTCCTGCCAGTCACCAATCTTTTATCCATGCCTTGTCAATGGCCTTCTAAAAATCCAAGTAATCAACATATACTGACTCTCTTTTGTCTATCTTGTTATTTTTTCAAATAATTCCAAAAGATTAATCAGGCAAGAATTCCTCTAAAGGAAACTATGCTGAATTGGGCCTATTTTATCATGTACTTCAAAGTACTATGAAACCTCATCCTTAAAAATGGACTCCAACATCTTCCTAACCATTAAAGTCAAGCTAACCAGCCTATAATTTCCTGTCTTTTGCTTCCCTTCCTTCTTAAAGAGTGGAGAGACGTTAGTGATTTTCCCAGTCCTCTGGAATCAGTCCAGTGTCTAATGTTTCTTGAAAGAGCACTATCAATATTTCTGCAACCCCTTTAGGTACCTCTCTCAGACCCCTGGGGTCAGTAAGGACTGACACTATATACTTATTCAGTTGACATTTCTTCCTCCCCCCCCCCCCAATTACTACCACCCCAGCAAGATTTTCCAGCAGCCCAACCTCCACTCTTTTACTCTTTATATATCTGAAAAATACTTCGATATCCTCTTCTATAGTATTAGTTAACTTACCTTCATAGTTCATTTTTTCTCCCTTGATGTCTTTTTAGTTAACTTCCATTTGTTTTTAAAAGCTTCCCAATCCTCTCGCATACACTAGTTTGGCAATATTGTATGTCCTCTCTTTTGCTTTTATGCTATCTTTGATTTCCTTTGTTAGCCAAGGCTGACTCATTCTCTCTTTAGAATACTTCTTGTTTGAGAAGAAATTACCCTACATCTTCCAAAATTATTCCCGGAAACTCCTGGCATTGCTGCTCTACCATCATCCCTGCTAGAATCACCTTCCAATCAACTTTGTCCAGTGCCTTTCACATGCCTCAGTAGTTACCTTTACTCAACTGTAATACAGATTCTTCTCATTTGAGCTTCTCCATCTCAAACTGCAAAGTCAATTCTACCCTATTATGATCACTGCCTCCTAAGGGTTCCTTACCTTAACCTCCCTTAGCAAATCCAGAATCAGCCTTTTCATGACGAGCTTGACCACAAGCTGCTCTAAAACACCATCTATAATGGCTTCCAGAAATTTCTTCCAGCGCTAAGTCTAGCTGCATATTGAACACCCTCCCCCCATCCCATGATCTCTTTAAGTGTCTTTTTAATATGCCTTTTTTACCACAGTTAGTTTGTACTGCACAGGCTAGCTACCATAACTCCTAAAGGGTCTTTTTACCTTAGTTGTTTCTTAAACCTATAGGGATTATCTGTTTTCTAATCCAATGTCACTTCTTGCTAAAGATTTGATTTGATATTTTTACCAACAGAGCCACCTCATCTCCTCTGCCCACCAGCCTGTCCTTTTGATATAATGAGTATCCTTGGATGTTTAGCTGTCTTAGATGTGACCTTCTTTCAGTCACCACTCTGATGTCTGCAATGCCACATCTGCAAATTTCTAACTGCACTTTAAACTCACCTTTCCTGGTTTGCATGTTACATGCATTCAAATGCAGCACCTTCAGTCATGCACTCAGCAACCTTCTTCTCAAATTTGTCTCTATGTTGCCTGAAACTAAATTCTTCACCTTTCCTAAACTTTCTTTTTTATATTCTAGAGACTTCAGTAACCTCTCTTGCATTCCATTCCTTTTTTACTTTATCCATATGTTTTCAATCTGTTGAACCCACTCTCCTACTATATAGTTTACATTGTGATTTGCCAAGACGCTGGCTCCAGCATGGTTCATGTGGAGCCTGTTAAATCAGAACAGCTCCCTCCTTCCCCATTACTGGTACCAATGACTCACAAATTCAACCCCACTTCTCCCATACCGATCTTTGAGCAACACATTTAACTTTCTAATTTTATTGACTCAGTACCAATTTGCATGTGCCTCAGGTAACAATCCAGAGATTATTACCTTTTGGTTTTGTTTTTTTAATTTAATCCAACTATTTAATCCCCAACTGAAAAGAAGCTGCAAGGGCAAAGATGAAATATGAGAGCAAACTAGCCAAAAATATAATGCAGGATACTAAAAGTTTTCTCAGTTATACAAAAGAGTAGAAAGGGAGGTGAGAGCTGATATTGGACCACTGGAAAATGATACTGGTGAGGTAGTAATACGGGACAAAGAAATGGCAGATGAACTTAATGGGTACCTAGCATCAGTCTTCACTTTGGAAGACATTAGCAGTGTACCAGAGGTCCATGAGTCAGGGAGCAGGAGTGAGTGCCATTACTATCACAAAGGAAAAAGTGCTAAGCAATCTCAAAGGTCTTAAGGTGGATAAGTCACCTGGGCCAGATGGGCTATATCCCAGAGTCCTGAGAGAGATTGCTGAAGAGATAACAGACGCAATGATCACTATGGAACAGGATCTTGGCGATTGTAGGGATGACTTGCAGTGGACTGAAAAGCTTGAGCATGTAGATATTAAGAAAGAGGATGAGGATGTGCTGGAGCCTTTGGAAAGCATCAAGTTGGATAAGTCACCAGGACTGGACAGGATATACCCCAGACTACTGTGGGAAACGAGGGAGGAGATTACTGAGCCTCTGGCAATATTCTTTGCATCATCAATGAGGACACGAGAGGTTTCAGACGATTGGAGGCATGTGGATGTTCCCTTATTCAAGAAAGGGAGTAGGGATAGACCAGGAAATAATAGGCCAGTGAGTCTTACTTCAGTGGTTGGTAAGTTGATGAAGAAGATCCTAAGAGGCAGGATTTATGAACATTTGGAGAGGCATAATATGATTAGGAACAGTCAGCATGGCTTTGTCAAAGGCAGGTTGTGCCTTACGAGCCTGACTGAATTTTTTGAGGATGTGACTAAACACATTGATGAAGTTAGAGCCGTAGATGTAGTGTATATGGATTTCAGCAAGGTATTTGTTAAGGTACCCCATGCAAGGCTTATTGTTAAAGTAATGAGGCATGGGATCCAAAGGGACATTGCTTTGTGGATCCAGAACTGGCTTACCCACAGAAGGCAAAGAGTAGTTGTAGATGGGTCATATTCTGCATGGAGGCCAGTGACCAGTGGTGTGCCTCAGGGATCTGTTCTGTGACCCTTACTCTTTGTGATTTTTATAAATGACATGGATGAGAAAGTGGAGGGATGGGTTAGTAAACTTGCTGATGACACAAAGGTTGGGGGTGTTGTGGATAGTTTGAAGGGCTGTCAGAGGTTACAACGGGACACTGACAGGATGCGAAACTGGGCTGAGAAGTGGCAGATGGAGTTCAACCCAGATAAGTGTGAGGTGGTTCATTTTGATAGGTCAACTATGATGACAGAATGGTAAGACTCTTGGCAGTGTGGAGGAACAGAGGGATCTTGGGGTCCAAGTCCATAGGGCACTCAAAGCTGCTACACAGGTTGACTCTGTGGTTAAGAAGGCATATGGTGCACTGGCCTTCATCAATCGTGGGATTGAGTTTAAGAGCCAAGAGGTAATGTTATAGCTATATAGGACCCTGGTCTGACCCCACTTGGAATACTGTGCTCAATTCTGGTCGCCTCACTACAGGAAGGAAATGGAAACCATAGAAAGGGTGCACAGGAGATTTACAAGGATGTTGCCTGGATTGGGAAGCATGCCTTATGAGGATAGGTTGAGTGAACTCAGCCTTTTCTCCTTGCAGCGACGGAGGATGAGAGGTGAACAAGATTATAAGAGGCATTGATCATGTAGATAGTCAAAGGCTTTTCCCCAGGGCTGAAATGGCTAACAAGAGAGGGCATAGTTTTAAGGTGCTTGGAGGTAGGTACAGAGGAGATATCAGTGGTAAGTTTTTTTACACACAGAGTGGTGAGTGCATGGAATGGGCTGCCAGCAGTGGCGGTGAAGGCAGAAACGATAGGGTCTTTTAAGAGACTCCTAGAATGGCTACATGGAGCTTAGTAAAATAGAGGGCTATAGGTAAAGCATAGTTAGGTCTAAGGTAGAGACATGTTCGGCACAGCTTTGTGGGCTGTAGGGCCTATATTGTGTTGTATGGTTTCTATGTTTTTCGTGCAAATTGACATTTAATTCTATTGTGTTTCTTAATGTTTACTGTGAATGCCAAAAGAAAATGCATCTCAAAGCAAGATACAGTAATTTGTATGTACTTTGATAATAAAATAAACTTTGATCTGGATCCAGTGCAGTAGATATGGCCTATGAGAATTCGGCCTCAAGATAATTACTAATTAAATTTGATAGGTATCAAATTATGAAAAGGATAATAAGATTTTTATCCATAGCTATCCTTTAGAACTCCATTTATATCAAACTCTCCACATACACTCAGTGACCACTTAATTAGGTAGTTCCTGTACCGAATAAAGTAGTCATTAAGTGTATGCTTGTAGTCTTCAGTGATGGTAGGCAATTCACTTTAAGGTTTGACATGCTGTGCGTTCAGAGATGTTTTTCTGCACACCATTGTAATACGTGGTTATTTGAATTACTGTCACCTGTCAGCTTGAACCATGCTGGCTATTCTCCTCTGACCTCTTTTACTAGCAAGGTATTTTCACCCACAGAACTGCCGCTCACTTTTTTTTATTTTTTATTTTTCACATCATTCTCTACAAACTCTCAAGCAAGGGTTCCCAACCTCTTTTCACACAACTGCTGCTCACTAGAATTTTTTTTTTGTTTTCTGCACCATTCTCTATAAGCTCTGAAGTCTCTTGTGCGTGAAGATCCCAGGAGATCAGCAGTTTCTGAGATATTCAAAGCACCCCATCTGGCACCAGCAATTATTCCACAGTCAAAGTTAGTTAGATCACATTTCTTCCCCATTTTGATGTTTGGTCTAATCAACAAATGAAGCTCTTGACTATGTCTGCATGTTTTTTATGCACTGAGTTGCTTTTACATGATTGGCTGATTCGATATTTGTATTAAATAAGTAAGTGTACAGATGTACTTACTAAAGTGGCCACTGAGTGTATGTTAGCTCTTTCATTCCTGAGAGGATCATCTTCTAGACCTTCTCCAGGCCAAGCAACTTTTTCCTTTTGCCTTAAATCACCCTCAGCAATTCTAAATGTGTTCTGACTAACACCCTTTAAACCCTCAGCAGTAAATTCTTTTGTTTATGTTCCAGGGCTCTCAAAACCAGTATTCATATTGCTTTTTCCTTCCTAACTACTGACTCAACCTGCAAACTAACAAGGACATCCTGCTCTAGGACTCTCAAATCCATTTGCACTTTTGATTTCTGAATTTTCTCCCTATTTCTTTGCCACTCATCCAAACTGCCCAAGTCCTGTAGACCCCGTCTTTGCAACACTACCTGTCCAGCCACCTATCTTGGTATCACCTGCAAACTTGACCACGATGCCATCAGTTCCTTCATCCAGATCACGTATAAAGTGAAAGGTTATGGTTCCAACACTGACCACTGCAAAGTTCCACTAGTCACCAGTAGCCACCCTGAAAAGGACCCCTTTATTCCCACTCTCTGACTTCTGCCAGTCAACCAATCTTCTACATTTATAAGAAAAATTATAAATTGTGTGTTAAGGGTAATGTTTCCAGAGAAACTGCAACACGATCAACTTTTTTAAAAAAATGGTACTGTAGCGGTGTGCTACAAGCAGCGCTAGAATTACGACACGGAGTCGGTAACTGCAGTCGAAGGAAAAACTTTATTCGAAAACTTCAGCCTCACTTTTAAGCCTCTGTCAACCGGCCCCCCATGGCGAAGAGGTTCCAAAGCTCTGTGCTCGCAAACCCCCGTAGGCTATCTAATTGTGAGTCGGTTCGGATACGCTAGGAAAAGAGGCGCTACATAACCCCCCCCCCAGAACCGGCGATACACCCCCCAATGTCCACAGCCTGGGCCAGAACCTGCTTGGGAGGTCGGCCTCTGCGCCGAGGCGCCGGAAACTCGGCCGGTTGCGCCAGGTCCACATGGGCCGGCTTGAGGCGGTCCACCGTGAAAACCTCCTCCTTCCCCCCAACGTCCAGCACGAACGTGGACCCGTTGTTCCGGAGCACCGTAAACGGCCCCTCGTATGGCCGCTGCAGCGGCGGCCGATGCCCGCCCCTTCGTACAAACACAAACTTACAGTTCCGTAGGTCTTTGGGTACGCAGGTCGGGTGCTGCCTATGCTGTGAAGTGGGTATGGGGGCCAGGCCACCGAGCTTCTCGCGAAGTCTGCCCAGGACTGCAGCGGGTTCTTCCTCTTGCCCCCTCGGGGCTGGTAGGAACTCCCCGGGGACGGCCAGGGGCGCGCCGTATACCAACTCGGCCGACGAGGCGTGCAGGTCGTCCTTGGGCGCTGCGCGGATGCCGAGAAGGACCCAGGGAAGCTCGTCCGCCCAGTTGGCCCCTCGCAGGCGGGCCATGAGGGCCGACTTCAGGTGACGGTGGAAACGCTCCACTAGCCCGTTCGACTGTGGGTGGTAGGCAGTGGTGTGGTGCAGCTGAGTCCCCAAAAGGCTGGCCATAGCTGACCACAGGCTGGAGGTGAACTGGGCGCCTCTGTCGGAGGTAATGTGGGCTGGTACACCAAAGCGGGATATCCAGGTGGCGAGCAGGGCTCGGGCGCAAGATTCGGAGGTGGTGTCGGTGAGCGGGACCGCCTCTGGCCATCTTGTGAACCGGTCCACGATAGTCAGGAGGTAACGCGCTCCGCGCGACACTGGCAGGGGGCCCACGATATCCACATGAATGTGGTCGAAACGCCGGTGGGCGGGATGGAACTGCTGCGGTGGGGCTTTGGTGTGCCGCTGAACCTTGGCCGTCTGGCAGTGCATGCACGTTCTGGCCCATTCACTGACCTGTTTGCGGAGACCGTGCCAAACGAACCTGCTGGAAACCAGCCGGACAGTTGTCCGGATGGAGGGATGCGCCAAGTTATGAATGGAGTCGAAAACACGTCGCCGCCAGGCTGCGGGGACGACCGGACGGGGCCGGTCGGTGGCGGTGTCACAGAGTAGGGTCCTCTCACCTGGGCCCACGGGGAAGTCCTGGAGCTGCAAACCAGAGACTGCAGTCCTGTAACTCGGAATCTCCTCATCTACCTGCTGTGCCTCTGCCAGTGCCTCAAAGTCTACCCCTGGGGAAAGGGCATGAACGGTAGGGCGAGAGAGCGCATCCGCCACGACATTGTCCTTACCCGAGACGTGCCGGACATCCGTTGTGTATTCAGAGATGTAGGACAGGTGGCGTTGCTGGCGGGATGACCAGGGGTCGGATGCTTTCGTAAACGCAAAGGTAAGCGGTTTGTGGTCCGTGAACGCGGTGAAGGGCCGGCCTTCTAGGAAGTACCTGAAATGCCGGATTGCCAGGTAGAGCGCCAACAGTTCCCGGTCAAAAGCACTGTACTTGAGCTCGGGTGGCCGCAGGTGTTTGCTGAAAAACGCCAGGGGTTGCCAGCGACCTGCGATGAGCTGCTCCAGCACCCCACCGACTGCCGTGTTTGATGCGTCCACTGTGAGGGCGGTAGGGGTGTCCATTCTGGGATGTACTAGCATTGCGGCGTCAGCCAAAGCTTCCTTCGTTTGAACGAAAGCGGCGGCGGACTCCTCGTCCCAGGTAATGTTCTTGCTCGGACCCGACATCAGGGCGAACAGGGGGCGCATGATCCGGGCAGCTGAAGGGAGGAAGCGGCGGTAGAAATTGACCATACCTACGAATTCCTGAAGGCCTTTGATCGTGGTGGGTCGGGGGAAGTGGCGGACCGCATCTACCTTAGCGGGCAGAGGGGTTGCCCCGTCTTTAGTAATCCTGTGGCCCAGGAAGTCAATGGTATCAAGTCCGAACTAGCATTTGGCAGGGTTGATTGTAAGACCGTACTCACTCAGTCGGGCGCAGAGTTGACGGAGGTGGGACAGATGCTCCTGACGACTGCCGCTGGCTATGAGGATGTCATCCAAATAGATGAACGCGAAGTCCAGGTCCCGTCCCACCGCGTCCATTAACCGCTGGAACGTCTGTGCGGCATTCTTCAGGCCGAACGGCATGCGGAGGAACTCGAAGAGGCCAAACGGGGTGATGAGAGCCGTTTTGGGGACGTCGTCAGGATGCATCGGGATTTGATGGTACCCTCGGACAAGGTCGACCTTGGAGAAGATCCGGGCGCCGTGCAGGTTTGCCGCAAAGTCCTGAATGTGCGGCACAGGGTAGCGGTCCGGTGTGGTAGCCTCGTTCAGCCTGCGGTAGTCGCCGCACGGTCTCCAGCCCCCCGTCGCTTTGGGCACCATGTGCAGGGGGGAAGCCCAGGGGCTGTCGGACCGCCGGATGATCTCCAATTCCTCCATTCTCTGGAACTCCTCCTTCGCCAGTCGGAGCTTGTCCGGGGGAAGCCGCCGAGCACGGGCATGGAGGGGTGGTCCCTGTGTCGGGATGTGGTGCTGTACGCCGTGCCTGGGCATGGCTGCTGTGAACTGCGGTGCCAGAACCGATGGGAACTCCGCCAGGACCCTGGTGAAATAGTTGTCGGACAGCGTGATGGAGCCGAGGTGAGGGGCTGGCAACTGGGCCGCGCCCAGGGAGAACGTCTGAAAGGTCTCGGCGTGTACCAGTCTCTTCCTGGGCAGGTCAACCAGCAGGCTGTGAGCTCGCAAAAAATCCGCACCCAGAAGCGGTTGGGCTACGGCGGCCAGTGTGAAGTCCCACGTGAACTGGCTGGAGCCGAACTGTAGCTGCATCTGACGGGTGCCATAGGTCCTTACTGTGCTGCCATTCACGGCCCTCAGGGGGGGACCCGGTGCCCTGCTGCGGGTGTCGTAACTCATCGGAGGTAAAACGCTGACCTCAGCCCCAGTATCGACCAAAAACCGGCGTCCCGACCTGCTATCCCACACATACAGGAGGCTATCCCGATGGCCAGCCGCCGTAGCCATCAGCGGCGGCTGGCCCTGGCGTTTCCCGGGAACTTGCAGGGCGGGCGGCAACGGCGGGCTTCTGCGCCCCACCGCTGGTGGTAGAAGCACCAGTGGTCATTGGGCCGGGGGTTAGTGGGCTCTGCGGCCGGGCCTGGACTGGTTTGCTGCTGGGAGCGTGGCTGGGAGATCTGTGCGATGGACGCCCCGCTCACCTTTTTGGCGTTCCACAGCAAGTCCGCCCGGGCTGCCACCTTCCGGGGGTCACTGAAATCCGCGTCGGACAGCAGCAGGCGTATGTCCTCGGGCAGCTGCTCCAGGAATGCCTGCTCAAACATGAGGCCTGTGTGTCCCTCGGCCAGAGACAACATCTCATTCATTAAAGCCGATGGAGGTCTGTCGCCCAAGCCGTCCAGGAGCAGTAAACGGGCAGCCCGCTCGCGCCGTGAGAGTCCGAAAGTCCTGAGGAGCAGGGCTTTGAATTCCGTGTACTTGCCGTCTGCCGGGGGCGACTGTACGAACTCCGCGACCTGGGCAGCTGTGTCCTGGTCGAGGGAGCCCACCACGTAGTAGTAGCGGGTGTCTAATGAGGTGATCCGGCGAACGTGGAATTGGGCTTCGGCTTGCTGGAACCATAGGTCCGGGCGCTGTGTCCAGAAACCCGGCAGTTTCAACGAAACCGCATGAACAGAGGCGGCGTCGGTCATTTCTGGTCCAAAAATCGTTTGGACCGTCGGGGTCACCAATTGTAGCGGTGTGCTACAAGCAGCGCTAGAATTACGACACGGAGTCGGTAACTGCAGTCGAAGGAAAAACTTTATTCGAAAACTTCAGCCTCACTTTTAAGCCTCTGTCAACCGGCCCCCCATGGCGAAGAGGTTCCAAAGCTCTGTGCTCGCAAACCCCCGTAGGCTATCTAATTGTGAGTCGGTTCGGATACGCTAGGAAAAGAGGCGCTACAGTACAATGTTAGATTGACAATTTCAAAGACTTAATCAGCAATTACATGAAATGTGTCCTTTTTAAGAATCATATATGGATATTTTTAATTTTCCTTACTTAAACTGAATTGATCACATTTTTGATTAAACAAATTAGTGCTATATCAAACCTTTTTTAAAGCTGACAATTTCAAATTAATTATTAAATATTACACAAGATTTTGCTAGAAAAATGAATAAAATTGTGTGAACTATAACACATCTTCAGTTGAAACTTTAAGATGCTGCACTCAGTAACACCTCAGTAAAGCCTCCATATTTACTTGATAATTTTACTGCAAAGGTCAATAGTAGCTATTATGTTTGGAGTGGCAGGACAAGGAGAAGGAAGAGGAAGACCGAAGGAATGGTCCAGAATTTGCATTCAACAATTTCCTGTTGAACTCAGTATAAGCTTCCACAAAAATATGCCAATACCTGGATGATACTTTCACTTTTCCAACTCCTACCATTTTGTGGAGTTGGTGTAATGGAAACCCTAGTGCCAATTTATAATGTTATCAAGCTGATGAATAAACAATGCAAAGAAATCCCATAGAGTGGGAAAACAAACTTTGAAGACAGAAAAATGCTAGGTCGTTCCCTTTGATTAGAAGACTAGAAAAGAACAATATTATTCATATGGAAAAGTCACAGAAAGCTGCTTTACACATTGATTTGAATATTTTTGCATATGAAACACAAAGTTAATATGCAGAATGAGCACATAATTAGAAATACAAATAGAATGTTGACCTTTATTGTAAAAGCAGCATAATACAACGGGATGGAAGTCTTGCTCAATCAAGACATATAATGTTAGTCAACACACACAAAATGCTGGTGGAACACAGCAGGCCAGGCAGCATCTATAGGGAGAAGCACTGTTGACGTCTCAGGCTGAGACCCTTCATCCTGACAGTGCTTCTCGTTATAGATGCTGCCTGGCCTGCTGTGTTCCACCAGCATTTTGGGTGTGTTGTTTGAATTTCCAGCATCTGCAGATTTCCTCGTGTTTGCTATATAATGATAGTCTCTTTATTTGAGGAACAGATTGGAGACAGTTTAAAAAATAATTACAGTTGACTAGGGATAAAAAGGTAGTCTCACGAGAAGTAATTGTTTTGCAGTTGCATGTTTCAGTGATTATTGCTCATTCTCCTGAAGATTTTGAGAGGGCACTGAGGGAAGAACATTGGAGACTGTTTCCTGTTGTCAGAGAACCCACAATTTGAGGACTACAATTTCCTGACTAAGGATTCCAAAGTAAGGTTTATGGGTTGCCTCAGTAGCCTAGCGGTTAGAGTGACAGCTATTACAGCTCGGAGCATCAGAGTTTGGAGTTTAAATCTGGCACCACCTGCAAGGAGTTTGTACAGTGTGGGGACTGCAACAAATCAGTCAGACTGGGAAAAAACTACCCACAAGGATCCACAAGCATCAGCTGGCTGAAAAGTGGCATGACCTGCTCTCCCAGGAAAATTGAGAGCGGCATCAATTCGATTGGACATCAGTGAAAGTCATGGCGCAAGCAAACACACGGCATGCAAGAAAATTCCTAGAAGTATGGCTTTCTGTGAACAATTCTGTAAACATATAGACCTCGATCCTTATGAGTCAACGCAGGCAAAATTGCAGAACACAATGTAAAGTTCACCATGCAGCCGACCAGCGACGAGATTTCCTCTCCACATCACAACTGAGTTTCCAAAATGATGCCCTATTAACTGATTGATAAGTATGTAAAGGTCAAGCATTCAGAGGACACACCACATTTAACAACACTGATGATGTTTCTCTGTATGGTGATGAAACATTTGCAAGTAAATTGCCAAGATCAGAGAACAACTCAACCATCAACCACCCAAATTACACATTTCCCAAATTATTTCCACCCCCATATTCTATAATGCACCTATACATTAGAAGCAATTTGCAGTGACCAACTAACATGTCTTTGGTGTGTAAGAGAAAAGCATCATACCCAGAGGAAACACAGAAAGAATCAGGAAACACATCCAAACTCCATACAGACAGCACAGGATAATATCACAGTCACAATCATTTATATAGCACGGAAGCAGGTCTACTAGCCCAATTCATCCTTGCCAACTGAGATGTCTATTTGAGTTGGCTCTATTTGCCTGTGTTGCACCCACACCTTTATAAAAGGTTACCCCTCAGCTTCTTCTGCTTCAGTCTATCCAGTGTCTCCTTATAACTCAAGACTTCAATCCCAGAAATATTCTTGTGAATCTTTTCTATAGCATTCCAGCTTCATGACATCCTTTCTATAGCTGGGAAAATACAACTGCACAATACTCCAAGTGTGGTCTCACTAACTGCATGTACAAATACATAACACCCCAATGTCCTGACCAATGAAAGCAAATGTGCCAATCATTTTCACTATCACCATGTCTACCTTCATCACCAACTTCAAGGAACCCCAGTTTCCTCTACTCCAAAAATAAATTATCTTGGGCCCTAGTATTTACTGCTTAACTCTTGCCCTGCTTGAACTTATAAAAATGCACGTTCACCTCACATTTTCTGATTTAAAATACATCTGCTACTACTTAGCACACTTTCCCTATTCATCTTGATCCTGCTGTAACCTTAGAGAACCTTCTTCATTGTACACCACACCAATCTTGATAATATCCATAAACTAATAAACCACATTTAGCAACATTTATAATACATCTCAGAATGACTGTAAATACCTGACACCAGTTTAAAAGTTTGATTCTCTTAGAAAAGCATACCAAGAACACAGAGAATGCATATCATTAGCTTTTGACACCGAAGTAGGTGGACAATTGGCCCAACAAAAGCAATGTGCTAAAAGACACAAAATGCTGTCAGAACTCAGCAGGCCAGACAGCATATATGGGAGGAGGTAATAACGACGTTTCGGGCCGAAACCCTTCATCAGGGGTGAAGTAACATGGGATGGTCGAGGGGGGATAAGAAGTGGGGGGAGGGATAAAGTAGAGAGCTGGGAAGTGATAGGTTGGAGGGAAATGGGCTAGGGGGAAGGTGGAGAATTATGGGAAATAAAAGAGAAAGAAAGGTAGGGCTGGGGGGAGAGATTATACTGAGGGGGGAAAAGGAGAGAGAAAGAGAACCAGATTAAAATAATAGATAGGGATGAAGATAAGGGTGGGGGGCAGGAGTATCAACAGAGGTCAGAGAGCTGGATGTTCATGCCAGCAGGAAGGAGGCTACCTAGGCAGGAAATAAGGTATTGCTCCATCGACCTGCCTGTGGCCTCATCTTGACGGTAGGGGAGGCCATGAACAGACATGTCGGAGTGGGAGTGGTCTGTGGAATTGAAGTGTGTGGCCACAGGGAGATCCCGCCACTGCTGGAGGACTGAGTGCCGGTGTTCAGCGAAACGGTCTCCCAGTCTGCGGCGGGTCTCCCCAATGTATAAATGGCCACATCGGGAACTGTGGAATTGAAGAGTGTGGCCAAAGGGAGATCCCGCCACTGCTGGAGGACCAAGCGCCAGAGTTCGGCGAAACAGTCTCCCAGTCTGCGGCGGGTCTCCCTAATGTATAAATGGCCACATCGGGAACTGTGGAATTGAAGAGTGTGGCCAAAGGGAGATCCCGCCACTGCTGGAGGACCAAGCGCCAGAGTTCGGCGAAACGGTCTCCCAGTCTGCGGCGGGTCTCCCCAATGTATAAATGGCCACATCAAGATCTATGGAATTGAAGTGTGTGGCCACAGGGAGATCGCGCCACTGCTGGAGGACGTTCATTTTATCAGGATAAAACACTGTATATCAATGACAACAAGAAGACCAAATTTGCAAACTGCTGTCACTTACTATGCCATCAGTAACTGAAGAAGAAAATAAACCCAAGTAACTTTAAGAGTTGGAATTACTTGTATAGATAAGCATACCGAAACAGAATGGGGTTAAGACTATGAAGGATCTAAACACAAGGATAAGAAGTTAAAATTAAGAACTGAACCAGTACAGATTAGTGAATCTAGCAGTAGTAATTGATAAAGAGTTGTTTGGATAAGGATATGGAAAGTATGAAAGGTACAACTAAGATAGATCAGCAGTTATGTCTGGAATGATGGACAAGGATTTCACCTGAAGTGTCAATGGGATGGAGTCCATTGTTGTTTACAGACCACAGATTTCAATTATTCAAGGTTCAGATGAACAAAATGATAATTCATTCAAGACTGCTAGACAAGTAGAATTCGGTCTGATTGGTCAAATAATATCATGAGGGAACAGTGTATAAAAGAAGAAAATGAGAGTGTTAACAGCAAACATTTGAAGCCTGAATTTTCAAGATGAGATGTGACATTTAAGTGGGCTAGAACGAGGAGGCAAAGAACAGAAATTTAGAAAAATATGAAAACACAGAGGGGTAGAAGAACCATACAACATGGTAAACAGGTCCAACTCATTCACACTGGCCAAGCTGCCTAACAGAGCTTTTCCTATTTCCCTGCATTTGGCTCATATCCCCAACTTTAGAAGTAACTGCCAGAATCCAGAGACCAGTGAGGCCAAACAGAAGAGCTGAATATTTTCACAATCACATTTTTTGACATTAGGTGAAACCTGAGGACATTTTAGTGCTGGACAAGAATAAAAGCCAGTAGAGTAGAAAATTGCAATTTCTCTTGCAAAGTTGATTTCTCTTTGAAGTACAGAGCAAATAATACTTGGGGGAAAAAAAACTGCAAATGCTGAAAATCCAAAACAAAATACAAACTGCTAGAGCCAATCAGCATTTCAAACAACATCAGTGGAGCCATTAACCTGAACTATTAACTAGTTTCTCTCCCACTCTTGCTGCTGCTCAACTTCTTGTTGCATCTAGCAGCTTGTATTTTGTTAAGATAGTACATCAGCTGGCAAAACAAATAATGCATTTTTTTTTAAAAATACCACAATTGCACGCAAAGGGGAGAACTGGAAAGAAGTGATAAAAGTCTACTTTTGTATTATATCCTTAGGCCCTCTGCTGGTCGGTGGCAAACTTGTTCTCAGATTCAAATTCATTTATTTGTCCCATGTCCATCGAAACAATGAAATGTGTTTTTTGTGTTAACAACCAACTCAAAGTAAGGATGTGTTGGGGACAGCCCACAAGTGTCACCACACATTCCGGAGCCAACATAGCATGCCTACATTGTTCAGCAAAACAACACAAGCAACAAAGGAGCTGTTTGTGGACTATAGAGAAATGGAGACAAGCTAGCCCCTATTGACATCAATAGATCTGGGATCTGCACACACCGGCTGTGTGGTGAAAAAAACCCACAACAGCGCCTCTTTCACCTCAGACTGTTGAAGTTTGGTCTGGCCCCCGAATCCTCAAGAACTTTCTATAGGGGCACAATTGAGAGCATCCTGGCTGGCTGCATCACTGCCTGGTATGGGAACAATATTTCCCTCTATCGCAGGACTCTGCAGAGTGTAGTGCGGACAGCCCAGCGTATCTGTAGATGTGAACTTCCCACTATTCAGGACATTTACAAAGACAGGTGTGTAAAAAGGGCCTGAATGATCACTGGGTACCCAAGTCACCCCAACCACAAACTGTTCCAGCTGCTACCATCCGGACAACAGTACTACAGCATAAAAGCCCAGGACCAACAGGCTCTGGGACAGTTTCTTCCACCAGGCCATCAGACTGCTTAATTCATGCTGACATAACAGTATTTCTATGTTATACTAACTATCCTGTTGTGCATAATATTTATTATAAATTACTATAAAGTGCAGATTGCACATTTAGATGGAGACATAACATAAAGATTTTCACACCTCATGAAGGATGCAATAAAGTCAATTCAGTTCAATACAAAAAACAGCAAAACTAGCCCTTTTCCCACACAATCACATACAAGCTTCCAACCTCAGGACAGATCAGGTCCTCCGACCTCTAGTCCTTGGCCCGGACTTACAGACTCTGACCTCTGAATACGGTGACCCAGGAACTTCGACCTTTGGAACTCTACGTCTGGACTTGCCATATCCAGTCTTTGACTTCCAGATTCACTCATCCCTGGACTTTGATGACCTCCGGGTATCAAATCCAGGACTCAGTAATCACACAACTTTGAACTCTGGGCCTCGACCAATCTCGCACAGACTTCCGGTCCCCGGGACCAAGCGGGGTCAGCAGTCTGTCCTGGGGGCCTACCGACCTTGGTCATGACCACATTAAAAACTAGTCCTCATCTTCTGTGCCTGCGAATCCAAAATCCATTGAAGGGATCGTTGGCATTCTACCGTGCAGAGCTCCAGCATGGACACCGACCACCAGCTCCTGACTTTTTAAATTTACTGCCCCAACCTCAAACTCCCCCTCATCTGTGTTTCTAAACCCTAAAAGGGTTCTAAACTCCCACACCAACCCCAAAATGAATCTAAAAGAACTAATCTAAGCCATGACCTTGACAAACATTGCAGCTTCACCAGAACTCTTTTCTCCAGCTAGAATTTACCACTACAGTACCAAGTTTAATATTAATTATAAAGATCCCTAAAATCTGGGACTTTTTCCAGTTTTAACCAACAATAAAATGAAAACAGCCTGAAGAGCATAGCTAGATATCTTTTTTGTTGTTTATCCACTAATAATACATTGCTAATGATAAATGACAACTAGGAAGAATTTAATGTTCATTTATCTTGCTTCAAAAACTCAAAATTGAGATGTTCTACACAGTGATAAGATGGTGGTGAAATAAGTTAGAAGTGTAAAGAACAGTGTCAGAAATGGGGTGAAAAACAAAAGGAACTCAATGATATGAAATTTTTGTGTATTAAATTTTTGTAAACTAGTCTAATTGTTATTATTACTAATTGCAATAGAGTTTTGTTTTATCGACATTGTAACATCTCATTTAGCTGAAAAAGCACACCCAAAGTGAACAAAATTTTTAAAAAAAACAGTTGAAGCCCTAACTGTGTCTTTTTCTGCACAGACTGACATTTCTACAGCCCTTGGACAAGATTGCGCAGTTAATGTATAGTTCAGATTATCTAAGAGATAAATGCTTGATTGCTGGTAAAATTGAAATTTTATTGAAATGACAAGATATACCCATTACAAAAATAAACTGAAATACTTCCTCTTTCAATATGCATTGTTACCTCAAATGAGATATCAATATTAAAATGAAAACACCAAAGTGTGCAATTATGCAAAATTAATTAGTAAGCCTAAAATTCCTCACAAATAAGTTCAGTAAGTTATTCCCGGTGGCCAAACATTTTAAATTCCGATTCTCATTCCTGTTCCAACATGTCGATCTAGGCCTCCTCTTGTGCCAAGATGAAACCAACTTTAGGGTGGAGGAGCAGCACTTTATATTCCATCAGAGTACCCGCCAAACTATTGGCATAAATAACGATATTTTCTTCCAGCAAACAAATACCACCCCTGCTTCCTTTATTCCCCACTCTGATCTTTTACTTCTTCTCACCTGCCAATTGCTACCCCTGGGTCCCCTCCTCCTTCCCATTATCCTATGATCTACTCTACTCTTCTATCAGATTCCTACTTCTTCAGCCCTTGACCTTTCTTGTCCACATGGCTTCACCTATCACCTTCCAGCTAGCCTCTTTCCCCTAACCCCCCCCCCCCACCTTGTTATTCTGGCATCTTCCCCCTTCCTTCTCAGTCTTGAAGAAGGGTCTCAGCCCAAAACGTCAACTATCTATTCATTTCCATGGCTGCCGGCAGATGAGTTCCTCCAGTATTTTGTGTGTGTTGCTTCAGTTCAATAAAATGATAGGGTCAAGGGTGCAAATTGAGAAAATGTCTCCAATTTAGGCTCAAGAAAAAAACGTTGGAGACAATAAATGAGATTTTTAAAAAGTTTATTAATTTAATTGCCTAGAAATACAAGTTACTACTTCTTAAAATTTAATATTTAAATTATTAGCATATTCCTTAATATTTATAATGAAACTTGCATTTTATGTGTTCCAAGGACATATAATTAAATGTATACACTCAGTGACCAGTTTGTGGCCTTCTGCTGCTGTAGCCCATCCACTTCAATTTTTGACATGTGTATTTAGAGATGCTCTTCTGCACACCACTGTTGTAATAAGTGCTTACTTGAGTTACTGTCGTCTTTCGGTCAGCTTGAGCCAGTCTGGCCATTCTTGACCTCTCATTAACAATTCATTTTCACCCACAGAACTGCCACTCACTGACTTGTTTTTGTTTCTCGCACCATTCTCTGAAACTCGAGACTGTTGTGTGAAAATACCAGGAGTCCAGCAATTTCTGAGATATTCAAACCACCAATAGTTATTCTGGCACCAACAATCATTCAGGTCACCTAGATCACATTTCTTCCCCATTCTGATTTTGATCTGACCAACAAATGTATCCCTTGACCATGTCGGCATGCTTTTATGCACCAAGTGGCTGTCACACAATTGGCAGATTAGATACTTGCAGTAACAAGGTGGTATACAAGTGTATCTAATAAAATGGCTACTGAGTACATGCCAACTGTTATCACTTTAGTAAAATATCTTGTTGAGACAGTACACCGAACTGATGATCTACTTTTTTAGTGTTTGCTGGGGTTTCAGTTTATTGAATGTCCAGAGTAATTTCAAATCACCCTATCAAGTTTAATGACCTTATTATTGTTACTTCAACATCTTTTTTAAAAATATTTTAATTCCAGCTCTAATCTAGCAAGAAAATTCAACTTTCTCTGCCTAAATCTGTCATCATATTGATTTCTATGATAGTATAAATAGATGTAGAAAACAGTTCAATATTAGCCATTATTTGGCATGAGTCCAAACAAGACATTCCTCTCAATTCCAATTTTCAAAAGAAAATCAAGCATATGTAACTGGCTGCTGGGAAACATGCTCTGGCAAAGAGTTGTTTTGACTGCTCTGTGTGTTGCTTCACAATCAGTTCTTAGATTCCATTACATTACTAGAAACCTTCAGTATATTTTAATACAAAGTCACAAGATCACAAGTTCAGCAACAGTCATCTGAACACCAGATCAATACCAAGGAATGACTGCACTGTCAGGTGCTAGCTTTCAAAATTATAAGGTTGGACATAAATAATCCCATGGCACTTCTGTTTTCAAATAAGAGCATGTTATTCTACCAGCCCTCTAACCAGTTTTAATTGCTCATCCTACAGGAGAAAAACAGATCTCACTCTCTTGCTCATCGAACCTCACTGCACTCAAACTTGTCATGTTTTTTACATCTACAAGTACACTTTAAAAGTACTTCACACTGAATGCACCTTGCATAGTATAGCTTTAATTTGTATTCAACAAGCATAAAAAAGACACAAGAGAAGTCATTTATTACTATATTTCAACCCCAATGCGAAATTCTTAGATGCCATTCTGCACCATATGTCAATAGGAAAACAGTTGGGGAGCAGTGATCATAAGGTTTAGAATAACAATAAAAACAAAAAAGAAGAAAGCCAATATAGTAGTTCTTAATCAGGGTCAAATATTGGTAGGCAAACCTGTAACAATAAAAAGAAGGGTAACACAAGAGGCTGCAGATTCTGGAAATCTGAAGCAACAAAAGTACTGGTGGAATTCAGCAGTCCAGACAACGTATGCAGGAAAATGTACAACTGACATTTTGGGTCAAGACCTTTTCATCTGGACTGTCTGATCCTCCCACTTCTTCCAGCTCCTTTGTGCCGCTACAAAAAAAAGGACAAGCATTGAAAAGCAGATGCTACAAGCACACAACAGATACATCAGAAAAAGGAAGGTATGAGCTCCTTGGATGACCGAGGATGAAAGACAGAGGAGTCTATGATATATCAGTCGAATAACTTCAACAGGAACTGAAAAAGAAAAAGGCAAGCACATATAAAAGACAACAATTTGCATAAGGGGGATCCAAATGTCTTTACACGTGGAAATAGCACATGTACAGAAAGCACTGAGTGGGAAAGGTATATTTTGTGGTAAAGGTGATCTATAAAGACATAAATGGCATAACTGTATACTAAACGAGTTCTGAGTGTTAGCAATTTATGGGGGATTTGTCAGATTCATTCAACAGATGAAGAATTTCTGCTATAAGGTTCGAATGAAGCAGCTATGGTTTCAAGAGCACGTTTATAATGTTTATCTTTCAGAAGTACAGTACTGTGCAGAAGTCTTAGGCACCCAGATTTTTTTAATATAAATTTTGTTTTAGATGTTTATTTTTTGTCTTCTGCATTAGTGTTTCAGTAGAGAAGAGCAAATTTTAGATTTCCAAACATTCATTTTCCAAAAAAATTTAAATGTTAAAGAGAAATATTCACATTTTGTCAAAAAAATTACATATTAAGTAATAGACAATTTTTCAAAAAAAAAACTTGATTACTTTGTAGGTCTACAGCCCAGTGTATGAGTAAACAAATACAACAAACAGGTGCTAATCATCAACGACATAATGAGCTGAATGAACTAAACTGATTAACTGAAATAGAAATGGGTGTAAATGGAATCAAACTGGGTGAAGGACAACCAGACTGAAAGTTCAGGGTCTGGTAGATGTGACAGTTTAACCTTCCAATAATTAATTCCTGTACCAGGGCAAGAGTGAGAATAGCAACAAGACACAAGGTGGTCATCCTGCATCAGCAAGGTTTCTCCCAAGCAGAAATTTTGTGGCAGACAGGAGTTCCATGATGTTTTGAAGCTGCACAAAGGAACAAGCAAGGTTGAGGACCAGAAATGTAGTGGTTGGCCACAAAAACTGACTGCAGCAGGTAAGAGATATATCAAACTGACGTCCCTCCTAAATCGGAAGAAGTCCAGCTACTATCACCTCTGCACTGGTACTCAAGTACACCCCTTTACAGTACAGAAAACCTTGTCAGAAGTAGTCTTCATGGAAGAGTTGCTGCCAAAAAGCCATTACTCCAAAGTGGAAACAAAGCCAAGAAACTCATCTACACACATAAAACACAAGGACTGAGGTGCTGAACAATGGCAGCAAGTGCTCTGGACTGACAAATCAAAATTTGAAAGTTTTAGCCCAAGCAGGAGATGGTTTGTCGATAGAAGAGCTGGAGATCACTACAAGGTTGAGTATCTGCAGCCAATAGCAAAGCACGTCGAAGGTTCCCTGTGGGTTTGGGGCTGAATTTCTGCAAATGGAGTTGGTGATCAAATCAGAATTAATGGAATCCTCAAATGTAATAACGGCTAACTTCACATATATGAGAGAATAAAGATAATTAAAAGATAATTTGTTATAAATTTAACAAATCAAGTAGATGAATTTTTTTAAATGACAATTAAATCCAGATATTTTAAATAAACTCAGTTAGTTGAGAATGCCATACAACCAATTAGCCACATCAGCACATGAAAACATTGTGAACATTTACAATCCTACACAACCAAATCTGCAGTAAGCATCAGCATGTCAAGAACCTTGCATGGAAGAGCTTAAACTGAGCTCTGAAGTGCAGTGCAGACTAAGTGGAGTGGGGGATATTGATGGGTGAGGTGCCTGAAAGGAGTTTTAGATAGTGATTAGACCACCTTAGCAGTCAGGGAAAGGAGACACAAATGGATATGCGTAAAGTTTACAGGGAGGGTGAGGGTAGGCAGAGTTTTCCATCTGGTTATTCCATTGGGTAATATTGAAAAAGATTGGTGCACTGGGGATTGTAATATATAATATTTAAAGGCAGTGTCCAAGAAAGAGAAATAATATTAGAATAAATTGACAAAGTTCTCAAGTATGTATTGTTAAACATTCTCTGGCTACCCTAAAGGAGCAAATTCAGTAAAAATAATGCTGGACCACTCACAGACTACAAAAATTATAATTAGGAATTTCAGAAATGCAAAGATTTTAGACTTTGTATCCGAAGCGATTCACAGGACATTGCCTGGATTGGAGAGGCTTCTCTTCACTGAAAATGGAGGAGGATGAGGGGTGAGTTGATCCAAATATACAAATGTTAGCAGAGGCACATATAAAACAGATAGTCAAAATCTTTACCAGGTGCAGGGAGATTAAAAATGTGGCACAATTTTATGGTGAGAGGCAAGAAATTTAAAGAGGGGGGGATTATAAGTTTTGTTTTGAAGCAGTTTGACATCTGGAACACATTGCAGTAGAAGGTAATAAAATTCGATTCACCTATGATGTTTAAAAGCAAATCATCCAAAATGCTGGTGGAACTCAGGTCAGGCAGCATCCATGGAAATGAACAGTCAACATGTTGGGCCAAGACCTTTCTTCAGGACTGGAAAGGAAGGGAGAAGATGCCAGAACAAAAGATGAGGGACGGCAAGGAGGATAGCTAGGTGATAGGTAAAGTCAGGTGGGTTGGAGAGATAAAGGATTGGCGAAAAGGAATCTGATAGAAGAGAGTTGATCATAAGAGAAAGGGAAGGAGGGCCATCAGGGGGAAGTAATAGGCAGGTTAGTTTGTTACTGCCTGTTACACTCCTGGCATTCAGGGCAGCAATTGCTGTTTCTGTGATAATTTTTTTGACCAGTCAGGGTTGCTAGCCCTGAGCTGAACCCCCGAACCTGGATGACTGGTGGACCACTTAGTCCGGCCTCTGACATTTGACCTGTTTGGCATGGGTGACCCCACCAAGAGTCAAAGCACAAGGCCTTGACTCCAGCCAAAATAGCTCTTCAGGTCATTGAGGCATGCAAGTCTCCAAACCCTATGACATGGTTGTGGTCCCCTCGGAGGATAGACAGGTGAGAAGAAGTAAAAGGCCAGTGTTGGGAATAGAAGAAGAGGGGAGAGGGAGGGAGGGAAAATATTTTTTTTGCCTGAATGAGAAATCTATATTCATGCCATCAGGTTGGAGGAATATTAGGTGATGCTCCTCCACCTTGAGGAGGCCATGGACCAACATGTCCGAACAGGAATGCGAATCAAATTTGAAATATGTGTCCACTGGGAAATTCACTTTTGGCAGATACAGTGGAGGTGCTTAATGAAGTGGTCCCGCAATTTATAATTGGTCTTACCAATGAAGAGGAGGCCGAACAGAGAGCATCAGATACAACGGATGACCCCAGCAAATTTGCAGGTGAAGTGTTGCCTCAGCTGGAAGGGCTGTTTGGGGTCCTGAACAAACTTTTGGCAGGTGAATGGGTAAGTGCTTTGGCCGTTTGCAGGGATAAGTACTGGGAGGGACAAATGGACAAGGGATTCACGGAGATGGCGATCCCTGCAGAAAGTGAGCGGGCTGGGTGGGGGAGGGGGGAGGTAAAGAAATGTTTACTGGTAGGATCCCTTTTGGAGATGGCGAAAGTTGTAGAGAATTAGGTGTTGAATATGGATGCTGATAGGGTGGTAGGTAAGGACTCAAGTGACTGTATCACTGTTAAAGCGGTGGGAAGATGGGGTGAGTGCGGATATCCAGAAAATGGAAGAAATGTGGGTAAAAAAAAAGCATCAATGATGGAGGAAGGGAAACCCCACTCTTTGAAAAAGGACACCTCTGAGGTCCTGGAAAGGAAAGCCACTTCCTGGGAACAGATGTAGTGGAGGCAAAGGAACTGAGAAAAGAGAATAGCATTTTTACAGGATACATTGCGGAAAGAGGTATAGACAAGATAGCTGTGGGAATCAGTAGAGTTATAAAGATGTCAGTAGACATTTCATCTCCAGAGATGGATACAGAAATAGAGGAAAGGGAGGGAGGGAGGTGTCAGAGATGGACCAAATGAATTTAAGGGCAGTATGGAAGTTGGAGACAAAGTTGATGAAATTGACGAGCTCAGCATGGGTGCAGGAAGGAGCACCAATATGGTCATCAACTGGAAGAGTAGGGGAGTATTACCAGGGAAGGCTTGGAACATGGGCTGTTCTACGTAGAGCAAAGCTGATGAAATTTAATGTTTAAAATGCATTTTCACAAATACTTAAATCAGCAAGGCACAGCAGCATATGGTCCTAATGTGGGGGAAAAGGGATTAGTGTTAATGGGCGAAAAAGTCAATATGAAAATGGTGGATGAAGAGGCGCATTTCTCTGCTGTACTTCTCTGTGACTCTCAATGTTAAGACAAGATCTCTGGCATTGTAAGACAGAGCTATGCTACTGGCAGAGCCACTAGTGAATCTTAACTGCTCCCAAAAATCTGACCAACAGTGTTCTGGAAGCTTATCATTTACTGCATTCAACGAA
This sequence comes from Hypanus sabinus, assembly GCF_030144855.1. Taxonomy (NCBI): domain Eukaryota; kingdom Metazoa; phylum Chordata; class Chondrichthyes; order Myliobatiformes; family Dasyatidae; genus Hypanus; species Hypanus sabinus. Next base: position 68,641,470 of record NC_082711.1, on the reverse strand, counting down.
AGAGCAAGAGATTTCTGAACCATAAGGTAAAAGTTAAACAAAATTTTTTAATGTCCTATTCGTACTCCTTTTTCCTACATTTAACTTGAAAGACTGGAGGCTACTGCAGGGATCAGTGCATTGGTACTTACAATCTAGAACCACAGGGATCAAAGCATTTGGACATTTCCAGGTCAAAGTAGAAGATTACAGCAAGAATCGCGCTACAACATCAAATACAACAAACTTGGGGGGACGTCACGTGATGACGTAGGATCGAGACGCTGGAACCCAGCTCTCCCATAAAAAATCAATAAGGTGAAGAAAAGTTAGTCAATACTTTCTAAAAGTTACTTATAAACTACACCGGATTGTTTCAAGTTATGCCTCACAAACAGAAGATGAAGAAAACTACTACCGTGAAGACAACGCAAGTTGGAGCAGAATCAAGGCCCACTTCTGCCAAAGAACCGCGGGCTCAGGGGCATTTCACCTCCGGCGATACGGAGCGGGAAGTTGCAGCAACATCGATCAACCCTGGGGAGGAAGACCAACGAGAGCTGCACAAACATGAAGGAAGGAGCATGCGCAATCGAGAGCAACCAGAACTACAAATCCCAGTTGCGACTGAAACCGAAAGTGAAAGTGAATCTGAGGAAGAGTCAGATTCTCTGGAAAAATCAGACGAAGATAGAGGTAAAAGTTTTTCTGGAAATATACAAAAGACTTTGATGCAAATAACGTGTAAATTAGGTGCATTAAAAGTAATCAAAAGAAAAATGACAAATACGGAGATTATGTTTGATAAAATGACAAAAAGACAGGAAAAAATGGAAAAGAGAATTATAGATTTGGAAACTACAACGGAAGACATAGTTGAAAGAGTGAATAAAATGGAAAATGATATTACTGCCTGGACATCAGAAAGAAAACAATTTATGGAAAAAATTGATAAGCCTGAAAATTTTAGTAGATGAAACAATACTAAAATCGTTGGACTTAAAGAAGATATAGAAGAAGATCCAATAATTTTTTTTCAAAAATGGATACCTGAAAAATTGGAAATGTAAGAAGAAACTCTAATTGAGATTGAAAGGGCTCATAGAGCCTTAAGGTCAAGACCTCAAGCTGATCAAAATTCACGATCAATTTTGATAAAATGCTTAAGATACCAAGATAAAGAAAAGATCCTGAAGGCGGCTGCCCAATGTGCCAAAAAGAGAAATGGGCCATTGATGATAGCAGGGAAGGCAGTTCTTTTTTATCCTGATATAAGTTATAACCTTTTGAAGAGAAAGAAGGAATTTAACCCAGCGAAAAAAGTTTTATGGGAAAAGGGTTATAAATTTATAATGCGTCACCCAGCAACGCTGATAATTTTTTTGGAGGAGGGAAAAAGAAGATTTTTTTTTAACCGATTATCAAGAAGTGGAGGAGTTCACACAAAAACTTCCACTTATTCGCTAATTACACATAGAGACTTCCAAGCATAATGGATGAAAGATGAAGATAGAGACAGTGAACGGAAGTGATGGACATTTAAGGATGATACAGGGGAGAAAAGCAAAATTTCAGAAATACTAATTGAGAATAGTATTTTTTTTTCTTCTTTTATATATATACTTTTTTATGTTACGGGGGTGCTGGGGAGCTTTGGATTGGTTACTGCGGGATTCATGTGTGTAATCATGGTGATCGCCATGACCCGTACAACAGAGAGGGGTAATGTTGTGTTCTTTTTTTTTCACAACATTAGTAGGGGGTATTTTGTTTCTTTCTTTATATTCTATTTTTCTTATATCTTTCTGCCTGGATGATCGGTGGGGACACACATAGCAACATGGAGAATTTCAAAAAGATTTCCCAAGATACCACAAAAGTTGAAAGATTAGGTATTATTATAGATTGGAGTAACATAATTAAAAATAATGACTAATTTACTGAATTTTTAAAGTTTTAATGTTAATGGGCTTAATGGACAGGTAAAAAGAAAAAGAATATTAACATACATTAAAAAAATGAAAACGGATATAGCTTTTTTACAAGAAACACATTTAACAGACATAGAACATCAGAAATTAAAAAGAGACTGGGATGGAAATGTTATTGCAGCTTCATTTAATTCAAAGGCGAGAGGAGTTGCAATTTTGGTTAATAAAAATTTACCAATTAAAATACAAAATGAATTAATTGATTCAGTGGGGAAATATGTAATTATACATTGTCAAATTTTTTCAGAACTATGGACTCTTATGAATATTTATGCACCAAATGAAAATGATGTAAAATTTATACAAGAGGTATTTTTGAATTTGGCTAACGCACATGACAAAATATTAATAGGTGGAGATTTTAACTTTTGTCTAGATCCAGTTTTAAACAGATCAACAATGAACAACATAGAAGTACCGACTAGAGAGGGGGCAGTGTTGGATCTCCTGTTAGGGAATGCGATAGGTCAGCTGACAGATGTATGTGTTGGGGAGCACTTCGGGTCCAGTGATCACAATAGCATTAGCTTCAATATAATTATGGAGAAGGACAGGACTGGACCTAGAGTTGAGATTTTTGATTGGAGAAAGGCTAACTTTGAGGGGATGCGAAGGGATTTAGAGAGAGTGGATTGGGACAAGTTGTTTTATGGGAAGGATGTAATAGAGAAATGGAGGTCATTTAAGGGTGAAATTATGAGGGTACAGAATCTTTATGTTCCTGTTAGGGTGAAAGGAAAGGTTAAAGGTTTGAGAGCACCATGGTTTTCAAGGGATATTAGAAATTTGGTTCAGAAAAAGAGGGATGTCTACAATAGATATAGGCAGCATGGAGTAAAGGAATTGCTCGAGGAATATAAAGAATGTAAAAGGAATCTTAAGAAAGAGATTAGAAAAGCTAAAAGAAGATACGAGGTTGGTTTGGCAAATAAGGTGAAAGTAAATCCGAAAGGTTTCTACAGTTATATTAAAAGCAAGAGGATAGTGAGGGATAAAATTGGCCCCTTAGAGAATCAGAGTGGTCAGCTATGTGTGGAACCGAAGGAGATGGGAGAGATTTTGAATGATTTCTTCTCTTCAGTATTCACTAAGGAGAAGGATATTGAATTGTCTAAGGTGTGGGAAACAAGTAAGGAAGTTATGGAACCTATGACAATTAAAGAGGTGGAGGTACTGGCGCTTTTAAGAAATTTAAAAGTGGATAAATCTCCGGGTCCTGACAGGATATTCCCCAGGACCTTGAGGGAAGTTTGTGTAGAAATAGCAGGAGCTCTGATGGAGATCTTTAATATGTCATTAGAAACGGGGATTGTGCCGGAGGATTGGCGTATTGCTCATGTGGTTCCATTGTTTAAAAAGGGTTCTAGAAGGAAGCCTAGCAATTATAGACCTGTCAGTTTGACATCAGTGGTGGGTAAATTAATGGAAAGTATTCTTAGAGATAGTATTTATAATTATCTGGATAGACGGGATCTGATTAGAAGTAGCCAGCATGGATTTGTGCGTGGAAGGTCATGTTTGACAAACCTTATTGAATTTTTTGAAGAAGTTACGAGGAATGTTGACGAGGGTAAGGCAGTGGATGTAGTCTATATGGACTTCAGCAAAGCCTTTGACAAAGTTCCACATGGAAGGTTAGTTAAGAAGGTTCAGTCGTTAGGTATTAATGCTGGAGTAATAAAATGGATTCAACAGTGGCTAGATGGGAGATGCCAGAGAGTAGTGGTGGATAATTGTTTATCGGGATGGAGGCCGGTGACAAGCGGGGTGCCTCAGGGATCTGTTTTGGGCTCAATGTTGTTTGTAATATACATAAATGATCTGGATGATGGGGTGGTAAATTGGATTAGTAAGTATGCCGATGATACTAAGGTAGGAGGTGTTGTGGATAATGAGGTGGATTTTCAAAGCTTGCAGGGAGATTTATGCCGGTTAGAAGAATGGGCTGAACGTTGGCAGATGGAGTTTAATGCTGAGAAGTGTGAGGTTCTACATTTTGGCAGGAATAATCCAAATAGAACATACAGGGTAAATGGTAGGGCATTGAGGAATGCAGAGGAACAGAGAGATCTAGGAATAACTGTGCATAGTTCCCTGAAAGTGGAGTCTCATGTAGATAGGGTGGTGAAGAGGGCTTTTGGAACGCTGGCCTTTATAAATCAAAGCATTGAGTACAGAAGTTGGGATGTAATGCTAAAGTTGTACAAGGCATTGGTAAGGCCAAATTTGGAATATTGTGTGCAGTTCTGGTCACCGAATTATAGGAAAGATATCAATAAATTAGAGAGAGTGCAGAGACGATTTACTAGGATGTTACCTGGGTTTCAGCAATTAAGTTACAGAGAAAGGTTGAACAAGTTAGGTCTCTATTCATTGGAGCGTAGAAGGTTGAGGGGGGATTTGATCGAGGTATTTAAAATTTTGAGAGGGATAGATAGACGTGAACAGGCTGTTTCCATTGAGAGTAGGGGAGATTCAAACTAGAGGACATGATTTGAGAGTTAGGGGGCAGAAGTTTAAGGGAAACACGAGGGGGTATTTCTTTACTCAAAGAGTGATAGCTGTGTGGAATGAGCTTCCTGTAGAAGTAGTAGAGGCCAGTTCAGTTGTGTCATTTAAGGTAAAATTGGATAGGTATATGGACAGGAAAGGAGTGGAGGGTTATGGGCTGAGTGCGGGTAGGTGGGACTAGGTGAGATTAAGGGTTCGGCACGGACTAGGAGGGCCAAGATGGCCTGTTTCCGTGCTGTGATTGTTATATGGTTATATGGTTAAAGGTGGTCACAAAATCAAAAGTAGTTAAATTAACTCTATCATTGATGAAAGACTTAAAACTTGATTGATATATGGAGAAGAATTAATCCAAAAGAGATTATTCACTTTATTCAAATAGACATAAAACATATTCAAGGATAGATTTTTTCCTATTATCAACGAATATTCAAGATAGAGTGAAAAATGTGGAATATAAAGCGAGAATATTGTCAGATCATTCTCCTTTGACAATGACAATGACAGATAAGGAGGAATCAATTTATAGATTGAGATTTAATCCAATATTATTAAGACGTCAAGATTTTTGTGATTTCATGAAAAAGCAGATTCAGTTCTTTTTAGATACAAATTCACATTCAATTGATGATAAATTCATATTGTGGGAAGCAATGAAGGCATATTTGAGAGGTCAGATAATAAGTTATACTTCTAAAATTAAGAAGGAATATATGATAGAAATAGATCAATTGGAAAAAGAGATTACAAAATTAGAAAAAGAATCTCAAAAATATATGACAGAAGAAAAACGAAGACAACTTATTAATAAGAAGTTACAATATAATACACTCCAGACATATCGAACAGAAAAAGCAATTATGAGAACTAAATAGAGATATTATGAACTAGGTGAAAGATCACATAAGGTCCTTGCATGGCAGTTAAAAACAGACCAGACTTCTAAAACAATAAATGCAATTCCAACAAGAGTAAATAAAATTACTTATAAACCTTTAGAAATTAATGAAACTTTTAAGAATTTTTATTCTGAGTTATACAAATCAGAATCACAAAATGATAATGTCAAGATAGAAAGGTTTTTATCACTAATAACTCTTCCAAAATTAAATACGGAAGAACAGAAGGGATTAGATATGCCTTTTACATTCAAAGAGGTCAAAGAAGCCCTACGATCAGTTCAAAGTAATAAATCTCCAGGAGAAGATGGTTTTCTGCCTGAATTTTATAAAAAGTTTAAAGATTTATTAATTCCTCCTTTTATGGAGTTAATACATCAAGCGGAAAGAACACATAAACTTCCAGAATCTTTTGCGACAGCTATTTTAATAGTATTGCCAAAAAAAGATAGAGATCTTTTAAAGCCAGCATCTTATAGACCTATTTCTTTATTAAACACTGATTATAAAATAATAGCAAAAATCTTATCTAACAGATTATCTAAATACTTACCAAAATTAGTACATATGGATCAAACAGGATTTATTAAAAATAGACAATCGGCAGATAATGTAACTCGGTTATTTAGTATAATTCATTTGGCGCAAAAGAGGGAGGAAATGAGTGTGGCAGTTGCTTTAGATGCAGAAAAAGCATTTGATAGATTGGAATGGGATTTTTTATTTAAGGTATTGGAAAAATATGGATTAGGAGTATCTTTTATAAAATGGATTAAAACCTTGCATACTAATCCCAAAGCTAAAGTAGTGACAAATGGTCAAATTTCAACACCATTTCAGTTAACAAGGTCAACTAGGCAAGGTTGTCCATTATCACCTGCTTTATTCGTGTTGGCGATAGAACCATTAGCTGAATTAATTAGAATGGACCCAGATATTAAGGGTTTCAGAGTTAATCAGGAAGAATACAAGATTAACTTATTTGCTGATGACGTTCTGCTTTATTTAACAAACCCATTACACTCGTTGCGTAAATTATCCTATAGATTAGAAGAATATGGGAAAATATCAGGTTATAAAATAAATTGGGATAAAAGTGAAATTTTACCTCTTACTAAAGGAGATTATAGTCAATGTCGATTAATAACTCAATTTAGATGGCCAGCAAATGGTATAAAATATTTAGGTGTAAGAGTTGATAATGATGTAAAGAACCTATATAAATTAAATTACTTACCATTACTGAAAAAAATTCAGGAAGATCTTGATAAATGGATGGTATTACCAATAACATTAATAGGTAGAGTAAATACCATAAAAATGAATGTATTCCCTAGACTACAATACTTATTTCAATCACTACCAATACAACTACCCCAGAAGTTTTTTCAAGAGTTAAACAAATATGTGAGGAAGTTTCTTTGGAAAGGTAAGATGTCAAGAATATCGTTGGAAAAACTGACATGGAAATTTGATCTAGGAGGGTTACAACTTCCAAATTTTAAGAATTATTATAAAGCAAATCAACTTAGATTTATTGCAGCTTTTTTTGAGAAAGACCGGCATGGATTAGAATAGAACTAGATAAAATAGGAGAAAATACACCAGAAGATTTTATATATAAATGGGAATCTAAATGGATACGGGAAAAGAAAGAATCTCCTATATTAAAACATTTGATTGACTTATGGAATAAGGTAAATGTTGATGATGAGACAAAGAAATCTTTATTAGCAAAGAGATCTTTAATTCAAAATAGACTTATTCCTTTTACATTGGATAATCAACTTTTATATAATTGGTTTCAAAAAGGGATTAGATACATAGGAGATTGTTTGAAGGAGGTTTATTAATGTCATTTGATCAATTAAAGAATAAAGTATCAAACAACACTCTTTTTTGTTACTTCCAACTAAGGGCTTACTTAAGAGAAAAATTAGGTCAAACAATGTTATTGCCAAAATCTAATGAAATAGAAACTTTAATTCAAAAAGGAAAGATTAAAAAATTTATCTCTTGTATGTATAACTTGATTCAAAAACAGGCAATTAAACAAGGAGTCCATAAGTCAAGACAAAAATGGGAAAGTGATTTGAATATTAAAATTGAAGAAACAAATTGGTCAAGTCTATGTCTTGATAGTATGACAAATACAATAAATGTCCGGTTAAGATTAGTGCAATATAATTTTTTACATCAATTATATATTGCACCACAAAAAATAAATAAATTAAACCCAAATTTATCCAATCAGTGTTTCCGATGTAACCAAGAAATTGGTACTTTTTTACATTCTACTTGGTCTTGTTCTAAAATTCAACCTTTTTGGACAAATTTAAGAGTCTTATTGGAACAAATTATTGGAACACAACTTCCACATAATCCAAAATTATTTTTACTAGGCGATATTGAAGGGATAAAACCGAAACCCAAATTGAATAAATATCAGAAAGAATTTATAAAAATTGCACTGGCAGTAGCCAAAAAGGCTATTGCAGTTACTTGGAAATCGGATACATACTTAAGTATAGATTGTTGGAAGAAGGAAATTTATGGCTGTATTCCACTTGAAAAAATTACTTATAATTTAAGAGATAAATATGAAACATTTTTGAAAATTTGGTGCCCTTATTTACAAAAGACAGGATTAAATATATAGGTGCTCCGAAGATGAAATAATTGGTTATTTGGGGAAATAAATAAATATATATACTAAAGTTATTACAAACTCCATGGAGCATGTGGGGATCTTCCGATATTCAGGCACTCTTTCTTTTTTTTTTCCTTTCTTTCTTTCTTTTTCTTTCTATAGGGATGTTTGGGGGGAGGGGTTAAGGGGAGGGGGAAGGGTATATATATTTTTCATATATTCTCTTTTATTTCTGTAATTATTTGAAAACTCAATAAAAAAAAGTTTTAAAAAATACAACAAACTTGTTTAATATTTGACTGAAGCTCTCCCTTTATTTGTTAGGCCAAGGGGGGATTGAAATAGCAACAAGAGAAAATCTGCAGATGCTAGAAGTCCAAAACAACACACACAAAATGCTAGAGGAACTCAGCAGGCCAAGCAGCCTGGAAAAGAGTAAACAGTTTCAGTCCTGAAGAGGTGTCTCTGTCCAAAATGTCAACTGTTTATACTTTTCCAAAGATGCTGCCTGGCCTCCTGGATCACTCCATAGTTTGGGTTTCCTTATTCAAAGAATGATAAATATTCTTCACGATTTGTAAAAGCATCAACCTTCAGCAGCACAATTAAGAAAAACCAGGAGAATTGACATGACGTGAACTTAAGGACTATGCTGTTACTGACTACCCTGAAAAATTGCCCATTCATTATTTCAGAGTATTTTTAAGGTCAAGTATATTATTCACTGTCTAGCAAACAATTGGGACCCAAAAAGCGCTTTTTTTTAAATTATGTATTGTGCTTTGACAGAAAGACTTCAAAATTTGAGATTATTTAAAATTTTATTACTTGAATAAGGTAAAAATCTGTGCATTTTTCTCATTAATACAAAATGAAAACTGTCATGCAAAGTGCCATTCATTCCAGCCTTGATGAAATCACAGCTGCTGAGTACCAGAGTTCCATCTGATTTGATGCCCAATGAAAACAGCTAGAAACGCCCATAACAAAATGCTGGAGGAACTAGGCAGGCCAGGCAGCATCTAGGAAGAAAGTACAGTTGATGTTTCAGGCCAAAACGTCAACTGTACTCTTTTCCATCGATGCTGCCTGGCCTGCTGAGTTCCTCCAGCATTTTGTGTGTGTTGCTTGAATTTCCAGCATCTGCAGATTTTCCCTTGTTTGTGATTAGAAGTGCCCATCATAGAGATCATTCGACTTCTGTGTGCAGTGATTCTTAAAGTCACAGTAATTATTCATTAGAAGTTCTGAACTGGTATGCATGTCATAGATGATACTGATTCCACTGGACAACAAAGATGTTGCTTCCTGAATACCTACCTTTAGGTGTATCTTATGAATTTTGGGCTACTGATAATGAAAATCAACATGACATTTCCCTATCACACACCTTTTTAAAAATAAACTTATGTTTATTATTTCAATTCATAATTCAAGTCAATTAAAACGTTGCCTACAATGTAAGCTGGAAAGTTTCCTATCTTGCCCAGGCATGCTTGGGCATGCTTGGGCATGCTTAGGCGGCGCGGCTGCTGCATGGCAGGACAGGTTTTTGTAATAATTATTGGGTTCAGGACTGCAAGGATGAAATTTGCTATCACCAGGCACAAAAATTTCTACAAAGGATTTTGATATTTGAGACAGATGCTTCCCAGAATAACTGATGCCAAGATTAAGGAAAGCATTTTTGTTGGTCCACAAATCAAACAGGTCATCAATGACAAGCGATTTCAAGAATTTCTAGTGGGACCGGAGAAAATCACATGGAAGGCATTCAAGGAAGTTGTTGAAATTTCTCTCGGCATCTATAGGGCACCAAACTACATACAGCTGGTTGAAAGCGTGCCTCAAGCATATAAAACCATGAAATGCAACATGTCACTAAAGATTCCTTTTCTGCATTCCCATTTAGACTTCTTCCCTGCAAATCTTGGTGCTGTTAGTGACAAGCATGGTGAAAAGTTTCATCAGGACATTGCGGTCATGAAGAAGATACCAGGGTGTCTGGAATCCATCAATGCTGGTGAATCACTGTTGGACATTTAAGCAAGAAGCCTTCGACACTGAGTCCAAATAATAATCATTAACAAAATATTTTTAACTTAGTTGAACTATCACAAAGCATCAGCACCATTATGCAATTAAACACATCATATTCACCTCTGTCATTATATTCGGTGTCTACATTCCCCCCATTGCTAATGCTAAGGAGGCGCTCTGTGAACTGTACGGGGCTATTAGCGAAATGCAGAACACAGACCCTGATGGTCTGTTTATTGTCGCCGGTGATTTTAACCACATGAACCTTAAGTCAGTGCTCCCCAAATTCCATCAGTATGTGGACTTTGCAACAAAGGGGGAGGACGCATTGGACCTGGTTTACACAAACATCACCGACGCGTACCGGGCAGAGCCCTGCCCCCACCTCGGATACTCAGACCACATCTCTGTTATGCTAATCCCAGCATACAGACCGCTCGCCAGGCGCTCCAGACCAGTTCAGAAGCAGGTGAAAACCTGGCCAGCAGGAGCCATCTCCGCTCTTCAAGACTGCTTTGAGAACACTGGCTAGCACATGTTCAGGGAGGCTGCAACCGATGGCGACTCTACCAACTTAGAGGAGTACACAGCATCAGTGACCAGCTACATCAGCAAGTGCATTGATGACGTTACTCTGTCCAAGACCATCACTGTACGTGCCAACCAGAAGCCATGGTTGACTGCAGAGGTGCATGTGCTGCTGAGGTCCCGTGACTACGCCTTCAGATCAGGCGACAAGGCAGCTTTAACAACAGCAAGGGGCAAACTGTCCCGAGCCATCAGAGGGCAAAGTGGGCACATGCCCAGCTAATCCAGTTACTTCCAGGACAGCAGCGACCCGTGGCGTATGTGGAAGGGCATCCAGGACATCACCACTTACAGGACAGCATCACCTGACCGTACAGGTGATGCCTCCCTCCCAAAAGTGCTGAATAACTTCTATGCCCAGTTTGAGGCAGAAAATGACGTGGCAGCGAGGAAGTCCACCCCTCCTACAAATGTCCAGGTGCTGTGTCTCTCTGTGGCCGGCGTGAGAAGAACCCTGTGCAAGGTCAACCCACAGAAGGCTGCTGGACCAGATAACATCCCAGAGGATGTGCAGACCAGCTAGCAGATGTTCTCACTGACATCTTCAAATTCTCCCTGAGCAGCACCACCATTCCAACGTGCTTCAAGGCCGCCACCATCGTCCCTGTGCCAAAGTCGTCTTCAGTGTCCTGCCTAAATGACTACCGTCCTGTTGCACTTACATCCATCATCATGAAGTGTTTCGAGAGGCTCGTCATGAGGCATATCAAGACCCTGCTGCCCCCCTCACTGGACCCCCTGCAATTTGCATACCGTCCTAACCACTCAACAGATGACACCATTGCCACCACCTTCCACCCGGCCCTAACCCATCTGGATAAAAAAGATACATACGTTCGGATGCTGTTCATAGAATTTAGTTCAGCATTCAACACAATCATCCCTCAGAAACTGATTGGAAAGCTGAGCCTATTGGGCCTGAACACCTCCCTCTGCAACTGGAGACGCTGCTCCCGATCCGGACTGACTGAGGTCTCCCAGTCAGGAAGTCTGGGAGACCTCAGTCAGTCTGGATCGGGAGCAGCATCTCCAACACCATCACACTGAGCACGGGGGCTCCCCAGGGTTGCATGCTCAGTCCACTGCTGTTCACTCTGCTGACCCACGATTGTGCTGCAACACACAGCTCGAAACATATCATCAAGTTCACCGATGACACGACCGTGGCGGGTCTCATCAGCAAGAACGACGAGTCAGCTTACAGAGAGGAGGTGCAGCGGCTAATGGACTGGCGCAGAGCCAACAACCTGTCTTTTAATGTGAACAAAACAGAAGAGATGGTTGTTGACTTCAGGAGGGCACGGAGCGACCACTCCCCGCTGAACATCAACGGCTCCTCGGTAGAGACTGTAAAGAGCACCAAATTTCTTGGTGTTCACCTGATGGAGAATCTCATCTGGTCCCTCAACACCAGCTCCAAGAAACCCCAGCAGCATCTCTACTTTTTGCGAAGGCTGAGGAAAGTCCATCTCCCATCCCCCATCCTCATCACATTCTACAGAGGTTGTACTGAGAGCATCCTGTGCAGCTGCATCACTGCCTGGTTTGGAAATTGCACCATCTTGGATCGCAAGACCCTGCAGCAGATAGTGAGATCAGCTGAGAAGATCATCGGGGTCTCTCTTCCCGCCATCACGGACATTTACACTACACGCTGTATCCGCAAAGGAAACAGCATTATGAAGGACCCCATGCACCCCTCATACAATCTCTTCTCCCTCCTGCCATCTGGGAAAAGGCTCCAAAGCATTTGGGCTCTCACGACCAGACTATAGAACAGTTTCTTCCCCCAAGCTATCAGACTCCTCAATACCCGAAGCCTGGACTGACACCTTGCCCTACTGTCCTGTTTATTATTTATTGTAATGCCTGCACTGTTTTTGTGCACTTTATGCAGTCCAGTGTAGGTCTGTAATCTAACATAACCTTCTCTGTTTTTTTTTATTATGTAGTTCAATCTAGTTTTTTGTACTGCAGTCCTGAAAAACGTCTCATTTTTACTATGCACTGTACCAGTAGTTACGGTCGAAATGACAATAAAAGTTGACTTGACTTGATATTCAATAAAAGTTAATTTGTTGTTTCTCCTAACTCCTACGTGATACAAGTAGTTTGAAATTATATTTGTGTTCATCTTCAAGCAGTCTATCATAAACAAAAAAAAATTCTGAGGAAGCAACACTTTTGAAAACATGTGTTGTCCAGTGTTCTTAGTGATACTGGTAACAAATGTTACTCTCAGATCTTCAGGAGGGGATAACAGAACTTCAAGTAAACACAAAGTACACTGCAGATGCTGTGGTCAAATCAACACGTACAAACAAGCTGGATGAACTCAGCAGGTTAGGCAGCATCCATTGAAAGGAGCAGTCAACGTATGCTGCCCGACCTGCTGAGTTCATCTAGCTTGTTTGTACATAACAGAACTCCATATTTTCTTACTCTAGAACTCACAACTCAGGATTCAATATTCAGGATGGTTAACAACTTGTACACTTCGGAAATGTTATTTCACTAGTAGTTTACAATTCAAGTAGATAAATGGATAGATTAGCTTCATTTGTCACATGTACATTGAAACATACATTGAAATGTGTCTTTTACATTAATGACTAACACAGTCACAAGGACATGCTGGGTGTAGCCTACAAGTGTCACCATGTTCCTGGTGGTAACACAGTAAATTGTGGGCATGGAAGGCCTAGCCCATACATCTTTGGAATGTGGGAGGAGACCCACAGAGACATACAGACTCCTTACAGTCAGCAGCAGGAATTGAACCCCTACAGGTGATCACTGGAGCTGTGAAGTGGTGCACCAACCACTGCCTTCATGGTCTTATTTCATATACATTAGCTTTATATTGCTATTGGCTACTCCTATCAGCAATGAAGAATTTATGGCTTTTAAGTTAAAATTTATGACTTCAAAGTTTCAATCCAACTTTAGTTTACTGCCATTTATTGCTTTGACTATCAGCCTACAATTGTACTATCCAGTTCTACAAACTGAAGCAATCTTACAAATTTTTAATTCAAACAACTTCACAGAGTATCACTCAGCAAAAACTTGTTTGTTTTAACCTTAAAATGAGATACTAAAGCTTTTAGTACAAAGACGGATATGAACTTAGCTCCCAAAAGATCAGATCATATTTCTAAGAGTCAAATTCTTTAAGCCTCTCACCTAAAAGGCTGAAGAGATTGCTAGGTCACTGAGGTTGAGTCTGACCTTGGATCATCAGCCTCTATCTGCCCTCCTTCTGGCCTACACACTCCTTCTCTGATGGCATCACCTGACCCTCCTTTCACAAGAATCAGGGCATCCTGAAAACTGTTGGGAGAGTATTCTGTGGCAGCCGCTGGCATAACAAGCCAAAAAGGACAGAAAGGGCACTCAGCGGGCGATTACCAAATGATCAGACTGATTCCATTAGATACATGTATTTCACAGCTGCATACTGGGTTCTAAGTTAGCTTAAGTCATTGTTATACCGAATATTTTCAACTTTTTTCTGTTATTCTAAACAATCCAAACAGCAAGTAAATCAGGTACATTTGAAAAGTTTTAATTAAAGTGTGTGCTTGCATGCAGCATAATTTCCAAGCAGAGTAACTTGATACCACCAGCCAATAGATTTGTCATAACTTGTAAACATTTTCTAAGCCTCCTGGCCCTTCATCAGCTGTTACGTAAAGATGGCTAGAGCTAGTGCAGAGCCAGTTGATAAAGGCCAATGTCCATCTCATATTACTTGACATTTTATACAGCTCCTCATTCATTATGCAGCTATTGGTACATATATTCCAATGATTGCAAAGCACATTTGGAATTGATTTCAATACAAATCTGAATCTTTATTCCCTAGAACGTAGAAGATTGAGGGAGTTTTGATAGAGGCATACAAAATTATGAGGGATATAGATAGGGTAAACACTAGCAGGCTTTTTCCACTAAGGTTGGGTGAGACTAGAACTAGAGGTCATGGGTTACAGGTGAAAGGTGAAATGTTTAAGGGAAACATGAGGGAAAACATCTTCACTCGGAAGGTGGTGAGAGTATGGAACAAGCTGCCAGTGCAAGTCGTGGATGCGATTCTAATTTCAATGTTTAAGAGAAGTTTGGAGAGGTACATGGATGGGAGGGGTAAGGAGGGCTTTGGTCCAACAGACTAGATGGGTCGAAGGGCCTGTTTCTGTGCATTCTATGACTAAAAATCAATACTATAAAACTGACAAAATTAAGACTAACAGATGAAGATTTAAAAAGTTGGTTATTTTTCAAAGTTGAAATTTTAAGCATGTTTTCTTAGAGCTTAATCTGCAAGACAAGACACGAGCATTTTGTTCAAGTCCTTTATCACCACATTTATATGACATTTTAACACCAAAGTTCAGACATTATTTGGTGTTTATTATTACCTTATTGGATTTACTAGATAAATGGTAGATTAAGAAAGTTGTAACTTTCTAAAAATATTTTTAAATAATCTCTTTATTTAGCATTTTTCTCAAATTTGGTATCTCAAAGGCTTGCCCCTCTCTCCCTCCACCCCCAGCATGATGACTATTGTAACTCAGGGAAATACAGAACTGTTTAGGAACTGAGTCACTGACAGTAATTGACATTTCAAAAGGATGAGCAGACAGAGGCTGGCGGTGCAGTGGCTCCATTAATAAATGATTTCTACAGTAATGAAAGATAATACTCGCTCTGAGGTTCAGGATGAAGAATTACATGTTGAAAAGTGGATGGGAGTAATACAAAAGTTCTTCGTTAATCATGGGTGATTTTAATCCCATATTTTAAACAAATCCAGTTAACAACAGAAGCCTTGAAAGCAAGTTTGTGGAGTGCATTTGGCATCTGTTATGAGAGCAATATTTTGAGGAACCAATCGAAGAGCTGGTTATTTTAGATCTGGTGTTGTGCAATAAATGACCTCATAGCATATGATCCCATAGGAAAATGATCAGAATCGATTTCAAATTCAGTATGTGGGAGAAAGCTGGGGCTGAAACTAGTGTCTAAAAATAAATTAAGGCAATGGCAAAGATATGAATATACAGTTGATTAAAGCTTAAAAGGAGAATAGAAAAGGGGCAAGATGGTAGGTCAACAAATACAGACCTTTTAAAAAGATAATTAATAAATCTCTAATGAGAAAGAAAGGCTCTGAAAAAAGCAAACCAAGGAAGTATTGTATCAAACTCAAAGGGCAAACAACTATTAGATCACAAAAAACATGTGATGTCCTAATTTTTACTGTTATGCTGTATGTATTTCATTTTGGGCACTCCTGTAAGAGCAGCTGGTTTTCAGCTTGTTTGAGTTATTGTTGAAGAAAGAGATGAGGAGAAATGTGTGCCATCCAATTAGGATGGTCAAATTAAGGGTAGATTTCTCTGGTGAGGGACACTAAGGTTGGGTTTGGGGTTTCTGTTTGGTGGGAGATGTAGAGAGGAGACACTGGGAAGAACCAGTTGTAGCAAAACCAGTCCGTGGGAGACCTGCTTGCTCGAGATGGATTGCAAGCGTCATTCGGAAGGTTGTGTGGGCATCACGCTGACTGAGGGCCCTGCGCGTGAGTGACAGAGAAGCTCAACATAAGCTCCAACTTGTGCAACTTGTGCACATTTGACTGTTTAGTTAGAATGGGCTGTTTTAGTTTTTCTTTACTAACCCTTTAGTTAAGTTTCATAAATATAATCCCTTAATCATATGCAATGTACTGTCTGTTGTTTCACGGCACTAATTTGTAACAGGGTCGCAAATTACACAGCGTCCACACAAACTGGGGTTTGGGGTGGGATTGAGCCGTCTCAATCTCATGAGTTTGGTGGGACTTGAGTGTCATCCCTAGACTTGCGCAGCCAAGGAAACCAGGGTGTTCATAGTGGGGGTATCGTCAAGGATCAATTTCATTGGATGCTGTGTGATTGCCCTGAGCATTGATCCAGTGGGTTGTGTGTTTAAGTCTGTGTTAAACTGTCGTTTGGTAAAGTGACTACGATACCTGATTACGGATGCCGCAGGGGTGGAGCAGAGGTTTGATAAAATATTGGGCAAAGACTTTGTTCTAGTTCAGACTAGCGCTGACGTAATGGCAGTGAAACTGCCTGGTACTATTAGGGCCCCGGGGGGGGGCCTTGGTCTGTCCATACTTTCTGGGATGACGGGAGTGTAGGTGGGCAGGCCGAATCGCAAGCTGTGTCTCCCATAGCTGGGGGCGGAGACTTCAAAGACAGGTTACTCTTGCTTTTGCGGAGCAAGGGGAAGGAGTGGTCAGATTTGAATTTCCCGGCAAGGAGTGAAAATTCTGAGTTAGTATCAGCCTTAACTCTCTGGCAAATAAATGGCCCAGTGCACAGGCTCAAGGTTCTAGCCATCGAGAAATGAGAATGTTTTCATGGGTGAAGCCCACCCCTGAGGGGGAAGAGGAGTATGAGACTTGGGCGGAGCAGACCTCTCAATTGCTGGATGAGTAGATGTGCTCTGATGATGTAACAAGACAGCAATTGGTTAAAAGCTAATGGAGTGAGATCCATAAAGACACAGAACCTCTTTGATACCTCTGCTGGTTACATGCTAGCGCTAGAAAACTTTTGGCGCGATGGGAAGCCCAATGGAGCTTATGAAGGGGTCTCAGAACATGTTTCAGTTGAAGGGGGAGAAACTTTCCACCTCCGTTTCTCCAGACAGCCACGAAACAAGAAAAACATGGAACCCTTTCAAAGAAAAACATCAACTATACATAACCACAAAAAAAACAAATCACAACATGAAAGATGAGGCAAAAACACAGAATATAAAACCATAAAGCTGAAAGAGTCCAGATGAACTTCTGTCTAATCCATAAACCACAGGCCTAGAGCTCTGGTATCATCCTCTGACAGCAATTGAGGAAGAGAGTACAAGAGACCATCACATGCAGACATCTTCTCTGGCAGCAGTAAGCGAGGTGCTGGTAAATGGCACTGAAAGCCCAGTCTCCCTCTGCACCTGCCTCAATGTTTTAATCTTCCTTGACATTTTAATGGGCGATGCAGCAAGAAATGGTGTAAATTGTTGGCTCGCTGCCCATCTCTAAGATTCGAAGCCTCAAAGACTCTCGCCTCCTGGAATGTTCTCAGAGACAGCAAAGCACCAGATCACTCAATCAATCTTCAAACTGCAGATCACAGGGTCTAACAGTACCAGAAGCACATTCAAAATAAAAAGATGTAAAAGAAGTGAAAGAAGAGTTTCATGGACTCTGGAAGATGTCGCCCAAAGTTATGTTGCTCACTGGCACCATCTTGACCGGAGTTGTCTGAGATGAGTTTGCACATTTTTTCTATGGCTGTATAGGCTTCCTCTACACGCTGTTGTGATGGATACTTGCTTCTTGTCTCATGTTTGCTAAGCTTGCTTTCTTTCGTAAGAATCAGATTTCCAACTAACAGTTTGTTCAGCTTCTAGTCATAAAAGTCAGTCTTCAGTTCTTAAAATGTGAATGGCAAGCAGCAATCAGTTTAAAGTTAAAAAGCACTCTCTAGAGAACAGCTTTGCAAACAAGCTCTGTAGATAGTCGATACGCTATCTGTGAAAGCAGGTATAAGACAATGAGTTGTTGAATTTTGTGTTGTCACAAAGCAAAACTGACTCTTTAAGTTGCTTAGTTCAAGGAAGCTTGCAGAACAGATAGATAATATCATTTAGCATATCAATAACAGATGTGTATTTAACTGCAACATCCATGTGCTTGAGGAAGTTAGCTTTAAAGCATTTATTGCTGAGGTACCTGAGGTCTATGTTTCCAAAGATTGTTTTTAGACTACTTTGTGTTAAAAGGATATCGAATGAAACATCATATGCATGTGAAGTCACCCAGTGGAAGAGGAAGAGTATAAATGTAGAGAGCAACTCAGGTTTACTAGCAATGGGATAAAGAACAACAACAAACAAAAAGGAAGAAACATGGGGTGAATCTGTGGCGGACAATTTGTTTGTCTGCAATTCTTTGGTTTGTCTTTTTAGGTTATAGGAATTGTACCTCTGTTTTCGAAATCCTTAATACTTTGTGCTTTGCATTTCAGAAATGATTTGTAATTTAGAAATGTTTAAAACAGAAATGTTCAGTGAGTTTTAAATGTGTTTTTAGTGTGTGGATTTAAACATGTATCACTGAAAATAAATGAACTGTGTTTTAAACTACTTTTTAAGTTGGAAGCATCTTCTTCTTGGTAGGAAGATGGGACCCATCACTCAAATAGCAGATTTTTAAAAATCAAAATATACTCTATTCAAAAATAATATTATAAAAAGTAAGCCATTCAATGACTTTCAGTCCTTTACAAATGTTTCCATTACAGTCTTTACATTTCCACACATTTGCCACCCAGGTGACACTCTGTTACTTCATATTTACATACACTTGTTCAGGGGTATACAGCCCACCCCCCAACCCCTCAACTCCCAAGTTTGAGTATGTCCCTCAGCACGTACTCCTGCAGCCGAGTATGTGCTAGTCGGCAACATTCCCCCACGGACATCTCCATGTACTGGAAGACCATCAAGTTTTGGGCCAACCAAAGAGCGCCTTTCACCAAGTTGATGATCTGCCAGCAGCACCGGATGTTGGTCTCAGTGTGCGTCCCCGGGAACAGCCCGTAGATCAGAGAGTCCTCTGTTACGCAGCTGCTGGGGATGAACCTTGACACTGTCCCTACCATCTTCCTCCACACCTTCTCCGCGAACCCACAGTGTGCAAAGAGGTGGGTCACTGACTCCTCCTCACCGCAGTCCTCCCGTGAGCAGAGAGGTGTGGAGATGACATTCCGGGCATACAGGAGGGATGGGACTGGGAGGGCCCCTCTCACCGCCAGCCAGGTGACGTCTTGGTGCCTGTTGGTGAGGTCTGGCGATGAGGCATTTTTCCAGATGAATTGGACGGTCTGCTCAGGGAACCACCCCACTGTGTCCATCATGACCTTCTCCCGCAGTGCCTGCAGGACCTTACGTGTTGACCACTGCCTGATGGCCCTGTGGTCAAAGGCGTTGACCAGATATTGGCAGCTGAACTCACCATGGAGAATAAACAGAGAAGTAAATTAGCCTTTGAAGATTGGATAGATATCATATTATCTCCTTTTAGTGAAAGCAGTCATAAATAATCATGTCCCATAAGGCTTAAGATCTTTATGTGAGTTTAGAATTTGGTGGTCAGTAAACCTAATACCATCACACCATGCCCTCCTCTCACACCTTAAAGATTTGCACAAGATAGGTTAATTGGCTGCTATTAGTAGAAACCAGAGAATAATTAATCCAATCACCTTAAAAGAAATTCCTGTAACAATACATACAGCAAAAGTCAGTGGAAATTCTAGATTCAAACTTATTTAGCATGTGTACATTGAAGCATACAGTGAAATGCTGTACATCATTTGCGTTTATAATCAACACATCCGAGAATGTGATGGGGTAATCTGCAAGTGTCACCACACATTCCAGCACAATCCTCAACAGAACAAAGAACACAAAAAGCAACAGAACAACAACAAAACAACCCTCGTTCCTCCTTCTCACCCAGGCATATGCATAATCCTCCAATCCCTGGAAAGGCCATCTTCAGCATCCAACGTCCAGTGGGCTCTCAGACTTAGAGACATTGAGCTTCAACTTCCCCAGCACAATCACAGATTTATAGACTTGGGGCCTCCACTTCTAGATTTCCAATTCAACCTCCCAATCACCTTGAACTCCAGTCTCACTGATGACAGGACCCCAAAAAACATGCATCAAACTATGTTTCCAACTGATTTGCAAACCCAGAGGGTCATCAAACCTCATTCCTCCTGCACAGTCCTCTGACTCCAGAGCCCACCCTTCAACAACTCACTGACCCGGGTGTGGAGGGAGTTCACCAGCCCACACTTGGGCTGCCCTGCCAGACAGACATCCCTCCATGCATGATCGATGTCTGCATTGCTGGTCTTCAAACGCAGAGTGGAGGCTTTGACTCCGTCCGGCCTGATCTCTAATTCTCCCACATCCCTGTCCCTAAACCCTTGACCTCATCCAAGACCACAGCCTGGCACCATTTTGGATGCCCCATTATGATCAAATGGTAAACAAAGAAAAATGTACCAGATAATTAATTACCAGTGGCATAAGGCTAGAAAAATCATAGCTGAAATAATCCATTTCAATGTGAGAGGTCACTACTGTGAAAAAAAAAAGTAAAAATAAAAAAAATTATATCATAAATGGAAATTTTTATCAGACAACATTTGTAAGAATTGCCAAATATTACTTTAACCTAAAATTGACTGTGGAATAATCGTATCTCTATTAACAGGATAAAATACTCTCATTAACCATCTCTTGAAGGCACTAATTCAGTGTGCCATGGAAGTGACTTTGTCATCAGAATTGCTATTTTTCTTGATGTATCACAGACAGCAAATACTAAGCAATTTTTATTTGAAGTGCATGACAGCAAGAAGATCAATTCTCATCCATTCGTATCCCTATTTTTCTATTATATTTGCCATCATTGTACTGCAAAATTGCAACTTTATAATTGTACATTTCCTGAGAATATTTCAGTCTAATGGAACTCTACTTACTTGATGTATAATTTTAGTGAAATGTCAGCGATACTTCAGAGCCCACAGAAAATGTTTTTAGAGTAATGAAAACCTATTACTGAGGTTGCAATGCCTTTGTGGGCAGGTTTCTTCAATGTGACATGCAAGTATTGCTGCTGTTCCACTAAATGAAAAACACCAGTCACTCTGCACAAACACAACATAAAGGAATCCAAGCAAGCCATTACTTTCTCCCTCTGGTTCAGGTTGCAAGCTGAAGCCCGTTCAGAAAATGTAGACTGATTGCAGCCAACTACAAGGATTAATTCTGATTTATGATCATTATATATCCTCCTAATAAGTGGAGCTGTCCACAGCAGGAAATAAAAGTATCTACAAATTAATGGGTTAAGGTACATCCAAACTCATTTTCGTACATAAAATTATCCTTAGGGAATCACAGGAAAAGCTTTTCCAAAAAAAAACATTATATTTAATACAACTTTATAAGAATATACTGTAAATGACATAACTCAATCACCAAAATCTATGAACTAACTTACTGCTAGCTGGAGTCTTCGCTTGCAACCAAGTCACTAGCGCTATAGCATCTTGAAAAATCTCATGAACTGATAGGATTTACTCAAGCAAATTTTTCACCATTTGGAGCAATGCATATTCTAGGAATTAACTGAAAGACACTTAATAAAAGCACACTCTTTAGTTTCATCCCAAGAGATACTTAAAAACACTACCAAATCTGTAATTATTTGAGCTTTGCATTATACATATTTATTGTTCTTACAAAGAAGTGTTCACCTAGGGATTAATGTAGAAGTATATGCCAATAGCTGCACCAGGCATACCTAAAAATGAGGTGCCAACATTGTAAACCTGCAACATCAAACCCAGCATGCAATACACAAAGCAAATGAATCCCACAACAAATGAAAACAAAGCATTATGTCCTGCAAAGCTGATGACAAGCAACAAATGGGAAGTGGTGGCTCCAAGAACCTTGTGAAACCTCAGCATGCAAATATAGAAGAAAAAAAGTATATGGTCAGAAAAGCAAAAAAGGTGTACCCTATTTTCTAATCGGAGAAAATTCAGAAATCAGAAGTCAAAAGGGACTCAGCAGTCCTCATGCAGGATTCCCTACAGGTTAACTTACAGGCAGAGTCCTTAGTAAGTAAAGCAAATGCAATAATAGCAACATTTTGAGGAATAGAATACAAAATCAAGGATGTAAATGCTGAGGCCCACACTTAAGAGTATTGTGAGCAGTCTTGGCGCCTTATCTAAGAGAAGTTTTACTGGCATTGGAGGGAATCCAGAGGAGGTTCATGATGATTCTGAGAATGACAGGGTTAACGTATGACAAGTGTTTGAGGGCTGCACTCACTGGAATTTAGGAGAATCGGGGTGGGGGGGGGGATCTCACTGAAATCTATCTAATTTTGATGAGCCTACACAGAGTGAATGCAGAGAGGACACAGTGGGGGAGTCTAGGACCAGAGATTAGGAGGAATTTATTTAGCCATAGGGCAATGAATCTATGGAATTTATTGCCATAGATGGCTGTGGAGGCCAAGTCACTGGGTGTATTTAAATTTAACACTAATAGGCTCTTGATTAGTAAGGGCATCAAAGGTTATAGGGAAAAGGCAAGAAAATGGGGTTGAGAGGAATAAAAAATCTGTCAAGATGGAATGATACAGCAGACTCATTGGGCCGAATGGCCTAATTTGCTCCCATGTCTTATGGTCTTAAAATGCTTAAGTAGCAACAACTCATCGCCTGACACCCCGAAGTATTTGCAACATCTGCAGAGCTCATGTCAGAATAGTTTTTGCTCGCTTGATATCTAAACATAGAAGCACCAGACTTGATTGATTTCCCATCCACCAAGTTAAGCATTTATATTGTACGTTAGCTAAAACTTTGACAAACTTCAACAGACGCACAGTGGAGAGTATCCACTGGATTAGTTGCATCACAATCTTGTACGGAAACACCCATGTCCAGGAAAAGCTCTCCCCACCACTAAGTAAATCTACAAGGAGCATTGCCACAAGAAAGCAGCATCCATCATCAAGGACCCCTATCATCCAGGTCTTCCCCTCATCTCGCTGCTGCCTTTGAGATAGGTCCCACATCACTAGGTTCTTGAACATTCATCATCCTTCAGCCATTAGGCTCCTGAACCAGCATAGATAACTTCATTCACCTCAACACTGAATTGATTCCACAACCCATGGACTCACTTTTAAGTACACTAACTGCATCTTCCCAGTATTATTTATTTATTTTTCTGTATTTACATAGTATGTCTTCTTTTGCACATTGGTTGGTTGTCCACCTTTTTTCATTGATTCTAATGTATTCCTTCGTACCTACTGTGAATGCCTGCAAGAAAATGAATCTCAGGGAAGTACACAGTGACGTATACCTAGTTTGAAAAAAAATTTATTTTGTATTTTTATATATTGCTCAAGCATCACATCACCCTTCTAATGTTTCCCATCAGGAATGCTCCAACAGTATTCCACAAAATTGTGTCCTCTGGCATAATGGGCATCAATCATACAAGAGCAAAATTCTCCTCTTCGTCACATCCAAGTATGTTATTCTTTCTTCACTGCCACTAGACCCGAATCCTGGAACTCCCTATCCAACAGACTTAATATAGATACAAGAGATTGTAACTGCTGGAATCTTGAGCAACAAACAGAAGCTAAGTAACTCAGTAGATCAAGTAGCATCGGTGGGTAGGGGGAAGGAATGTAACTCCACCCGGGGGGGGGGGGGGCACAGAGGTTAACTGCTTTTCATAGACAATGAAAGACAGACAGTAAATGCTGGGCTTGGCAGGAAAGTCCTAACCATGGAAGTGAAGATACTACTGGTTTACTTTTCTATGAATAGCTCTCATTTATATAGCACTTTCAATGGTGCACAATATGCTAAGATACTTCATTGGAAACAAACAAAAAACACTAGGAATGGTCAGATCAGGCAGCATCTATGGAATGGCAACATTTCAAGTTGATTACCTTTCACCTAATTAATATTTCCTGTTTTTATTTAAATTTCTAGCAAAGAAGATTTGATCAAGAAGCAGTTAATTTGTTTATGTAATAAGAATAATTCTCAGGTAGGTGCAAAGACAATAGACCACTGAGGAAGGTCCTGACGAAGGGTTTCGGCCCGAAACGTAGACAGTGCTTCTCCCTATAGATGCTGCCTGGCCTGCTGTGTTCCACCAGCTTTTTGTGTGTGTTGTTTGAATTTCCAGCATCTACAGATTTCCTCATGTGAGACCACTGAGGATTTTGGCAGCTAAAAGCAAAGCCAGCAGTGAAACCATTCATTTCAAGGATGACAAATAACCCAGAATTACTTTAATGGATTACATTAATAAGATGACAAGGATAGAGGAAAGAAAAGGCAACTGTATTTTTTTCACACAATATTGAGAATTTAAAAACTGACCATGCTGGACTATGAATGAATGCACATCAATAAACACAAGGACCGTTCAACCCTTTGAGCCCATCTCCCTATTCATCAGAGTCACAGCTGATAATCTGTCTCAGTGTCACTTTCCAGAAAAAGTCCCGCATCCTTCCTTTTCCTTAATGGTAAGAAATCTTTCAAATTATTTTTCATGAGCGTACTGACAGTACAAATGAAATAAGTGTCAATGAGCCTGCCTGAGCTCAGTCTATTGCTCCCTACTGCCCAGTGAAAGCATGTACAGGTGGAGTACTGCCTGATCATCAAAATTCCTCACTCGCCTCTTCTCACTGCTAGCATCAGACAGGAGGTAGAGAAATCAGAAGTTCCACATCATCAGGCTCTTAAACTTACTTGCAAAACCTTATCTCTACCTCAGCAACAAAACACCTAGGACCACCTCTTACACTAACAAGTTCTTGCCTCTGTGTATTTTTTTGCATTAATGTCTTGATTTGCACCATTTTCTTTAGTTTTGTATAATTTATAGATACTTAATGTAGTGCATGTTGACTGTGTCCACATTCATATGATGTTGATGCAAGTAAGTTTCTCATTGTACCTATACTTCACCATAATTGTGCGTATGACAATAAACTTGACCTGACCTTCTGCAGATATTCAGGGTGGTGTATTTGATCCTGAGGGAAGAACACTCAGTCAGTCCTTTTTGATCCAGGATTACTTACTTCCACACAAAAGATTCTGCAGAAGCTGGAAATCTTGACCAATACACACAAAATGCAGGAGAAACTCTGCAAGTCAGGCAGCATCTATGGCAATAAATAAATAGTTGATGTTTTGAGTCTTGACCCAAAATGTCTACTGTTTATTCCCTTCCATTTATGCCGCCAAAACTGCTAAGTTCCTCCAACTTTTTCTGTGTTACACATTTCTACTATATTTTTATTGGTTTTAAGGCAACTAATGAGGCCAGGGTACACCACTGTTGTGTCATCAGAGAACATGATGATTTGGTTTGAGCTGGATCCAGCAGTACAGTCATGTTAGCAGCATGAACAACAGAGGGCTGAGCAAGCAACCCTAGGGGATGACGGCGCTCAGCATGATGGAGCGAGAGGTTCACAGGAAACATCTCATTCCAGCTTGACGCCAGCTAGATGGCTACGAGAACATGGGACGTTGGATGCATGTTTTGAAATCCTCATAGACCTTGTGTACACATCAGTATATGACAGTAAATAGTTGGGCTTATTATTATTATTATTGCTGTTTATATGTCTTTTATATTATCTGTTTGCTAAACTCCTCCTCTGATTTGTATATTCTTTATTTGAAAATCAATAAAAAGATTGAAAATGAAATAGTTGGGCTGATTGACATTGGCTTCACTCCGCTTATATTCCTCCTGTCATTTGTGAGTGAACTCTGGATATTCAGTGATAATAAACTGTAAATACTGTGTGTAGTTTTCAATTGACAATTACCATGGTATGAGAATTTTTTAAAAAGATTATTGCTACATTAGATGGGTGGTCTCAAAAATGTTCATGCCTGCCATGAATATTGCACAGATGGAATAAGCAGTGAATTTAATGCTTACTCAGGCCATCTTGTGGGCTCCCAAATGAGCCCTGAGGTTCTCAATACCATCCAGAATGCTCTTTCTTCACTTTGAGCAGTCATGGACCCAAGGCTCCTGGGAGTCTGTGAGAAATGTTATGTTGAGACATTGAGTACACTCTTCAGTCTCTTCCACTGTCCACCTGGTAATTCAGATAATAAATTGTATCCATTCTGGGAGCCTGCTATCAGACATGCAAACAACACTGTCTGCATATTGTAGCTGCTTAAGTGTAGCTGGGATTTCAATACTCAAGGTATTGACCTGGAAGAAGATGCTAAAGTTAGGTCACTTATTTTTTGAGAATTTACAGGAGTTCAATTTCAATTGGTGAGGATGGCTGCCAAATATAACAGTGGGGTATAGATCAGTTAAAAATAAGAGCAGAGAAATGGTAGATGTTGTTTAATCCAGCCAAGTTTAAGGTGATGCATTTTAGGAAGTCAAATGCAAGGTTTATGGTTACTGTAAATTATACAATAAATGGCAGGAGCTTTACAAGCACTGATGTGCAGGGGAACCTTGGGTACTAGTTCACAACTCCCCAAAAGTAACAACACAAGTGAACAGGGTGGAAAAGACAGCTGAGGCACTGAGTATTAAAGTTGACTTGTTACATTGCACCTCTATAAAACTTTATTAAGGCCCTAGTTGGAGTATTGGGTCCAGTTCTGATGGTTAAATTACAGGAAGGATGCAGAGGTAAAGAGGGTACCAATTTCACTGGGGGTTGCCTGGATTTGAGAGTATTACCAGTAAAGAAAGGTTGGACAAACCTGAATTGTTTCCACTAATGTGCAGGACTGATAAAATTATGAAAGGCATAGATTCTCAGAATCTTTTTTTCCCCCAGGGTTGAAGTTTCAAACACCAGAGGACATAGCTTTAAGAGGGGAAATCCTTTCACGATTTCAAGCAAGTTATTTTTTTAATTACACATTGTTAGGGGAAGTGGTAGAAATACAATAATACTGTTTTAAAACATACAAATAGAAAGATAATGGAGCTGGAGCAAGCAGATGGGATTAGTTTAGGATGGTATCGTAGTCAGCATAGGCATGGTATTGAAGGCAGTGGGGAATTGCCTTCACAAAAGATGGCTCTCAAGTTACCAGAAGTGGTCTAGGGTTTCACCATGAACCTTTACAAAGTTTGGAACCTACCTAGAATTGTCCTGAACTTCATAAAGCTTCCTGCCAACAGCAACAGACCAAATTGCTGCTCCACTTAAATTATGCTTGAATCTAGACTAGAAGATTGATAATTTTGGACTTTATTAAAAGAAGGATGAAGTAGAACTTGACTGCATCATTACATAAATGGAAAGTGATCATCTTCAAATGGCCTGCCAAACAGCCTATAAGAAATAATCAGCAACAGTGATAAAACCTTAGGGACATTAGAGATAACAGTACAGAACCAAGGACCAGGAACCAGGATGAGAAGCCACTTTCTGACCAAGATTGAGTGCCAAGTAAACTGAGTGACTGTACTCATACTCAACTGAACAATGCTGGAGGAGAACAGTGATAACTGTACATATCACAGAAAACACCATGAGTAACTTTGACAAGAATTGACTTAATAGTGTAACAAAATTGGAAATGCCATTGGCAGGATTCTAGTAACTCGTGCCAGAATGGATAAACTTTAATTTGCATGACTACAACATATTCACAAAAGTGGCTGAAAGGGAAATGACTGTTTGGCTTGGAAAACTTTTTCTCGAGGAAAGAAATAAAATGAAAATTGGAATTCTACCTAAGGAGAGAGAACAATCAGCAATATCAACACTGTCATTATCAATGTCCATAATATTGTATGGTCATTAAAAAGTACCCGGACTCTGGACTAGCACCTGAATCACCAAAGCATAAAAAGCTACAGATTCTGGTGTTGCATGATGCTACCGGTTCACAACTCCAAACACTGGGCGTTCAGTCTCAATCTCTGGCACTGTGTGCATGCGTGTGTGTGTTCGTGTTCTCCATGTGACCTAGTGGGTTTCCTTCCACACCCCAACTAAGTGCAGATGGGCTTTTTCATCTGTCAGTTGCTCACTAGTATGACATGTAGGTTAGCAGCAGAATCGGGTGAGATGATGACAACGTGGGAGAGCAGAAATGGGTGGTCTGAGAGTTGGCACCAACCCAGTGAGTCAAAGGGTCTCTTTCTGCTCCATATCTCTCTATGATAATGACTAAGTACAGGTAAATGGGCATGGACACAACATCATCACCAACAAACTCCCAAGTCACACATGACCCTGACCTGGAAACTCCTGATTTTCTGGTAATCTTTTATTAATTATCTAAAAGATCCACTGCTTTGCTAATGGAACTTGGGATCAATCTTACATACCATAACTGCACTTCTCCTTGCCCTCCTCAGTTCCAAATAAAACAATTAATCAAGACTTCAAACACATACACTTTGCCAGCTAACCTATTCATAAATTTCCTTCAAATTCTCTCCGTAACATAGTGAACGCAAATGTTGACAATACCACTCAAATACTTTATTACATTCCACAATGAACTCCCACCTCAAATATCTCTCACATCTTAACATTTACCCCTCGGATCTGCCAACTTTTCAGATCAATAAATATGAAGTCCTTCTACTCCCATACGTCATTCACTGCGCATTCTTTTGTTTGTTGTCTTCAGTTATGCCAAAGGAACAAACAGATCAAGACCAGTACAACTACAGAGCAAGACTGGTAAAAGATTCGACGTGCAAAGACTGACAGATCTGGGTATACCTCCTTCAGAGAGCAAGTCTATGATAAAACTACAGTCAATCTATGACTGTTGACACCATTCTAAATGAATCACGTTTCAATTTTTTTCTCTCTAGTTCGGTATGGATCGTCACAGATGTGTATGAACTATTACCGATGAAGACAGGCACAGACCAATAACATTTGAAACAAGTGATGTAGAAAGGGCAGTGTAGTTCGTTATTTACCACCTGCTGCAAACTCCACTCTCGCGGAAACACCTCTGTCAAATCCACGGCTCAGCAAATGCCCAGTCCGACATGGATCAGTGCCCAAAGCCCAGGCAACGTGTCCGTGACCACCCAACACTAACACACCCAAGCATAATCCCTCCGACAGAAACACACCTGCACATTCCCCCGCCATACACATTCCAACCCTTCGATCCGTCGGAACTCATCGCCCGCCTTCTAACCGACGAAGTTCAGACGAGGTTGGTAAGGAACAGAGTCACGCACCCCCGGGTCCTGATAACACAGGGGCCAAGGTGATCGTCACCGTATCGGGGCCATTAGTTGTTCGAGCCCGATCCCAGTGAACCAGACGAGGCTGGGGGAAAGCCATTTCCCGAGGGAGGCCGGGCCGACCATTCGCCAACCCCCAGCCCCTACACTCGGCGCCGGGCACCGAACCCCAGGCCCAAGCAGCAGCCCTGTTACAAGGTGCGCGGTGCGGCGTGAGGCTCACCTGGTCTCGGAGCTTGAGGAAAACCATAGCCCCCGGTGGCGCGCTCAGTACGGAAGGGAGCAGCGCGGCGAGCGGACCACGGACGGAAGCCGCCCTCGGTTTAACACCAACCCAGCGGCCACTCCAAACCCCAAACTCACAACATTACCGCCAGCCACACCACGCAACAAAGCACGGCACCATTGGCCACGGTCACCGAGTTTGCGTAAAGCACCGCCCTCAGCGATTGGATGCGAGGCGGGGCAAACGTCAGGCTTGACCGCGACCCTTCACCCGGCCCTCCCCCATGAAAAGGGAGGCGGAGGGCGGGAGGGAGAGAGGCATAGGGGAGGGTGAGGAAGGTGGAAGAGGTTAAAGTCTATGTCGAGGGGCAAGAAGGTATCAAGGGAAAGAGGAAGTACGGGGAGGAGAGCATGGCCTGGTAGTGTGGGGAAGATTATGACATTTCAGGGGGGAGAGGATACAGAGCATGATAACGGGAAGGTGGGGAAGGGGAGGGTGAATATTGTATGGGAGGACAGAGGAAGAGAAAGGACGGGACACAGAAGGGAAGGAACACGGGAAGATGGAGAAAGAGAGAGGGTATACGGCATTGGAGGATGGGGGGAGAGAGAGCAGAGGGCGGGAGGGTGGGGGAGAGAACAGGAGGATGGGGACAGAGAAGGGAAAGAATGGGAGGATGAGGGCAGAGAGGGGAGAGAACGGGAGGATAGGGACAGAGAGAGAAGAGAATGGGAGGGTGTGTCAGATAGAGAGCAGAGAACCGGAGGGTGGGGAGGAAGAGAGAAGAGAAGAGCGCGGAGAATGGGAGGTTGGGGAGAGAGCAGAGAATGTGGGGATGGGGGAGAGAGAGCAGAGAATGGGGGGAGAGAACAGAATGTGGGAATGGAGAGAGAGAGCAAAAAATGTGGGAATGAGGGAGGAAGCTCGGAATGGTAGGGTGGGGGAGCAAAGAACGGGATTGGGGAGAGGGATTGTTGAGAATGAGTGAGAAAGGGCAAGGGAAGAGTGGGTGGGGGAGAGAGAAGGAACGGTGGACTGGAGGGTCATGGTATTGGTTTTTGTTTAATATATACAAATATTTTTTAAAATTCACCACAGATTGAAACTTGTATAGTTTTAAGATTGTGTGAGTTGTTACAACACTGTAGATGTAAGACAGTATTGAAAATGCTTTGTAAGAAGATAAGCAGTGTTCATTTACAGTGATAAGGACAACACTTGAAAGTTAACTCTGCTTCCTTCTGCACAGATGCTGTCTGGCTTCTTGAGTATTTCCAGCGTTTTCTGTCTTCTGGGATAGAACAAGTTCTTAAGATAAATGGACAGAAGCAGCAGAGATGAACAGTTTAGACACAGGGCTGAGAAACAATTGCATTTTTGTTTTGAAAAGGACTAAAATATCAGTAGCTAGTTATAGAGTTAAACACAAAAGCATTTCTTATGAGTGGTCCTCTGATGTGATTTGAATTATAAATCTGACCAAGGTCACCTGTAGAGCTTGATGGGTTGTCAGTAAAATATCAAATATTTAATATAAAATAAAAATATCAAATATAAAATATTTTTATATGAAGATAGTATGGCCTATCCACTTCAGGTGATTATGCAGTTGGTAAATTTAGCAAATGCTGTCAATTAACTGAAAATGCAATATAAACCAAGATTACCGTTGATAAATAAATTAGGAGATTATTGCTTCTGCAAATATAGTGCAGCAGATGTGGCAAAGAAAAATTGGGGTTGCAGCCAATAAGACTTCATACTGCTTCTAAAACTGCAACATTTATTTGGATTGCAATAGTATTGTCAAATCTATGAATAGAAACTTGAACTGCTTTTTGTACAGCTGGAGATACACCAGTACAGAGACAAGTGTTTTCTGTGTCAGACCTTGGCTGTAAAATCTGTTTCTAATTTAAGATTAATATTCAACTGAATCCTTCTGATTTAGAGGAATTCAAAGAGATTTTTAAAAAACTGGTTTTGAGATCTGCTATATGTTTTGTAAGACAAACCAAGATTTTTATGACAGATTTTCATGGAGTAGGACAGTTTAGGGCATCCATTTTTTTTATTACCCTCCTTGGAGCCAAATATCTTTGTTGACTTCCAACTGAGCCATTCTCAATTATTTTCCCTCTGCGCTCCATTCTCTCATGCTTCACCGCTCTCTCACTCTGCCCTCTTCTGTTTGTACCTTACGAATCAAATCCTTACTTCGTCTAGCTGTTGCATATTCCATTGATATAGTTTCTGCACTTTTATCTGTATCTCTCTCAATTATTTCTACTTCCCACTGTACATTTTCTGGAGAATATCTGTCTCGGTAAAACTGTCCTTCAGTTTCCTTCGTGTTTTGTGTCCTGAAAAATATTTCCCACCTACTTTCTGCCTCTACGCTTTGTTCAGTGTCTCTCAAATCTTTAGGGGCGGTACAGACAAGCTAGTAGAGCTATTGTCTTGCAGTTTCACTGACACAGATTCAACTTGACCCCTTGTGCTCTCTGTGAGGAATTTGCGCATCCTTCTAATCACTGCATCAGTTTCACTTGGGTGCTCTAGTTGCTTCCTATGTCCCAAAGATGTGAGATCAGAGGTTAATTATCCATTCATGCTCCTGGCATAAAGGCAAATAGGACCATAAGACAGGAGCAGAATTAGGCCATTTTGCCCATCAAGTTTGCTCCAACATTCCATCTTGGCTGATTTATTATCCTTCTCAACCCCATCTCTTGCCTTAGAAACATAGAAAACCTACAGAATAATACAGGCCCTTCAACCCACAATGCTGTGCCGAACATGTACTTTAGAAATTACCCAGGGCTACCCCAGCCCTCTATTTTTCTAAGCTCCATGTATCTATCCAAGAGTCTCTTAAAAGACCCATCGTATCCACCTTCACCGCTGTCATTGGCAGCCTATTCCATGCACTCACCACTCTGCGTAAAAAAACTTACCCCTGATATCTCCTCTGTACCTACTTCCAAGCACCTTAAAACTGTGCCCTCTCATGTTGGCCATTTCAGCCCTGGGAAAAAGCCTCTGACTATCCACATGATCAATGCCTCTCATCATCTTGTACATCTCTATCAGGTCACTTCTCATCCTCTGTCACTCCAAGGAGAAAAGGCCGAGTTCACCCAACCTATTCTCATAAGGCATGCTCCCCAATGCAGGCAACATCCTCGTAAATCTCCTCTGCACCCTTTCTATAGTTTCCACATCCTTTCTGCAGTGAGGTGACCAGAACTGAGCGCTGTATCGGAGTGGGGTACAGCTATATAGCTGTAACATTACCTCTCAGCTCTTAAATTCAATCCCATGATTGATGAAGGCCAATGCACCATATGCCTTCTTAACCACAGAGTCGACCCTAAAATCCCTCTGATCCTCCACACTGCCAAGAGTCTTACCATTAATACTATATTCTGCCATCATATTTGACCTACCAAAATGAAGCACCTCAAACGTATCTGGGTTGAACTCCATCTGCCACTTCTCAGCCTGGTTTTGCATCCTATCAATGTCCTGCTGTAACCTCTGACAGCCCTCCACACTATCCACAACACCTCCAACTTTTGTGTTGTCAGTAAATTTACTAATCCATCCCTCCACATCCTCATCCAGGTCATTTATAAAAATCACGAAGATAAGGGGTCCCGGAACAGATCCATGACGCACACCACTGGTTACCGACCTCCCTGCAGAATATAACTCATCTACAACCACTCTTTGCCTGCAGTGGGCAAGCTAATTCTGGATCCACAAAGCAATGTTTCCTTTGATCCCATGCCTCTTTACTTTCTCAATAAGCCTTGCATGGGGTACCTTATCAAAAGCCTTGCTGAAATCCATCTACACTACATCTACTGCTCTTCCCTCATCGATGTGTTTAGTCACATCCTCAAAAAATTCAATCAGGCTTGTAAGGCATGACCTCCTTTTGACAAAGCTATGCTGACTATTCCTCATCACATTATGCCTCTCCAAATGTTCATAAATCCTATCTCTCAAGATCTTTCAAGAAGTAAGAGTCACTGGTCTATAATTTCCTGGGCTATCTCTACCCCCTTTCTTGAATAAAGGAACAACATCTGCAACTCTCCGAAACCTCTCCCATCCCCATTGATGATGCAAAGATCATCGCCAGAGGCTCAGCAATCTCCTCCCTCACCTCCCACAGTAGCCTGGGGTACATCTCATCTGGTCCCGGAGACTTATCCAACTTGATGCTATCCAAAACTTCTAGCACATCCTCTCTCTGAATATATGTTCAAGCTTTTCAATCTGCTGTAAGTTATTCCTACAATTGCCAAGATCCTTTTCTGTAGTGAATACTGAAGCAGTGTATTCATTAAGTACAGTTCCATACACACTTTTCCATTGTCACACTAGATTAGTCCTATTATTTCACATTTTATCCTCTTGGTGTTCATATACATGTAGAATGCCTTGGGGGGGTTTCTTTAATCCAGTTCACCAAGGCCTTCTCAAGGCCCCTTCTGGGTCTCCCTTCTCCCTATAACTTGTGGCACCCTGAATCAAGCACCTATCAACCCACACTTTAAATATACACAGTGACTTGGCCTCCACAACTATCTAGCTAAAGAAATTCTTGCTCTTAAATAGGAGAATATGAGGGATGAGGTGTGTGGGAGTTCCTGGGAATATGGAGAGAATAATATGAGGTTATAGTTTATAATGTAAATAAGTGCTTGCTTGATGTTTAGCACTAAAGGCATGTTCCTGAGCTATATAATTCATGTTCCCGTCTTGTTCTCTCTGCCCAATCTAACAATTTTTGGTAACCACTCTGGTTTTCCAAGACTCCGATCCTGAATCTTTCTTCAATTATCCTTTTTCATTTTGGGTTCCCTCCAAGAAAATTCTGAAACCCCTGAAAATACACACATCTGATACTTTTGTAAAAATATTTTTCACAAACAGCTGAGGTAAGAATTTTAAAAATTGATTTCAAATGCAGCAGTTCCTTTACAGTAAATGGAATCGGCAAAATAACAATGTTAACCACTAAAATTTATATTGACAACCAGAGACATGATGCAGCATGGTGGCTTTATTTCATGTTCTACAGTATATTGGAGAACTATCTTTATTGGGATGTGGTTCACAGATTGAAGAAGTAAAAACGACCCATTGAAGTGGCTGAAAAAGAGGTTGCAAAGAACAGAAAAAAATAAAATGACAACTGAAGGGATGGGTGAAGGGGAAAGTGGGCAAAACATTTTGCATTTATACCCATATAATATTTTGTATCTAACAAGTTTGCATGGTTCAGAATTCCTCTAGACCTAAAATACTTCACTTTCAATGATTAACCAAATCTGCTATTATCTCAGCTTAGTGAATAGCACTGTTCATCTAGGTCACTAGCAGCTATTTTTAAATAAAGCAACAGCTGTCTTAAGAAATCTTCTGATTAGGAAAATCCTGAGGGGAACAAATTGTGCTGTTTTTGGAATAAGCAGCATTTGTGAATGTGCCTCTGTGTCCCATGAGAAGGGGATTCAATTTAGTAAAAAAAAAAATTCCCCTATTCCTCTCATTTCTGTGGATAGTGTGGAGGGCTGTCAGGGGTTACAGCGGGACATTGATAGGATGCAAAACTGGGCTGAGAAGTGGCAGATGGAGTTCAACCCAGGTAAGTGTGAAGTGGTTCATTTTGGTAGGTCAAATATGATGGCAGAATATAGTATTAATGGTAAGACTCTTGGCAGTGTGGAGGATCAGAGGGATCTTGGTGTCTGAGTCCATAGGATGCTTAAATCAGCTGCACAGGTTGACCCTGTGGTTAAGATGGCATACATTGCATTGGCCTTCATCAATCGTGGGATTGAGTTTAAGAGACAAGAGGTAATGTTGCCGCTATCTAGGACCCTGGTCAGACCCCACTTGGAGTACTGTGCTCAGTTCTGGTCACCTCATTGAAGGAAGGATGTGGAAACCATAGAAAGGGTGCAGAGGAGATTTACAAGGATGTTGCCTGGATTGGGGAGCATGCCTTAGCCTTTTCTCCTTGGAGTGATGGAGGATGAGAGGTGACCTGATAGAGGTGTATAAGATGATGAGAGGCATTGATCGTGTGGATAGTCAGAGGCTTTTTCCCAGGGCTGAAATGGTTGCCACAAGAGGACACAGGTTTAAGGTGCTGTGGAGTAGGTACAGAGGAAATGTCAGGGGTAAGTTTTTTTTTCACAAAGAGGGTGGTGAGTGGGGGGAATGGGCTGCCAGCAACGGTGGTGGAGGCAGATATGATAGGGTCTTTTAAGAGACTTTTGGATAGGTACATGGAGCTTAGAAAAATGGAGGGCTGTGGGTAAGCCTAGTAATTTCTGAGGTAGAGACATGTTTGGCACAACTTTGTGGGCTGAAGGTCCTGTATTGTGTTGTAGGTTTTCTATGTTTCTGATAATATGCTTTTATTCCGGAATTATGTACATTTCTCAAAGAAATGTTTCTAACTCTGTTTTCCTTATAAAGAAGTATGTTAAAATGAGAAACAGGAGCGCTTTATCCTACCTCCTGAATTTATGCTCCTCTTTGTAGATGGGAAATTGTAGAGATTAAATTGTAATCAGCTTCATGAAACATTTTATAAGCACAACAGTGTTTTTGTATATAAATTGTGTTTTCATCAAAATAAAGTTTATTTTTATCTGTGTAACCGCTTCTCTTTTCCACTAATTTGGAACAAGGGACTTTTTCACATTTCCTCAGCAATGATCATTTCCACCAAGTTTCAGACAGATTGAGTATCTAACTACACTGTTATTGCTATTGAGAAGATGGAAAAAGAGAAGTTGTTTAGCCTTTCAGACATGCTCTGCCAGTCAATGAGAGCATAGCTGTTCTGTGATCCAGCATTATTTTACCTGCCTGTACCTCTTTAACTTAAAAAATATTATTGTATCACATTTAAAATCAACAACTAATCTAGCAATTGCTACTTCTTGATAATCTGAACTTCAAACTTAGTCCTACAAGGCCTAATGCTATTTTTGAATATATTTGCTGTTGTAGCATTTGTTTCTTCCCTAGCCTTGAGCAGGTGTCACTTTCAATAATCTGCATTGCGTTTACTTTCCCCTAAGTTCCCCAAATATCTCTCCCCTGTTGTGCTCTGAACTGTTCACATACAGTATATAGGACTTTGTTTAAGTTTAACCATTTTTATACTCTAGATATTTTGATCAAAAGACTTTACAATATACTTTTGATTATTCTCCATATCAGAACCATGAACTTTTATTGGCTTTATCATTGTCACATTTACCAAGACACAGTGAAAAACCTGTTCTCCATGCTGTTCAATACCAATCAAATCCTTACACAATGCATTGAACTAAAATAAGGTAGAACAACAACAGTGCAGAAGAAGTATATAAGGTACCAGAGAAGTACAGTGCAGGTAAATGATAAAGTGCAGGATCATAATGTGAGGCCAGGAATCCATCTTACCATACAAGAGGTCTGTTCAACGGTCCTTGAAGCTGTCCTTGAGTTTGGTGATACACTATGTGCTTTCAGGCTTTGTAGCGTTTTCCCAATTGCAGAGTGGAAAAGATAGAATGTCTCAGGTGGGTGGGGTCTTTCATTATGCTGGCTGCTTTACCGAGGCAGCGAGTGTTAACAAAGACTATAGAAGGGAGGGAGGTTGTTTGCAATATGCTGAGCTGTGTCCACAACTCTCTGTATTTTCTATCAGTCCCATGCAGGGCAGTTGCCATACTCAATTGTGGTGCATCCAGATGTCGCTACGTGAATTTCAGTTACTTTACATATCCATGGTTCTTGCTTTTTGCCATCTGGAACTAAAGGTTTACCCCTGCATTACTGTAATTCAGGTAATGGAAATTCACTTTTTCCAGAATTCACAAATCCCTCATGGAATTTATACCTTAAAAAAGACAAACTATGAATGAAGCAGTAAATCTTGTCACTTTTTATTCTTGTCATTCATTTCTCAAATCCCACTGCTTTTCCTGAAAGCCCCATTTCCTTAACCCCTTCCTAATCCCCGAGCCTTGTGTGTCAGCGAAAATGCATCACAGATGAAGAACTGCCCCCTTTAGTTATGGTGTAGAATAAACAAAATTATGACCGGAGGTGACTAGTCAAAAACCAGAAGATAGAGATTTAAGTTAAGAGACTTAGAGAGAATTTGAGGAAAAGGTTTTTCAGCTAGATGATGGTTGAAATCTGGAACACACTGTCTGAAGCATTTAAGTATTTAGCTGAGTACTTGAAATGGCTGACATATGTGGGGACAGGCTTAGTATTGGAAAATGATATAAAAGGTACCCTTGTTTACAAATGCATGACTTAAGGACATCCTTGCATATGATAGAACTCTCTTAATTAAATTCAAAGGTCTGATATGTAATATGTTCAGTCCTACAAATAAATAACTGGTTTCCTCCCTCTCTCCTCTTTTAGTAATTGTTTTTTCTTCTCAGTCTTATAAATTGAATTGACTTCATTCAATTCAATGGGCTTTTAATGGCGTTAAACACAATATTTTGGAGGTTTGGCATGCCAAGGGCTGCAATGTTCCGGACAGTAGATGAGCTGCTGTTCCTTGAGTTTACTTTGGCTTTGTTGCAACGATGTTGGAAGCTAAAGAGAGAGAGATCAGAAATGGAGATGGGACAGAGAATTAAAATGGCAGGACGCTAGAATCCAGTGGTATTCTGCAGAGTGGTTACCCATTCTATATTTATCTGTGATGTAGAAGAAACTACATTGAGATGACAGAAGATGCAAATGCTAAACTGGGAGACATGTAACTGGATGGTTAATTAAACTGAAAGGATTGTTTGAGTACCTGGATATTAGGAAGGACTGAAGTAAGAGGTGTTCAGAGACACTTAAAAAACTACAGGTGCTGGAATCTGGAGCAACAAGCAGTTTGCTGGAGGAACAGAATGGGTTGAGCAGCATCTGTAGCGGAAAGGAATGGTTGACTTTCAACACGTTGCTTGTTCCCTCTTCATCAGCTTTTTTACAGATACTGTTGCCTTAAATTCCTTGTTCATGTACTTTGAGGCCCTCTATTCCTGAGTGCATCCTATGGTCCCACCTTTCATTGTGTATATCCCAGCCTTGTTACACAATAACTGCATCACCTTGTGCTTCTGAATTAAATCTTATCTACTATTTCTCTGCCTATTTTACCAGTTCATCAATATAACTTTGTAGGCAAAGACTATCCTCAGTATCAAGATCTCCACCAATTTTCATATGATCTGTGAACTCTCTAATCATTTTTCCTATGCTCGCATCCAGATCATTCATATAAAACAGCAAGTGACTGAACAGTACACTATTATCTTCCAATTGCATCAAACAACAATCACCCTCCTCATTCAACCACAAAGCCTATTTCAGATCCAATTTGTCAATCTGCCCTGGATCCCAGACAAATTGCAAGGTTTGTTAAAGGTCTTACTAAATTCCATGTAAACTATGCATCACTCAAATTGGCACACTTAGTTATTTCCTCTTAAAAACTCAAACACTTCTCCTGTTCTGATAAAGAGATCTAGAGTTGAAAAATTAACTTTTTCTTTTCACTGCCTGACTTGCTGAGTACCATCAGTGTTGTGTTCTTTATACATACCATGGGTTACTCATAAAGAAACATATTCTGGAAGAACATAACTAGAACTTTTATTTAACAGCAAACAGTAACCATGTTTTAACACTGCCACACTTAGAGATCATTCTGTCATTTCTGCGCATGCTCAGAACTCTGTCCAATCACGTTCTGACATTGACACATGATATCACCACATCTTCCTTTCCTTAAAAAGAAAAACAATTAGCAACATTAATCAAAACAAATGCATAATTTAACATGACTCTCTGGGGGTTCACGAACACAATTAGACCTTCAGTGGTTCACACAGTTCTTGTGTTTCATTGTTTTTTTCATTTTTTTGTCTGGTCTGCATCAGTTATCTGAAACTTTGAAGTTGGCTCTTTCTTGAGGTCTTTCAGAAGAAATCGCAATTCGTTTATTAACTGTATAATGTCTTTTTTATGCGGAGACTTCATCATTTCGATAAAACTTCTCAATTCCTTCACTTGTGCTTTCACTTCCTCAATTGGATCTTGATTCTTGTCACTCTTTGGCTTCAGATCCGTATTGTACTGTACCGGCAAGTTTGGTAACAAAGGGGTGGGTCTGGATCCTTCTTTATGATGTCTTTTACTTCTTTTACACGTTAGAATCAAATTCTATTCTCTCTTGCTCTTTCATCAAGCCACTGTATTCTGCCTCTTGTGTCACTGTCCAGGAATAAAACTCTTTTCACCAAATTCAGTCTCTCACAGGCAGATAAACCCAGCATTGACTGTACATTTTTTGGCTCTACCACAAATGAAAGTGTGTGCTCAATATTTTTGTGTGATACTTTTGCCACACATGTTCCTTTAACTGGAATGTCAGCACCTGAATACCCGGTCACTTTTATATTTGTCTGATGTAACTTTGGTCTTGGCTTTAATGCATTAAACTCAGATTCTGCAAAAACATTTACTTGTGCTCCAGTATCCAGTTTCAACAGAATAATATTTTGGTTTACATGCAATGGCGTAGTCCAGCCATTCTTACTTTGTTTGTTTTCACAAAGCACATCTATGTAATCTTCCTCACATTCATTTTCAAGCATGCATTTGTGTGTTTTATTTTCTTTCACAGTGCGAAAAATTATTACTCTTACCACAGTGATTGCACATTTTTCCATATGCTGGACACTTCTTAGGTTGGTGCTCCTGGCCACAGCAATCACAAAGTTTTTTTCTTTCAGATGACATTGTGCTCTGACGGTTTCATTGCTGTTTTATTATTTTTTCCAACATGTTTGCAGTTATTCACAGCATGTACTTTGCAGTTCTCAATAAAAAGCTCTTTAGTCTGCGTCTTAACGGTTTCCGAAACTTTGCAAAGAATTGAAGCTTTTTCCAAATTTACATCTGGTTCTCTTAAGGTTCTTTCTCCCAGAGCATTATCCAGAATGCTGCAAACAATTCTGTTTTTAATGAGAGAGTCCATCAGCTCTGAAAACTCGCATGTTTTACTGTGGTTTCTCAATTCCGTAACAAATTGATCAATCATTTGACCAGCTTTCTGCTTACATGTGAAAAATTTATATCTTTCATACATCACATTGTGCTTCAGTATGCAAAATGTGTCAAATTTGTCCATTATTGCTTTTAGATTCAAATTATCTCCATTTTCAAAAATAAAATGGCTATATACCTCAATTGCGTTGTCCCCTATTAAATGGAATAGGATAGCTGCTTTTGTTTTTTTCTGATTTAGTTTCTGCTCTGATTGCCGATAAATAAACTTTAATACACTGTTTAAATCTTTTCCAGTTTTCAGCTACATTTCCAGTCAGCTGAAGCATCGATGGGGGTTGCAAAATTTCCATTTTAAAGCTGTTAGCAAACAACGAAAAAGTTCATGCTTTTTTTCCCTGATTATCTTCCCTTCTCCCGTGTTAGGGGAAGTACAACGAGATCTATTTGTTCTTGTACATCAGTCAATCAAAGTAAGCATGCAGGTACAGCAGGCAGTGAAGAAAGCTAATGGCATGCTGGCCTTTATAACAAGAGGAATTGAGTATAGGAGTAAAGAGGTCCTTCTGCAGCTGTACAGGGCCCTGGTGAGACCCCACCTGGAGTATTGTGTGCAGTTTTGGTCTCCAAATTTGAAGAAGGACATTCTTGCTATT
The DNA here is from genome assembly GCF_030144855.1 of Hypanus sabinus. NCBI lineage: Eukaryota > Metazoa > Chordata > Chondrichthyes > Myliobatiformes > Dasyatidae > Hypanus > Hypanus sabinus. The sequence continues at coordinate 68,599,900 of NC_082711.1, read as the reverse complement.
AAGGGAGTGCAGCGTACGTTCACAAGGTTAATTCCTGGAATGGCGGGACTGTCATATGTTAAAAGATTGGAGCAAATGGGCTTGTATACACTGGAATTTAGAAGGATGAGAAGGGATCTGATTGAAACATATAAGATTATTGAGGGATTGGACATGCTGGAGGCAGGAAGCATGTTCCCGCTGATGGGTGAGTCCAGAACTAGAGGCCACAGTTTAAGAATAAGGGGCAGGCCATTTAGAACAGAGATGCGGAAAAACTTTTTCACCCAGAGAGTGGTGGATATGTGGAATGTTCTGCCCCAGAAGGCAGTGGAGGCCAAGTCTCTGGATGCATTCAAGAGAGAGTTAGATAGAGCTCTTATAGATAGCAGGGTCAAGTGATATGGGGAGAGGGCAGGAACGGGGTACTGATTGTGTATGATCAGCCATGATCACAGTGAATGGTGGTGCTGGCTAGAAGGGCTGAATGGCCTACTCCTGCACCTACTGTCTATTGTCTGTTGTCAATTAGCGAAATGTATATTTTTCTTCCAGACCGACTTCTGACACCATGTTGTGTTCTTTATACGTACCGTGGATTACTCATAAAGAAACATATTCTGGAAGAACATAACTGGAACTTTTATTTTACAGCAAACAGCAACCATGTTTGAATACTGCCATGCTTCTAGATCATTCTGTCATTTCTGCGCATGTTCAGAACTCTGTCCAATCACATTCTGACACGTGACACGTGATATCACCACAATCAGCACTTTCTGCTTCCATTCAAAAGGGATCCCCAGCTTCCAGCAGACAAGCTATCACCAAGCTGAGTAGCCAATCATATTAAACAATCCCCATGGACACTATACTTAGGTGTAAAATGCACATTTTTTAATTAAGTTTTTATGCCAAATGAAATGTACTGTATAAAGACTGGAACATTCTAGTTGATTAAAACAGATGTTGATACATGTCATAAATATTTTTGATATTGAAAATATCATTCAATATTAATTATATGTTTTCAAAGTTACTTAAATTATTTTAATGGCCAAATATTTTGCTGAACATTATTTATACCAATATAAGCTCACCTGATTTAAACTCACTTGAATCTTAAATTTAAAAAGTGCAAGTTCTTTGGTGTATTTTATGACATTAATTTGTAAATGGTTTTAACTTGTATAAGATCATAGAATTTAAAGAAAATTACTTAGAGAAGGTTGGAAATAATGTTGTCTATAGAAATACCCTGAATCACTGATAACTACTTTTTGATTCCTGTTCATGCAGAGAATTCTCAAAGTTACAATCAATTTCACAAAGTAATACTGGAAATATCGATAGATTTTTTTTACTGTTCCTGCTAGAAAATCATTGTGATTAACTCACAGCTTTTAAAATTTAGTTTCCTGCTGCCACCTGCTGGTAATGTCTAATCTCTGCACCCTTGTCTCATTTAGACCTTGGTTATTCTATCAAAAAATTCAATTAGCATGGTGAATATTTTCATAATCTAGCTGATTATGAACAACAGATTTTTTTCTGCTGCTCTCACTCAAACTATATTGAGCTTATAGATATACTGAAGATAGTGGCGTGTTAGTAGAAACACCATTGATGCATCAAAGTATTTTCACCTTCAGATATCAGATTTGTCCAAAATTTGGAATACATTAAATAAAAAGTAATCTCTGCTGTTTATAGAAGTTCTGGATGAATTCAGTTCTCTTGGATGCAATGACTAGTATAATCATGTTTCAAATGAAATATTAAAATTGCAGCATTGTATAAATAAATATGGGAAAAACAAAATGAATATTAGATGGAAAAATTAAAATTTTTCTGACATTTAAACTGTTGCAAATATTAAAATATACAAAACACAGGGTACCAAATAAATTTATTCCTGAAAACAAAAACAAGAGTATATCATACAGAAGTGTTTCATGATTAAAAAGTGATTTAAAACCATACCGAACTAAAATTGTTCTGGCCACACTAGAAAGGGTATAGTGGAAATTTTGAAGAATGTAACCAGGACTGAAAAATAAATGTAGATATTAGGAAAGATTGAGGTGTTTTCTTTGGAACAGCTGAGAAAGTGATCTTCAAACATTCTTTTACTCAGCCAAAGTGATAGTGAATTTCACTACTAATATCTGCTTATATTGAGAATGGTTCCATAACAGACTCAACTTCACTGCAGAATGGTCTCAAGCACAATTGCATCTTTATCCCAGTACTTACATTAGTCTTTCTCCCTTCTACTTCAACAGGTTCCAGCTAGAGAGGCACAAAGCTACATAACAACCAGGAAACTATTCAACTTATATCACCCTCCACAACATACAGAAATTAGATCAGCTCAATTTAATCATTGAGCTTCTGTGCCCACCTGGTGTTTGGCTGACCTTTCAAGATTGAATATGGAAAATTCCCAAACGCATTTAACAAACTCTATCGTTTTCAGCACTTTTACAGGATGGGAGTCCCAATCAATATGTAGAATGTTAAAATCACCTGTTATCACAACCTTACGTTTAATGTAGCAGTCTGCAATCTCTCTATATTGCATGGACTGTTGGGTGGTCCGTAATATAATCCCATTAACATGGCCACCTCTTTCTTATTCCTCAGTTCTGCCCACATAGCCTCGGTAGATGGCCTCCCCTGCTCTATCACATCTGAAATGCTGGAACCCTAGAACATTAAGCTGCCAGTCCTGCTCTTCCTCATTAATGGCTACAATGCCATAATTCAATATGCTGATCCATGTCTTAAGTTCATCTGCCTTTCCTAAAATACTTCTTGCATTGAAGTACGCACAATTCAGAATATTAGTCCTACCACACTCATTCTTTCAATTCCTCTCTGGTGCTGTGGTTCCTGTTCCAGTGCAACTCTAGTTTAAAACCCCTCATACAGCACTAGCAAAACTTCCAACAAGTATATTAGTCCCTCTCCAGTTTAGGTGCAAACCAGCCTGCCTGTACAAGTTGCACCTTCCCTGGAAGAGAGCCCAGTGATCCAAAAATTGGATCCTTCCTCCTGCACCATCTCTTTAGCCACATGTTATACTATGTTTTGGCCTCACTAGCACATTGCACGAGTAGCAATCCTGAGATTCTGCCCTTTAACTTATCACCTTTGTCCCTGAATTCACTTTTCAGGACCTTGCCATCCTTACTACTCGATGTGGACAATGACCTCTGGCTGAACACCCTCCTACCTGAGAACACTGTGAACTCGATCTGAGATGTGTGTGACCCTGGCAACATACCATTCAGGAATCTCGTTCTCTTTCACAGAACTTCTTACCCGTTCCTCTAACCATTGAATCCTCCATCACTATAACCCACCACTTCTTCGATCTTCCCTTCTGAGTCACAGAGTCAACACCTGAGACCTGACCATTGTTGCTATCCCTGTTAGGTTATTACCCCCACCCCCCACAGTATTCAAAGCCTGTTATAGAGGGGAACGGCCATCAGATACTCTGTACTGGCTGCCTATCCCTTTTCCTCATCCTGATGGTTAGCTGCATCCTGCCTCTCTATATCACCTGTCAATCAACCCCTCAGCTTCTCGAATCATCTGGAGTTCATCTAGCTCCAATTCCTTAACACAGTCTTTAAGAAGCTACAGCTGGATGCACTTCTTCCAGGTATAGTCATCAGGCACACTGGAAGATTTCTTGCCTTCCTACATCTTGCAAGTGGAGCATTCCACTATCCTGTCTGGCATCCCTACTTGTCTAACTGTGCAATGAGAAAGAAAGACAATTCAATGAAAAGATACACCTA